>NC_037680.1:70394971-70707674 GCF_003255815.1 Theropithecus gelada | reverse complement strand
GGACCCACTTGAGCAGGCAGTCTGTCCCTTCTCAGATCTCAACCTCCGGGTTGGGAGATCCACTGCTCTCTTCAAAACTGACAGACAGAGTCGTTTGCGTCTGCAGAGGTTTCTGCTGCTTTTGTTGTTATCTGTGCCCTGTCCCCAGAGGTGGAGTCTACAGAGACAGGCAGGTTTCCTTGAGCTGCTGTGAGCTCCACCCAGTTGGAGCTTCCCAGCGGCTTTGTTTACCTACTTAAGCCTCAGCAATGGCTGGCGCCCCTCCCCCCAGCCTGGCTGCTGCCTTGCCGGGAGATCGCAGACTGCTGTGCTAGCAAGGAGGGAGGCTCCGTGGGCGTGGGACCCTCCCGGCCAGGTGTGGGATATAATCTCCTGGTGTGCCTGTTTGCTTAAAGCGCAGTATTGGGGTGGGAGTTACCTGATTTTCCAGGTGTTGTGTGTCTCAGTTCCCCTGGCTAGGAAAAGGGATTCCCTTTCCCCTTGCACTTCCCAGGTGAGGCGATGCCTCGCCCTGCTTCAGCTCTCGCTGGTCGGGCTGCAGCAGCTGACCAGCACCGATTGTCCCGCACTTCCTAGTGAGATGAACCCAGTATCTCAGTTGAAAATGCAGAAATCACCGGTCTTCTGTGTCGCTCGCGCTGGGAGTTGGAGACTGGAGCTGTTCCTATTCGGCCATCTTGCTCCGCCCCCCTGGAAGGAGCCATTCTTTTTTTTTTTTTTTTTAATTTATTTATTATTATTATACTTTAAGTTGTAGGGTACATGTGCATAACGTGCAGGTTTGTTACATATGTATACTTGTGCCATGTTGGTGTGCTGCACCCATCAACTCGTCATTTACATCAGGTATAACTTGGAAGGAGCCATTCTTAACACTGTGTGTAATTACTACCTTGGAAGTAAGAAAAAAAAAAAAAAGAGAGAGAAAGAAAAAAGAAAGTTGTTAGTTTCCTGGACTAATAAGGTTGTTAAAGGTATAAACCCTGGAGCAAAAAGTTTGAAATTCAAGATTTTCTATTTAATAAATACCACTTAAGTTCTCTGTGGTCATAGCCTCATCTATATTCTGGGTATGATCATAGTCTCTATATTAAAGGATTGTTATGAAGGCTAAATAAACTAAGTTCTGTAAAGCACTTAGAACAGCATCCAGCATGTAGTAAGCTCTGTGGAAGTATTTAGCTTTTCATGTATTTCTTTCCTTATAAAAATAGAAGCAAGGTCATAATGAGACATAGAGTTAATTAAGTATAAATAACTCAGAATGTATTAAAAATAAGTATAGTTAGATAATGATAAAACTGAAAAAAAAATTTTATTTATAAATTTGTTTACTTAGAGAATTAATTAGACAATTAATAATCAGACTTTTACTATTTTTATTGTATTTTATGAGGCTCTAGGTCGATACAATGTAAGCCCCCATAGTAGAGTAACTGTACACCAAACCCGTTTCTTCAGATCTTATTCATCCGTGGCACACAGCTGCATTTCTCAGGCTCCTTTGTAACTATCAGGAGATAGGTAACTGAGTTGTAGCCACAAATTTTGAATGAAAATGGAGCACGTCATTTCCAGCCTCGGTCTTGAACTAATCTCCCACTTACAATCCTTTATCTCCTTTCCTCTTCCACTGGCTTATTACCCATAAAATGAGATTTTTGGAAGTCATTCGTTGAAGATGATGAGACTACCAGATGGTAGTGGTCTTCATCTCAGAATTACAAATTGTAATAGAAGAGGAGAGCCACCTACCAATAAAGAAGACTAAATAATACATTTTTTAGATGACCAAGAGTTAAATATCTATCCTAGCTTGCTATTTTTTGTTGTTGTTGTTGTTAGATATTAAGGAATTACTTTAAGTAATATTCCTCTGCTTCAGCTTCTGGTGTCAGCGAGAGAGGTTGGTGAAACATCCACTTTTTCTCTGAATGACGATAGTTTTGTTTACCACCAAGGTTCAAAAATTTCATGTCCCCTATCTTCCCACCTTTGTGCACAATCACCACCAATGACAAATTAAGGCTGCTGCATCTTAAAGAAGCCCTTTGTCTTCTACAGATGAAGTTTCAAGAGCATTTGAGACATACTTTCTTTGGTCATCTCTAGTTTAATGGAAACTTTTGAGATTTAAATTTTTCTAATATGTCTTAAGCTCACTTTTTTATGGTCTCTTAGGAGGAAACAAAACACATCTGTAATTTTTAGGCTGAATTCAGCTTTTATAGTTTAAAGATTCCTGCTTATCATACTTAAATAAAACGTTGGTTTGCGATAATGAGTCAGTGTGTAACCTACCTTAATTAACTACTTCAGGGAAGTAATAAAGTAGTAATTTAGTCTACTAACTTTCACAGGATAAATTGAAATCACTGACTCATTTTCTCTCTTATTTTTTTTTAAAGTGATTATAGAGAATTGGCGTCTGTGTTTTTTCTATTTGAAATTATTACTCATGATATAACTGTTTTTAAAAGTACTATATCTGTGTACTTGTATGTACATTTTTTAAAATAAAATGCCTTAGATACCGTCTTGCAGAATTCAGTAGAATATTAAATTAAACATAAGCAGAGGCTGGGCACGGTGGCTCACGCTGTAATCCCAGCACTTTGGGAGGCCAAGGCGGGCTGACTACCTGAGGTCAGGAGTTCGAGACCAGACTGGCCAAATTAGTGAAACCTCATCTCTATGAAAAATATAAAAATTATCCAGATGCAGTGGCGGGCGCCTGTAGTCCCAGCTACTCGGGAGGCTGAGGCAGGAGAATCGCTTGAACATGGGAAGCAGAGGTCACAGTGAGCCAAGATTGTGCCATTGCACTCCAGCCTGGGTGACAAGAGTGAAACTCCATCTCAAACAAACAAACAAACAGGAAAAAAAAAATCAGCAGAAAATGATGAAATTATAGTGCCGACATAATGGCTTTTACTTTATAAAAGAGCAAGATAGAAATGTGACTGAGACATTTCTATGATGAACATAAATACTTGCTTTGAAAATATACTAAAAATATTCTCAATTTTTCTAACTTCTAGCTATACATTCTAGCAGAAATAGAAACAGGAGGGCGATAACAGTGGTCTAAGTGTTTTCTTGTCTCCTCCAGTCAATTTACTTGATAAAAAGTAAAGACTAAAATAGAAAAAAGTCTGTAAAAGAAGACAGTCATTTTATGGAAACTTTAATGTTGTCTTAAAATGTTTTAATTTTCTACTGATATTAAGCATGCACACAATTGTATACATATGTACATATATTTTTTAAATGATAAAAGTATAAATTGGATACTGCTAATATCTAGGAAGCACAGATGCCAGCTATTTATTTATTTCTTCTCAGCTCCAAATACACTCTTTTATACTTCTTTGTGAAAATTAACCCAATTTTAATCCCTTAGATTTTAATTCAAGTAGAAAAGTATACAAATGTATAAGTAATAATTGGCCCATGGAAGGAATTCTAAATACACATTAAATTCTTTTGGCATTGGAAGTCATCATTGAGAGTGCAATATACCAGTAATAAAATGGTTGCAAAGATAAAACAACAATATATATTTTATACGAATGTATATCTATTATGTAGCATTCAATAGCTTGCTTTCCCTGCAAATTATACTAAATTGTTGTTTATCAACATAGAATACTTTCTAATTGTAAATCTGTTTGTAGGCAGACAGATCAGAAAGAATACAACTAAATAAAACAAGTAGTGGTACCACATCTTAAGAAATAGAATAACATTTTATACAATGTGTGATAAACAGAATTTCTTCCTCATGTCATGGCAATTTAGACTTGTTTTACCATTTTAAACATTATGAAGTAGAATCTAAGAATTAATAAATAAAATATAAGGTAGCAGTATATAACATAAAGCTTTAATAAAACTTTAAAAAATATCCATTCCAGGGGGAAATTAATTTTTAGTCTGTTAGTAATATTCCGGTGCCTCAGAGATGTAGCCAATAGTCTCTGCTTTATTGGTTATTTAAACAAAGCTGTTTGGGGACAAAGAATTAACTTTCCCATGAATAGGAACAGTATAACTAGAGACATCTGTGAATGACTTTCATGCTTCAAAATTTATGTGTTCATGCGCATATCTGGGCCACGAAATTAATTCATGACTAATATTTCTATTAAGAAAGAGAGGTATCATTGGTTAAAAACAGTAGTTGCTAATTGCTGAAAAGTATTTACTAAAGTCTTATCCATAAAGATGATTCCACAAAATTGTTGCATGTCATTATGTCCTATTGACTGCCCACTGAAATATTTTCCAAAAGTTAATAGTTAAGATTTGAAAAAACTCTCTTCCATACTTCTATAAGTTTTAGGCCCATCCCTTTGGCTAGTCAAGTAATATTTGCTAATATATGTCATAGTGTAGAATTTGTTTCATATTTATCTTTAGTTTTACGTTTGGAAAATATTATTCATTATTGCTTATTTTTATGAAATATTCACTATGCTATAGAGTAATATAACTAACATCACATATTTATTTCATATACATTTCCTGAATGCCCATTGTTTGGGGGTGAGAGGGCATCAAGTTAGGCACCAAATAGATATTATAAGAAAAAGACATTTGTTTTTTCCTTCAATGAACTTATATATTCTGAAATTAATAACAAATACCATGATCTTTTGAATCTTTTTAAGAAATGGTCTTTTTAGCAACACAGATATTCAGAGTAAAAGGCAGAAATATTCAGAGATGTCAGAAAAATGACTCTCTCTTTTCCTCATATAAGAATGTGCTTTTGCTGTTGCTAAATTTTGCCCAAGTACAAGTTAAATGTTAAAGATTTCCTTATAATGATGTTTGTTTGTTTGTTAATACGTGTCTTTTGTAAATGCAGATGGAAGTTTGAGAACTAAAAGAAATAGCATAGGAAGACTTTACTAATTTTGCCAAGATCTTACCTGTTTAGAGTGTTTTTAATTACAGAAAATCCCACAGGAGATTTGGAGGAAAGAGAAATGCCACAAAAGATACACTACCACTGGACCTGCAATATGAGCTCTTCTTTTACAATTAGTTTCTCTATCTTTATTAAATAAACTGGTGACTTATATTAGGGATGTGTGTATTTTCTCTTTTTTCAAACCCATAACCTAAAGGAGTCAGGTTAGGAGCATAAATCATACATAGACAAAAAGAGGTAAACTATACAGAACATATTGTATATCATACCCAAAAATAGGTTGTTCTAAAACTAAAAGGAAATGGAAAATGCCTGAATAAAATTTTCATAGCTAGCTGATATGGTTTGGCTCTGTGTCCTCACCCAAACCTCACTTTGAGTTATAATAATTCAGAATGGGACCAGGTGGAGATAATTGAATCAGGCAGGCAGTTTCTCCCATATTGTTCTCATGATAGTGAGTTTGTTCTCACAAGACTTGATGGTTTTATAAGGCTCCTCCCCCTTCACCAGGCACTCATTTTATCTTCTGCTGCCATATGAAGAGGTGTCTTCCATGGCAATTGTAAGTTTCCTGAGGCTTCTCCAGTCATGCAGATCTGTGAGTTAATTAAAGCTCTTTCCTTTATAAATTACCCAGTCTTGTGTATTTCTTCATAGCAGCATGAGCACAAACTAATTCACTAGCTCTTCTGTGGTAACAAAGAACCCTAAAATTTCAGTGGCTCACAAGAACAGACATTGCTTTTGCACACATTGTGTTAGTGGCCGTGGATCAACTAATATATTTTTACTTCATGAGTTTTATCATCCTAGAACCCAGGATGAAGTAACGTATCCTATTTAAGACATGGTTTTTAGTAACAGAGGGAAAGAAAACAAAAGCCAACTATATAGTGGCTCTTAAAGCATTTGTTGGGACATGGCTTACATCAGTTCTGCTTAGCAGATGGCTAAACCCAAGGAAAATGAGGGAAAATGAGGTGAAAGTGTACACTCCCACATAATTGAAAACACTGACTGAAAGTCACAGTGTTACATGCAAGAATGCACAGTCCTTTTACAAAGAAGAGGAAAGCAAACAATTGAGTTCAATACTATGCTGTAACACAATTAGGATTAAGAAAGTTTGAATAAACAGAGTTATTGTTGAGCTCAGGTAACCAAGGAGATTAGGTGGGATTGTAAGAAAGAAATGAAATGTCAGATATTTTGTTTTGAAAGAGGAAAATATAGAAATAACAACTACTGATAGAAAAAGGGAGAGTATATGCTAAGAATAATCAGACATGATTAATATTGCTTAAACTGTTCAAGTGTACATTGTAATTATGATCAATATACTGGGGTTTAATTAAAACATTCAAAAATTCAATTTATTCTGATTTTTGAGCCATGCTAAAATCACATTTTGATTATAACACTACTTCTTCTGAATCTTCCAAATATACTTTTGATTCACTCAAATTTTGTGATGTTTAAATAAATTATGAAATATAAAACTTGCCAAAACCATGATGTAGGATATTACAGATGACAGGGGCCAGGGTATCCATCTCAATGACCTCAGATTTCCACAGGAAACATGGCCTGAGAAACGTTACCCATCAATTTTCCAACTTTTTTGCATAGGATGAAGGTAATAAATCTATCTGATTAATGTTACAGAAAAAAATGTTCAGAAAAGGTACAAGTCCTTCTGGGTTCTCTTTTATTTTTTAATTCAGTCTGCCAATAGAAAGGGCTCATTCTGTCCTCCTCTCTGCAATGAAATTAAAGACTTGTACCTGGGAGGGATTTTGTGCTTATATAAATATTTGTCCATAAGACTTAGTGGATGAATCTGTCTAAATCAGGAATACTAGCGAACTCTTTTGTCTGAAAATCTGTAGCAACATCCTCCAGTTATCTATTTATGCTAATGCTAATGTTTTTATCTCCAGTTGTCTGACTCTTCTGTAGATAACCTTATGACTAACAAGACTACAACCCTCAGGAAAAGCAGGAATTCTGAGCCTCAGAGAGGTGCCCAGTATTACTAAGTAACATGTTTCTATATATTCTAGTCTATCCCAGGAGCCTGAGATGCAGCAATAAAAAGATTGTGAAAGTCACTTGTCTTAAAAAATTATTCTTCATTAGAAGAAAACTAATATAAGCAAATTAAGAGATTAAAATGATATAAAATAATACAAATTGCTATGAAGAAATAAAAACTAAATATGAGAAAGACTTAGGGAAGTGCTCTTTAGATTGGATGATAGGGAAATATGTCCCTGCATGGACACATTTGTCTTAGAAATCAAGTTGCTTCCATGGATTCAGAAGATCAAGGGAAGAGATTTCTGGGGTCTACTAAAAATGTTCTAAAATCTTAATAAGATGCATGGCATGCGTACAAGCCTACAAGCCATCAGGTGCATTCTTCATTGGGAGGAAGGATTGGGATTCTCCAACTTCTGATTTTGAACACTCAGTATGACAATCTAGATCTAATGCCTAACAGGTAGCCAAATTTAGGCTACCTGCCAATTTAAACAATAAATGAAAACCTACACAGGCAAATTTTTATTCTCATATGTAAGTTTATAAATCTATCTAATAGCAGAATATTAGATATTCCCCTTTCTCCCTTATATTTCTGGGGAAAAATCTAAGGCGAAGTCTGATATGCACATACTTGGGACGCCTCTAAGTTTGCATGCTGCATCTATCACTGAATGCCTGTCTGAACTTGGTCAAATTACAAAACCTTCTGTATTCCAGTCATCTTATTGGTAAAATGAAGATTGTAATATTCTCATAAGATTGCTCAGAATATTAAATAAAAGAAATAAATTACTTCCCATAGTATATGCTACAGCAATAAATAATAGCTATTATTATCCACATCTACAATTATTATATACTTATGCATTAAGTTAAATTACTAATCTTTTGTTAAATCCTCATGAAACAGAAAGGATTTTTAACTAGTTTCTATACTTAGTTTTCCTATAAATCTCAATTTTTAACTCTGAAAAAAATCTTATTTATGATTAGTAAATTGAAGTGTGAAATGAAATTTAATGATATCTTCATGCCATGCTAAGAAGTAGAACTTAATCACACTGTGTAACACTTTTGTTTACTACTTGTTCTTTCTGATGATCTAACTGGTCTGATGATGAGACTCTTCTGTAGTGATCCTCAAACAAACAGATCACCAGGCTCCTAAATTGGAATATACTGAGGAGGGTTCCTTGAATTTGTCTTTTTAGCAGGCCCAAAGTGACTATTTTAATTTAACAAATTTGTGATACTATGACATAAACTTATTCAAGGTGTATTAATATAATATATAATGAATTAATACATAATTTATTCAAGGTTATATAATCAGAACAATAGGAAATATTATAGTAGCAAACATATATCTCATATTTTTTGCCACACATATTAGGGTGCTCAAAAATATCTGGGGTGCCCTGTTCCACGAGACGATTGCTCATCTATGTCCTGTACAATTCAGGCATAACCTTGTGATTTACTTTGCCCAACTGAATAGGCGTTTAAATGATATTTAAAGGTTTTATAAAGTTTACTTGTTTGAATCAGAATTCAAACAAAGTACATTCATGATATACCACGTGAATTAGTCAGTTCTTGCACTACTATAAAGACATACCTGAAACTGGGTAATTTATAAATAAAGAGATTTAATCATTTCACAGTTCTGTGGGCTCTACAGAATTCTGCTTTTGGGGAAGCCTCAGGAAGCTTACAGTCATGATGGAAGGGTGAAAAGAAAGGAGGCACATTTTCACATTGCTGGCTGAAGAGAGAAAGAGCGAAGTGGGGGATGCCACATACTTTCAAACAACCAGATCCCACTAGAAGTCTATCAACAGTCAGGACTAGGGGGATGGTGCTAAACCACTAGAAAGCACTCTCAGGATCCAATCACCTCTTGCCAGGCCCCACCTCCAACACTGGGGATTACAATTCAATATGAGATTTGGGTGGGGACACAAAGCCAAACCATATCACCATGTTCTCTTTCCTTCTGTCAAACAACCAACATTGATTCAAAGAACGTTGCTCACCCAGCCTGTATTTTGGAGTAATGACTAAGTGGAGAAGAGCCCCCACAGTATCTGAGATCGATCAGTAGAGTGAGTGAAACGAACATTTTTGCTGTGGAAAGCCAATGTGTAACAACATTTGGCACTGCAGCATAAATTACTCTATCCTTACTGAAGTCACATATCATTTAGATGACCATATTATTTAATAATAATACCTCTCTCATTAAAAAATAATTTTCATAATTAATACATTTAAAATTCAGGTCACTGTGTCAGGTAATATTTTTCTAAAACATTTTTTCTATACTCCTTTTCTCCAGTTTCTCTAATCCCATTCTGTCTTGAATATGCACTAATCTGTCTTTCACCAACCCTTTCTAAACTCTTGCAAAGATCCTCAAAGATTCTTCTCAACTCTTGCAAAGATCCCAAAAGGCATACATGTTGCTAAATCTAACAGCCAATTCTGTCCTCTTTTATGGGTTTTATCTGCTGTTTTTGACACAGTTGAATACCTCCTCCTACTTGTATAATATTTTGTACTTTTAGGAAATCAACCTCTTTTTCTCTCTCTCTTTTTTTTTTTTTTTTTTCTGGTGTGCATATGTGTCTGTCTGTCTGTATGTTTCTTAGCTCTCTGACCTATCCTTCTTGGTCTTCTTTGCTGAATTCTTTTCACCTTCCTAAACTCTTACCATTTGAAAGCCCCAGGGCTCATGTAGGATTTCTTGGCTTCTATATCTGTAATAGCTTGGTGATCCATTAGTCATGTAGATAAGTTGGCAACCTTTAAAAATGAATGTGTCAATTCATGTAATTCCTTCATCCAAATTACACCAGTAGCTTCACATTTCACCCAGAATGAAAGCCAGTGTCCTTATAAAGGCTTAGAAAGCCCTATTTTATCTGACTATACTGACTCTGTTTTTCCCTTCTATTCTCCCCCTTATTCAATATGGCTATAGCCACACTGGCCCACTATTATTTCGCTAACATAAAAACCAAATATTTCTTCTGATAGGGACACTCTTCTCCTCTGTCATCCCACAGCTCCTTTTTATGTTATTTCATCTACCGTGGTTTTGTTTGTTTTCATTTTTGATAACCTTATCTTTTCAGTGATGCTGTGCCTTACTGACATTTGTCATGTAGTAAAGGCAACTGGCCAAACAGCACCTCAGAATCAACCTGCTGGAACAATGCTCATCTGAGAAAACTCACAGGAAAAAAAAAAAGACTAGTAGCAATAGTCCTCTGTTTATAAACTATTCTAGAGAAGCACTTTCAGACAAAGTAAAGCCAGAAAACAGAGTCTTTGAAAAGTACTTTGACATTTGAATGGTGAAGCTACGTGATTAGGGAGAAACAGTCTTTCCCACAGTGGCATTAAAGAGCAGCATGATAAAGCAACTTAACATAAAAGAGCCTTTGTTTCTTATATATCCTGAAAAATCATTATTTATGTTTAGGAGTGCTACTAGCTTCTTATTGGCCAGTCAATTTTCTAGAACTTAGGCCTTTTGGTTGCAACCATATAATGGGACAGGTACCATCAAGATTCACTACACCAGTTTTCATAATTGCAGAACGCTGTTTCTTTACTAGCATACTGGGCAGCTGAGTTCTAAAGCCTTTAGTTAACAAAAATGTATTGCCATACACACTGGGATATATTTTATTTTCATAAATATTTAATGAGCTTAAAACCCACAATTTATTTAATATTGCAATAGTGCTTCATTTCCCAATACTCACCAACATTTTTCCTGCTTTATTGTTCTCCAAAAGACTTACTATCTGTCATATGATAGGTTTTAATTAATTGCTTATTGACTTTATCCTTCACTGTGATATAAGTTCCATTAAGTGAGCAATTTGAATCAGTTTTGTTCACCACTCTATCCCCAGAGCCTAGAATGGTGACTGGCACTAGGAAGATATCAATACATTTTTGTTTAATATAAGTAATTAAATAAAAATGAAATGAAAGTATAAAAAAGAAGGATTGAATGAATACTCCCAAAGATTTACCTTGGACTGTGCATTGGTGTGCATATAAAGCATGTCATGCTAGGACATTGTCAGTACTAAATATCTCACTTGTGTTTGATTGAAGTGATATAAAGGAGAAGAAAAAATATTGATAATATTCTTAACATAACAAAGGGATGGAATTATAGAAGTAATTTTATAATTACTTCAATTATAAAAGTTATGAAGTTGGCTTACTTCTTTAAACTGCATTAGAAATCATAAATAAATAGAATAACTAACTTAGATTAGCCAACTAGCAATTAATGACATGCTGTTAATACTAGAAGGCTGCAGAGTATCATTTAAAAAAACTGTTAACCTCTACAGTGAGAGATAAGATTGTATTACAAACCAGGTTCAGAATTTGATCATTAAATGTTGAAGTTATAAAGGAGATCGAAGGCACAAACCTGAAAGGTCTTTTACATTAAACTAAGGACTTAAGAAAAGTAGGTCCAAGAAAATAGAATAAAGTCATTGAGTAGACTCTATAAACTTGTAATCTCAGATATTTCTAGTGCCTAGACTAGTAGAAGGCACCATTCGTATTTTATAAGATGTTAGCAGCCTCCAATTACCTGTGGAAGAACCACAGGTTTCAAGAGGTAGAAGCCCCACATGATAATTTAATTTCCCTCAAGTTCCATTCATGTATACATTCATTAACTCTAATAAGTATAGTCAAGTCACAGTGGAATGTGAGTGAAGATATCCACTCCCTCTGTAGGAGAAAATAACTTATTCAACCAAGGAGCTATAGCATTTGGCTAACATATTTAATGAGAACAAGAATAACCATCAGAGAGTTGACATTGATAGTGACACACTGGGGAGGAAGAGAATATATACTGTATACTATCTGTATAATAAGGGAACTCTCTCCCTGAGACAGTGTGTATGGAACCTTGTAGCTTGCAAATGATAGTGGCTTAAAGGAAATAAGGAGAACATTTCAGAATTACCTTGAAAAAGTTTTGAAAAAGGGATATGGGGACTGTGAAAGGTAGATGTGTATATATTAGAATAGGGTATTTTATAATTTGACTGTTCCCCAGAAACACAAGGATATTTTAAATAAAACATTAAGATATGTTAATAACATGCAAGAACCTTGAAAGAACATGGCATCATCAAGAAGTTCAGCAGTAGATATCTTATTTGGCAGGGTTGTGCATAGGACCACTTGCCAGGGAACATTGAATACTGAAGATAGAAATCTGGAGGAGACAAGGCAGTTGCCAGCATTAAAACCTTAGGAAAAAAGTGATACAATTATAACAGTTAGTAAGACCAAAGTTAAACCAGGAGACCTTGGCATGGAGGAATCTATACTGATGGCTAATAGACTAAGATCTTTGAGAAACAAAATATATTGGCAGGAAATATTATTTTTTGATTTACATGACTAAACTACAGGCATATCTCTGAGCTATTGTGGATTCCATTCCAGGTCACTACAATAAGGCAAATATCACAACAAAGTGGGTCCACAAATATTTTGTTTTCCCAGTGCATATAAAAGTTGTTTACATTATTTGGTAGCCTCTGAAGTGTGTAATAGCATTCTGTCTCAAAAAGATGTACATATCTTAATTTTAAAATGCTTTATTGCTAAAAATTGCTAAGGATCCTCTGAGGCTGTTTACTGATCAGGGTGGTGGTTGTTGAAAGCTGTGGTGGCTGTGGCAATTTCTTAAGACAACAGTGAAGTTTGCAACATTGATGAATTCTTCCTTTCTAAAAAGTTCCTCTGGCATGTGCAATGCACTTTGATAGCATTTAATCCACAATAGAATTCTTTCCAAATTGGAGTCAATCATTTAAAAACCCACCCCTACTTTACCAAACAAGTTTATAAATGGATATTCTAAATCCCTTTTTGTCATTTCAACAATGCTCAAAGCACCTTCACCAGAAGTAGATTAGGTCTCAGGAGACCACTTTATTTGAAACCACTTTCATTCATAAAGAAAAACTCTCATCTGTTCATGTTTATCATGATATTGCAACCATTCAGTAACATCTATAGATTTCACTTCTAATTCTGTTGCTATTTTCACTACAGTTTGAGTTATTTATTCCAATGAAATATTGAAACCTTCAAAGTCATCCATTAGGGTTAGAATCAGTTTCTTCCAAACTCTTGTTAAAGTTGATATTTTGACCTCCTACCATGAATCATGAATATTTTCAATGGCATCTAGAATGATAAATCTTTTTTCCAGAATGTTTTTAATTTACTTTGCCCAAGTCCATCAGAGAAATTAATATCAATGGCAGGTATAGGTTTATGAAATGTATATCTTAAATAATAAGACTTGCAGGTCAAAATTGTTCCTTAATCCTTGGGCTGTAAAGTGGCTGTTGTGTTAGCAGCTAGAAAACAACATTAATCTTGTATATTTTTAGCACAGCTCTTGGATGACCAAGTGCATTTTCAATGACCAGTAATATTTTGAAGGAAATCTTTCCTTCTGAGCAGTAGGTCTCAACTTTGGACTTAAAATATTTAGCAAACAATGCTGTAAACAAATATGATATCATCCAGTTTTTGTTCTTCCATTTACAGAACACAGGCAAAGTAAATTCAGCATAATTCTTAAGAACCCTAGCATTTTCAGATTCATAAATCAACATTGGCTTCAACTTAAAATCATCGGCTGCATTAGTACTTAACATGGCAGTCAGCCTATACTTTGCCATTTTGAAGCCAGACATTTACTTATTCCTAGTTTATGAAAGTTCTAGATGGCATCTACTTTCAATAAAAAGTTGTTTCAACCAGGTGTTCTGGCTCACACCTGTAATCCCAGCACTTTGGGAGGCTGAGTAACGTGGATCACCTGAGGTCAGAAGTTTGAGACCAGCCTGACCTATATGGTGAAACCCCGTCTCTACTAAAAATACAAAAATTTAGCCAGTTGCGGTGGTAGGCACCTGTAGACTCAGCTATTCAGGAGGCTGAGATAAAAGAATTGCTTGTACCCAGGAGGCGAAGTTTGCAGCAGTGAGCTGAGATCACACCCCTGCACACCAGCCTGGGTGACAAAGTGAGACTCTGTCTCAAAGAAAAAAAAAAGTTGTTTCATCTGAAAATCCGTTGTTTTATGCAGCCACCTTCTAATGATCTTAGTTAGCTCTTCTGAATGACTTGCTAAATTTTCTACAACAGCACTTGCAGCTCCATCTTGAACTCTTATGTTATGTAGATGGCTTATTTTCTTAAACTTCATGAACCAACCTCTGCTAGCTGCAAACTTTTATTCTACAACTTCATTACCTCTCTCATTCTTCATAGAATTGAAGAGAGGTAGGACCTTTTTCTGGATTAGATTTTGGCTAAGGGAATGTTGTGCCTGGTTTCCTCTCCTCTGCAGACCACTAAAACTTTCTCCATATTACTAATATGGGTGTTTCGCTCTCTGATGATTTGTGTATTCACTTGAGTGGCACTTTTAATTTCCTTCAGTAACTTTTTATTTGCATTTGTACCTTGGCTAACAGTTTGGCTGAAGAGGTTTGACTTTTGGCCTATCTCATTTTTTAACATTCCTTTCTCACTAAGTTTAATCATTTCTATTTTTTGATTTAAACTGAAAGATAGGCCACTTGTCCTCTCTTCAATACTTAGAGGCAATTGTAGGGTTATTAATTGACCAAACGTAAACACTATTGTGTCTCATTGAATAGAAGGCCTGAATAGAGTGAGAAAAGTAAATAACTGATCAATGGAGCATTCAGAACACACATTTATTGATTACATTTGCCATCTTACATAGACATGCTTCATGCCACCTCAAAACAATTAAAATAGTAACATCAAAGATTATTGATCATAGATCACCACAATAGATAAAAGAATAATGAAAAAGTTTGAAATATTGTAAGAATTACCAAACAGTGACACCAAGGTATGAAGTGAACACATGCTGTTGGAAAAATGGTACCAATATACTTTTTGATGCAGGGCTGCCACAAACTCTCAATTTAGAAAAAAATGTGATATTTGTGAAGTGTAATAACATGAAGTGCAATAAAGCAAGGTATGCCTGTGTATCAAAAGCTGGTGAGCAGAAGGCTAATATCAACAACAAAAATGGAAAACTCCTTACTCAATTTCTACATCTTAGCCATGTTTTCAGATCCAGAAGCCAGTAAATGAAGAAAAAGTTCTTTAACTTTGAAGAAGACTGAGCTCTTGGCAGTTCAAGATGGCTGACTAGTTGCAGCTAGTGTGCATCACCCTCACAGGGATAAAACAAAGTAGAAAGTAAATAGTAGCTCTTCAAGGGTATTGTCTAAGAGACCACAGGTAATTGAATCATGGGTGTGGTTTCCCCCATGCTATTCTCCTGAGAGTGAGTGAGTTCTCACAAGATCTGATGGTTTTATAAATGGGAGTTCCCCTGCACAAGTTCTCTTGCCTGTCGCTATGTAAGATGTGACTTTCAAAATATAGATTACATGAGAACTAAACAAGATTCAAGATGAGGTTAACAATCAACCATAAAAAACAATCCGGGAACCAAAAAAAGCAATCCAGGAAATAAAGGAAAAGGTAAACTCTTAAAAAGAAATCAATCAGAGCTACTGGAACTGAAAAACTCACTCAAGGAATTTCAAAATACAATAAAAAGTTCCCTTTGTCAATAGACTAAACCAAGAAGAAGAATTTCAGAGCTTAAAGGAGAGTTATTTAAACTAATCTAGTCTGACAAAAATAAAGAAACAATTTTTTTAAAGAAAAGAACAAAGTCTCTGATAAGTATGGGATTATGGAAAGTGACCAAACCTACAAATATGGACATTTTTGAGAGAAAAGAAAAAAGCATAAATAACCTGGAAAACATATTTGAGAAAATAATTCATTTTTTGTGATCTTGCTAGACGTGTAAACATTCAGATACAACAAATACAGAGAACACCTTCCAGATACTATACAAAATGAACATCACCAAGGCACATAGTCCCTTGACAGTCCCTAGACCATCTAAGGTCAACACTAAAGAATAAATCTAAAGCCAGGCTAAACACAGACTTCTCAGCAGAAACCCTACAAGTCAGAAGAGTCTAGGGGTCTACTTTCAGCATTCTCAAAGAAAAGAAACCAACTAAGAATGGAATACCTCACAAACTAAGCTTTATAAGTGAAGGAAAAATAAAATACTTTTTAGGCAAGTGATCATTAAGGGAATTCATGACCCATAGACAAGTCTAACAAAAGATCCTTAAAGAAGTTCTGAATAGGAAACAAAAGAATGATATCAGCTACCTCAAAACCACACCTAAGTACAGAGTTTGCAAACCTTTTAAAGCAACTATATAATAGAAACTACCAAACAACCTACAAACAACTTTATAATAAGATCAAAACCTCATATATCAATAGTAATCTCAAATGTAAACTATCTTAATGTCATACTTTCAAGGCACAGAGCAGCAACTTGGATAAAAACTAAGACCCATTTATCTGTTGTCTTCATGGAACCAGTTTATAGATAAAGGCACCCACAGACTCAAGGTAAAGGGTTGAGGAAAGGTCTATCCCACAAACAGAACACCAAAAGAGCAGATAAAATAGACTTTAAACTAATGACTGTAATAAAGGACAAAGAAGGCAACTACATCGTGATAAAGGATTCAATTCAAAAGATGAACTAACTATTACAAATATTTATGCACCCAGTATCAGAGTACTCAGATTCATAAAGCAAGTACTTCTAGATCTATGGAAAACTTAGATAGCTCCCCAAAAATAGTGGAATACTTCAACACCACACTGACAGTGTTGGACAGATAATCGGGACAGAAAACTAAGGAAAAAATGATGTAATTTTGACACTTGATCAATTGGACCTAATATATATCTACAGAACACTCCACCCATCAACAACCGAATATACACTCTTTTCATCTGCACACAGAACATATTCTAAGATTGACCACATAACTCAGCCATAAAGGAAGTCTCAATAAATTAAAAAACATTTTGGACCACTGTGGAATAAAGAAAAATCAACATCAAGAAGATCCCTCAAAACCACAAAATTACATGGAAATAAAAAAAAAAGTGTTTCTGAATAACTTTTGAATAAACAAATAAATTGAAGCAAAAATGTAAGAAATTTTTGAAATAACTGAAAACAGAGACACAACATAACAAAGTCTTTGAGATACAGCTAAGACAGTGTTAAAAGAAAAGTTTATAGTGCTAAATTTGTATATAAAGAAGTTAGAAAGATCTTGAATTAAAAATTTAACATTGCATCTTGAGGAAGTAGAAAAACAGAACAGGCCAAGCCCAAAGCTAGCAGAAAAAAATAAATAAACAAAACCAGAGTAGAACTGAACAAAATTGAGACCCAAACAACTGTAGAAAGAATCAACAACACGCAAACCCGCCTATTTGAAAGAATAAACAAGATTGATAGACTTCTAAGTAGGTTAACAAAACAAAGAGAGAGAGAAGGTCTAAATGAGTACAATTAGAAATGACAAAGTTGCCATTAAAACAAATTCCACAGAAATACAAAAGATTCCTAGGGACTATGATGAAAGCTTCTATGAATACAAACTAGAAAATCTAAAGGAAATGATTAAATTTCTAGAAATACACAACCTCCCAAGATTGATTTAGTAAGAAATCAAAACCCTGAACTGATCAACATTGAGTTTGAAAATTGAATCAATAATAAAAACTCTATGAACAAAAAAGTGTCCTGAACTAGACAGATTCACAGCCAAATTCTACCAGATGTATACAGATAGGCTGGTACCAATCCTACTGAAACTATTCCAAAATAATTGAAGAGGAGGGCCATGTCCCTAACTCATTCTATGAATCCAGCTCATTTTGCTGCCAAAATCAGGGAAAGAAACAAGAAAACTATAGGCCGATATCCCTGATGAACATAAACACAGAAATTCTCAAGAAAACAGTAACTAACTGAATCCAATAGAATATCAAAAAGTTAGTTCGCCACATATACAATTCAATAAATGTGATTCACCACATTAACATAATTAAAACCATGTATTGAAACAGATTTCATTCATAGATAACTCCCCTTCTTTGGCATGTAGCCATGTTATTCAAGTGCTTTCTGAAGTTTTATAACTTCAGCTGCAAAAATTAATTTTCACTATCACAAAAACAGCTGTGCAGTGGCCAATGTCACTGCAATGAACTGATTGACTCTGTGCCTCAAATTCTGTTTTGGAATGATGAAGGGTAGAAATAAACAATTTTATAGTAAACAAAAACAAAAACAAACACAAACAAACAAACCATGGTCATCTCCAAAGACGTGGAAAAAGCTTTTGATAAAATCCAACAACCCTTCATGATTAAAACCCTCAACAAAGTAGGCATCAGTGAAAGATTCCTTAAAATAATGAGTCACCTATGACTAATGCACAGACATTACACTCACTGGGCAAAAGCTGAGAGCACTCACCTTAAGAATAGGGACAAGACAAGGCTGCCCACTCCCACCGCTCCTATTCAACATAGTATTAGAAATGCTAACCAGAACAATCAAGAAGAAAAGAAATAAAAGGCATCTAAGTAGGAGAAAAATAAGTGAAATTATCTCTCTTTGCTAATGATATGGTTCTATACCTAGAAAAATGTAAAGATTTCACCAAAATTCTCCTAAAGGTAATACATGGCTTCAGTAAAGTTTCAGGATACAAAATCAAAGCATGAAAATTAGTAGCATCTCTACGCATATATAATGTTCAAACTAAGAGCCAAATTCATAACCTGGCATCATTTAAAATAGCTACATAAAAATAAAATAAAATACCCTGTATTCATCTAACTAAGGAGGTGAAAGATATCTATAAAAAAAAGTACAACACAATGCTGAAAGAAATCGTAGATGATACAAACAAATGGATAAAACATCTACTGCTCATGGATTAGAAGAATCAATGTTGTCAAAATGGCCACACTGTCCAAAGCAAACTATTGATTTAACACGGTTCCTATCAAGCTGTATATGTTATTTTTCACAGAATTTGAAAAAAAAAACTATTCTAAAATTCATAGAAGAACAAAATAATCCAAACAGCCATAGCAATCTTAAGTAAAAAAAAAAAAAATAGCTGGAGGCTTACTTCAACCTGTACTACAAGACTAAAGGAACTAAAACAGCATGGTATTGTTGTAAAACCAGACACATAGACTAATGGAACAGGTTTGAGAATCCGGGAATAAAACCACACACCTACAATGAAAGATTTTCAACAAAGTCAACAACAACAAGCAATGAAAAAATGATTCAATAAATGATGCTTGAATAATTGGCTAGCCATATTCAGAAGAATTAAACAGGATTCTTATGTTTTACTGTATACAAAAGTTAACTTAAAATGCATTAAAGACTTAAATGTTAGACCTTAAACTATAAAAATTCTAGAAGAAAACCTAGGAAATAGTATTCTGTACATCAGCCTTTGGCAAAGAATTTATGACTAAGTCTCCAAAAGCAATTGCAACAAAAACAAAAATTGGCAAGTGGGACTTACTTAAACTAAAAAAAGTTTCTGCACAGCAAAATAAACTATCAGCAGAGTAAACAGATAACCTACACAATGAAAGAAAATATTTGCAAACTATGCATCCACAAAGGTCTATCATCCAAATCTATAAGAAACTTAACAATACAACAAACAAAAGAAAAAATCCATTTAAAAATGGACAATGGACATGAACAAACAGTTCTCAAAAGAAGACACACCAGTGGCCAACAAACATATAAAAAGATGCTCATTATTACTGATTATTAGAAAAATGCAAATCAAAACCACAATGAGATAAAATTTTATAGCAGTCAGAATGGCTATTCTTAAGAAGACATAGCATAATAGATGTCAGCAAGTTCCAGAGAAAAGGGAACACTTACATACTGTTGGTGGGAATGTAAATTAGTTCAGCCACTGTGGAAAGCAGTTTGGAGATTTCTCAATGAACTTAAAACAGAACTAACATTTGACCCAACAACCCCATTACTGGGTATATAGTGAAAGGAAAATAGATCATTATCCCAAAGAGACACATGTACTTGCATGTTCATCACCATGCTCTTTATAAGAGCAAAGACATAAAATCAACCTAGATGACCATCAATGGTATATTAGATACAGAAAATATGGTACATACACAGCATGGAATTCTACACAGCCATAAAAATGAATGAAATCATGTCCTTTGCAGCAACCTGGATAGAGCTGGAGGCCATAATTCTAAGCAAAGAAATGCAGGAACAGAATGGCAAATACACGATGTTCTCACTTGTTAGTGGAAGCTAAACATTGAATACAAATGGACATAAAGATGGGAAGTAGAGACACTGGAAACTAATAGATGTGGGATGGTAGGAGGGGGTGAGGTTTATAAAACTATCTATTAGGTACTATGCTCCCTACTTGGATGACAGGATCTTTCACACATTAAACTTCAGTGACATGCCATGTACCCATGTAACAAACTTGCATATGTACCCCCTGAATCTAAAATAAAAGTTGGTAACAAAAGACTCTGAAATTCTACTACAAGAATATATAAGAAATTTTTCTTACTAATTCCTCCAGCGGACCCATGGTATGTTGCAGCAGTAATTCTAGGCAGGAAGAAAGAAGACATCCTAATCATTTGGAAGCTATTGCATAGTTGGAGAGATTATAATGATGCCAGTAATCTCCAAGTAGACATATATGAAAGCCATTCTAAATTTATTTTTTGTTCACAAAATTCTACTGATAGTCCAATAGATACAAAGTAACCACCCTGTGGTCATTTTCCTGGTCTGTAATGTATAATCAGGATGGTGCTACAGAACACTCAAGGAGTTCTCTGGTATGTTAAGTAAAAACAACTTGGTAGTAAAGTCAAATGAAAATTTTGAAAGTAAACAAAATTACCCTCCTCCACCGTCTTTGAACTAAGTTTAATAAGAAGAAATACTGCATACTGGCTAGGACTGTCATGATATTGGTACTCTCTAAAGGATTATTTTCCTCATTTTAGTCTTTTCATTTCACCAGTATGACCACTGCAAAAAGTGGATGGATAACCGAGAATGACAGTTCACTCCTGAAAATGTAATCAAGTGATAATTTCAATCACAGTTGCTGTGCTGATGTAATGTCTGCACTGAAACATATTGACACAGCCTCTGGAACTTGGTATGTGAATATTGATCTGGTGAATACATTTTGTCAATCTCCATCAGGAAAGATGACCAAAATAGTTTGCATTCACTTGGGAAACAGAACAGTTCATATTCACTAAGTTATCCCAGGGCTATGTTAATTCTGCTCTCTATTACTATATAGTCCAAAGGGACCTTGACTGACTTGACATTCTGCAAACATTTGCAAATATCACACTGATCCACTGTATTGATAACATCGTGCTTATTTGATCTGGTTTATATAAAAGGCAGGCACTTTGATCCTTGTAAGGAAAATGAGTCGCAAAATCTGAAAGAAAAACATGAGAAAGACTCAAGGGTCTACGGATTGATGGAATTTTTAGAAATTTATTGATCTACATTATGTCAGAATGTCTCCTCTAAGGTAAGGGCAGAATGTTGCTGGAACTCTTTTAATTTTGGAGGTACCATATACCACAATTTGAAATACAGCATATCACTCTTATAAATTTCATTTTAAACCATTTATTTGATGTCTCTATAACCACCCAGTGGGTTCACCTTGCCCACTGCCTAGAAAGAACCAATTTATCAAGACAGAGGTATTGAAATGGAGAAAGAGTAATTCACGCAGAGCTGGGTGTGTGGAGATCGGAGTTTATCATTATTCAAATTAGTCGTCCTGTGCATTTGGGGATCAGACTTTTTAAAGATAATTTGACGGGGATGGGCTTGGGAAGTGGGGAGTACTGACTGATAGGGTTGGAGGTGAAATCATAGCCGGTAGAAGTGAATTTTTCTTGCTATTTTCTGTTCCTGGGTGGGAAGGCAGAACTGGTTGAGCCAGGTCACCTGTCTGGATGGTGTCAGTTGATCCATGGAGTCCAGGGTCTGCAAAATATCTCAAGACCTGCTCTCAGGTTTTACAATAGTGATGTTATCCTCAGAAGCAATTTGGGGAGGTTCAGACTCTTGGAGCTAGAGGCTGCATGACCCCTAAACTGTAATTTCTAATCTTGTAGTTAATTTGTTAGTCCTGCAAAGGCAGACCGGTCCCCAGGCAAGAAGGGTGTCTTTCGGGAAAGGGCTATTAACCAATTTTGTTTCAGAGTTTAAACCACACTAAATTCCTTCCCAAGGCTAGTTCGGCCTATGCCCAGGAATGAACAAAGAAAGTTTAGAGGTTAGAGGAAGATGGGGTCAGTTAGGTCTGATTTATTTTACTGTTATAATTTATCAGTTATAATTTTGCAAAGGTGGTTTCATCTCAAAAGGATTGCAGTTTTGAGTGGTGCCCATAGAAGACAGGACTCTGTACCAGTTTAAGATTATTCCACAGCTGTTTTGCCAGCCCAGGCTAGTCTCATGATTCTAGATATAAATGTCTGTGTACTGGATGATGAGTTCCTTGAGCAGCAGGGAACTATTAGAAAAAATTTTGCTGGCAGGCTATTTGACCCAAATAGAAAGAGTAGTTAACCATGGCACATTATGTAACCATATAACAGAAATTAATTGTCATGAGCAGAATATTTTCAAATGAATCAGGTCAAAAGTTCAGGAGCAGTCCATGAGGTAAATGGCAATGGTTAATTCAGAACTTAGCCTGAGCATGTCCAGCGGACTTAAGAAAATGATACAAACAGGTGATTCTGATGCCATGCCATCTACTTCCATTGCACTGACACTTTTTCAGCCCAAACCTATGAACTCATTGAGAATGTTCCTATGACATTCTGGTGAAAAGAGGAAAAGAACAATCAGTCCCAGTTTATGGATGATTCTGCCTGATATGATACTGTGAGTTGACAATAAACTGTTGCCTCACTACAGTTCAACTCAAGAGTGGCCCAAAATAACAGTGATCAGAAATGTTAGTAAAACACACAATTATCTTTTTAATGTGAAGGAAACTGTGGTCTGATTTAGATGTATTCTTGAGAATTAGCCAATGGTTTGGATGCTTGTCAAAGATCTGGAGAAAATAAGATTAGATGATGGAAAAGAGGGAGGTCTAGGGGAAAAAGGTGTTGCATTCATTTCCATAAAATCAAATTACACAAATCTGGTGGCTTCAAACAACACAAATGTATGATTTTCTACTTTGGAGATTCAAAGTCTAAAATGAGTTTCACCTGTCTCAAATCAAGGGCTCAGCAGAACTGTATTATCTTTTGGAGGCTCAAAGGGGAGAAGTTTTTTGTTTGTTTGTTTTTGTTTTTTTGGCCTCTTCCAGATTCTAGAGATTGTCTGCATTTCTTGGCTTGTAGCCACCTTCCATCTTCGGAACAAGCAATAGCTAGTGAAATATTTCTTATAATATATTACTCTGACACTCTCTGTCTTCTACGTTTCTATTCCACTTGTAAGAACACTTGTGATTATACTGGGCCCACTTGGATATTCCACAATAAACCCCCGAATTTCAGTTCAGTTGATTAGCCAGCTTAATTTTATCTGCAAATGTATTTAGCCTTTGCTGTGTATATTATTCACAGGATGGGGAGCCTGACTTTGGACCTCTTTGTGGGGTTAATATTCTGCTGATCACCCATGTAGATATTCTGGTGGAAGTGAGCACAAAGTGTTTAGATACTGGGATCTGAAGTCAATATGCACAATAGTTGTATATTATATACTTTGTTCTTTGTAGGTCAGCAGCTGATGTCCTAAGTCTCCTAGTGTTTACATAATGTCTCCAGAAGTTCCTCAGCAGGTTTAAGCCTTATTTGCCTAGAGCAATTCTCTTTGCTGTTTTTTTTCTCTCTTCCCATTCCAACTTTCTTCACTCTTTTATATTAATTTTGAGAATAGTGTATATTGTAAATTATTTAATTATTTTCATATGATACAGTGATTAAGATATTAGGCTTGGGAGACAAAGAGATATTGGTTTGAATTTGGATTATTATACTTAATAATTCTGTAGCTTGTAATAATGTGTTTAAATATTCTGGTCATCCATTATCTGTAAAACAAATAAGCAATACCTAAGTAGAGTGTTATTTGGAACTTAAGTGAATGTATTAAAATATGAGAAAAATGTTTTATATAAAAATGGTTTCGTTAGCTTGTAGCTATTATTATTAGTAGTAGTTACATTAGCTATTTTTTTTAAAACATAGAGGACCCATAAAAATAAGTAACTTAAACCAAAATATTCATAGTAAACATATTTTTCCTGTGTTCTATATTTATCATATTTTATATTTTTAAATTATACATTACTACCATAATCACAAGTCATTAAAAACCCTACATAATCAATTTTTCATAAAAATTTTCTATGCTAACATTTGTTTAGTGATTCTCGTAGTATCTGTGCTTATTGAATTATAAGCTGCCATGAAAAAATTCACTGACAGTATATAATTGCTGTATCAATAATTACAGTGACCATAGGGAAACTCATATAGAGCACTGGGGTCAGAATTATAGATAGTCCAGGCCAAGACTAATGTTATTAGCATAATTAAGAAATAAATCTGGGTGAATAAAACAAAAATATTGATGTAGTTTATAAAATATGACCATGGTAAAATGTTATAGAGGTATAGTTTTTAACAGTACATAGGGAATATAACTGTAGGGACAATGAACTGCCCTCACGGTTATATATTATAACTTTTAACCCACACATAAGACCTTATTTTAACCAAAGATTCAATTACTAGGTGCATTACTGAGTGCTTTAAATATTATTTGGCCATGAAATGCTGTGTAAATGACTTGAGAGAACATAATTGTGTGAACGGATTTTGCTAATAAGCCTTGTTCATCCACTCTGCCCTTGTAGGGCAAATCAGTCAAATTTGAGGTCACCAATTCAAGAATTAAATTTTGAAGTGGAAGCAAAATTCAAGAATCATCAGTTAAATAAGAGGAATCAAGGGAGAAAAGCAGAGCTTAGTTATTTATTCACTAACCCCCATCATACAGCAAGTGTTCTGTCTCAGAGAAGATATATATTACATTATATATTACATATATTCAACTATGTGTATGTGTGAGTTTGCTGAGAGACCAGGCTTCCCTCACAGGTGGCATGTGTTTCACAATTATTTTATAGCTGAAAATACATGTTTCAAAGTAGCTCTTATGATGAGTTAGAGATATCAATTGCTGCTTACATCAAGATATTTAACTAGGGATATCACAGGTAAATACACATAAAAAAACTTGTGAGTAATTAAATACAGTAAATATAATAGAACTTTTCTTATTGCACCAAGAGATTAACTACAGATGCATTTCCAAAGTTACTTAACTTGAGGAACAACCATCTTACACGGAAATGAAACAGAATTTCATTCCTTCATAATTCTGCATGGCAAGACACGAATTAATCTTTGTAGTGTAAACAATATTGTACTTTCATAATAATGAATTAAGAATAAAATTAATTTGTAAGTTTACGTATTGTAAGTAGTATAGAGTTTAAAAGCCAGCCAATATCCACAAATATTTTAATGCAGTCTTGTTGTCAGAGGTTTGGTTTCTCGTTTCCCTTGCTCCTCCTTTCTCAAAAATTATTTTCTTGAAGATTTTATTTTTGTTTTCGCAGAACGTCTATAATGTGAAAATTTAGACTGAGTGAAACTCAAACAACTGAATGATAGTATGTGTGTGTGTGTGAGTGTGTGTATGTGTGTGTTTGTGTATCCTAAGATAATTTTCATGTGATAGGCACAAAATAGTCAATAGTATGAAATATATAGATTATTTCATACTATACATGAAATATATAGACATATGTGTGTGTATATATATAATCTTGATTGCTTCCAGTTCATAATGAAAACATATTTATATTTAGTCTTTTAAGTTTCATCCATAATTCTAACAATCATATAGTCCAGATATACTTTGAGACAAAAATTTTAGTCTAGTCCCTATTGCTCACTCCTATGGAGAATTCTCTTTCAATCTTTTTAACTTTAAGAAGATTTAAACTGTCCAATTGTCATTCATTATCTTTTGTACAATAAAATTAAAAGCATAACTAAAACTAACGTAATTAAAATTAAGCACAAATTTATTTAGACAACATTCAAGACCTTTCTGATTAAGAAATTGATTGTGAATATCAGTATTATTTGGCCAGACTTTCTTCTCTCCTCATAAATAAAAGGATAGAAAGTAAAAATTTGAATATCAAAGAATATTTCTTTTAAAATCACAATAATGTACATTTTTTAATATGACATTTTTAAAGGGAAGCTTTTGTACTTAATGACAAATGAATATTCCCTAAAAGAATATTTGTCACTTTCCAAAAATCCATTTGCTTATGGTGAAAACAATAATTCTAGAAAATTTTCCAAATAAATACAAAAATAAAACATATACTTAATATTTAGGTAAAACATGAGAACAAATGCTTTACACCTCTTCACACTGAGGTAATGTATCTTTTTCCCTGCCCTTTGAAAATTGGTTTTGTGACTTGCTTTGACTAATCAAATCTATCAGAAGTGCTGTTGTGTCACTTCTGAGCAAGAATTCAGAGGACCTCACAGCTTCCTTGCCATCCTCTTAGATCCATGTTATTAGATCTAGATATCCTTATTGGGAGGTGATATGGTAGAAAAGGGATGTATTTTGCCAACAATCAACAAATTATTCACCTGTGAGACGCGTCAATTAAAGTGAGACCATAGTGAACTATGCAGTTCCAATGAAGCTATGGAAGCCTGCAGCAATGTGAGTAGTGTAAAGGAAAACCACCAGAGAAAAACTATGGCTGAGCTCAGCCTGAAATATAGAATTCTATGCATATTTAAGCATATATGGGTTTTTTTAAGCTTCTAAGTACAGGTGTAGAAAATACTATAAAATATTAATAATCAAGTATTATTTTTCTTAAATTAAATTTTTTCCTAATTTCTCTCTGTCTCTTCCCTCTTCTAGTCCTCCCTTCCTAGGTCTCATACAGACAAACACACAATACAGAGGCATAATCCTGGGTATGAACATAAGTCAATTTCAGTAACTACAAATACTAATGTAAGTAATCAGCATATAATCACACTCATATATTCTGAAATTATAAGTAAAAGCACATTCATGGAGTGAGCACATTGAAATGTTAATATACCCTAGATTAGTGTTACAATTTATATTTTTAATTTGATATTCCCTGAGAAGCTTTGTACCACTGGCTTCTCAATTTACGTTAAGTAAAGCCTTTATCTACAAAAAGCCCCATTTAAAAGGCAAACAATACCATCTGCAAATATATGAACATAATGGTAAAATATTCTTAGAATAATTTATACAAACAAAACTTCCAAATGTTTATTTAGAAAGGTCATGTTTCAAAGCAGACAATTGTCATGTAGATGAATGTTAATCAGACTGAAATGAGACATTGAATGTGTAAGTAAACTACTTTCACAATTTGACCTGAGGATAGCCTCAACTGTAATTATTAATTTGGGTGCCATTTATTCCCCTTTCTAAAAACTAAGTGTATATAACACCTTTCCTCAAAGTAAGCAAAAAATAAATAAATAAATCAAGTACTTCCAAACAAATTGGATTAAATTCTTATATTTTAAATATATGTGCAGTTAATTAAAATGCCACTTGTATAACAAATCTAAAAAATTAAAGTATTAACAATTTTCATCAGTTGATAAATATATTTATTGTTACAGAACCATATGATATTTGGAACTCTGTCTTTAAAATGCATTAACCTATAACTTTATAAAATACTAACAAAAATAAAAATAAGGTTAAGATATTAAATATTTATCTTAGTTATATGTTAGAAAGAATAAATTCAAATGAAATCTTTCATATCAATTTCTTCCCGTAAGTAGTAGATTTTTCATTTTTACAGTTTTAGATTGAAGAAAAACTATGGTAACCAAGCAATAGGCAAAAAAAAAAGCTAAAATATTTATATCTGCTTCTGCACTATGTGCCAATTTGCAGAAAATAATGCAGAAAATAGACAGAAATGTTTTCAATTCCATGCTTCTTATTCAATAAATATTTGCTGGAGTGGATTACCAATTTTCCTCAAAACCCTTATAATTTTCCCAGCAACCATCAAACTCAGTCATATAGACTCATATAGACAATGCTAAACAAATCATGTATGCTCCAATTTTTTTTTCTAATTCTGTGTAGGATCATGGTTATTCACACTTAAGTTTGGTGTCAATTTCTGTTATAATATTCTGAGCTCCTCCCAATTAATTTTTTGCATTTGCAATTATAGAAAAATGTTTATAGTTCTAGAAGTTATAGAAAAAATGACAGCCACATATTTGAAGAAAAAGAGTGATGCGGTTAACAAGTGACTTTTAAATTTTAAAATCTAAACTTATTACTAAATATTTTATGTTTATATTCTATGTGGATGTTAGTGCTTTTATGCTTTATGCATTAAACATATTTACTTAGTAAGAGATCACTTTTTAAAGAAATACCTTCATTAAATTTGAAATGAGTTGTGTCTAAATAGAAAAAAAAATCAACCTAAGATTGGACATTCTTTTACTTTGTGCCTATAAGAATGCAATGACTTCTGAGACATCTAGGGTAGTTTAAATGCTTTATTTTCAGAAAGCACAGCCAAATCAAAGCCATATTAACAGAAAACAATATTTGTATTCTGTATTTTCTCACATTTTGATACATTTATTCACTCCAACAACTTTTACTAACTGTTATTTGTAATGTTCTAGAATAAGGAGATGAATGCAATAAATATGAGGGTGGGGCAAAGTGAATGAAAAATTTTGTCTCTGTGCTTCTCTCATTTTGTCTCCTATCTAGCTGTCTTCTGTGACATCATTAGGACAAAATTTGCTGTGAATAGAATTATGGTCAGTGTACAAATAAGAAGAAAAGATTAGCCCTACATTTGAGAGGTAAGAGTTAGAGTGGAGTGGAAAGCATTGGCGAGACAAGAATCAAGAAGAAAATAAAGAATTTACTTTTCAGAAAGCAAGGGCATGATGGAGGCTTAAAATTAATACAATATTCTAGAAATGGTGATTCATTGAGGGTGATAATAGCCTAGAATATGTTAATCTATTTGTAGAGGAGCTGAGAGTAGGAATGTGAGAAAATTAATGAAATATCATATTACTGCATTATATAATATTAAAGGTCCAGAAAATGGAATAAGTATGTCTGCCTAAGGCATGGGAACAGAAAGTTCATGAAAATCTTCCCCAAATTATTGAGTTTTCTAGAGCCCATGTACACCACTTAAGGGTATGAGTATTGGCTTGGGATTGCTACTGCCAATGTTGACACCATTTGTATCATCTGGATCCCACGGCCTGCCTGGCAGACCACTGCCTCTGCTGGCATCTGCCTAGAGGTATACCGCCTAGAGGTATAAGGATTGGCCAGCTCAAAGTTGCCATCAGCAGCAATCACGTATGCCACCCAGGGGCTGAAGGAGAAGCATGCCTAGCTCATTGCCATCATAATTTGTGGCCAAATATAGATTCAGCTGATGTCCCATTTCAAGCAAAACCTCACCACTGACTCCACTAATAACTATAGCTTAAGCTACTGAAGAAC
Organism: Theropithecus gelada; assembly: GCF_003255815.1. Taxonomy (NCBI): domain Eukaryota; kingdom Metazoa; phylum Chordata; class Mammalia; order Primates; family Cercopithecidae; genus Theropithecus; species Theropithecus gelada. Next base: position 70,677,924 of record NC_037680.1, on the reverse strand, counting down.
TCACAGAAACTACTGATGGTAATTACAGCCAGGGAAATTATGCAGAGACTATACCAGAATAAAGGCAAAATATTCTACCCAACAAACACTATGGATACATTACATCTTTCTGTAGAAAAAATTCTTTTCCTATATAAGTCAATTCATAAAATTAAAAGAAGTGACTGTTACACCAATGCCGAGATATCAATGTATGTACACAAGAAACATGTAAAAGCAAGAAAACATGACACTTCCAAAGAACACAATAATTCTCCAGTAACAGACTCCCAAAAAGGAAATCTATAAAATGCCCACCAAAGAATTCAAAATAATGATTAAAGAAACACAATGAGATATAAGATAACACAGATAAACAGATTTGAATTAGAAATTCAACAAAAAAAAATGGGTATCATAAAAAAGAAACCAAAATCCTGAAATGGGAAAATTTCATAAGTAAAATAACAATATACTTAAGAGATTAAACAGTAAACTAAATCACTCAGATAAAAGAATTTTTAAATTTAAAGGCAAGTTTTAGAAGTAGCACAGTGAGAGAAAAAAATGAAGGCGAAGAAGGAGGAAGAAGAAGAAGGAGGAGGAGGAAGAAAAAGAGGAGGAGGAGAAGGAGGAGGAGAAGGAGGAAAGGAGGAGGAGAGAAGGAGGAAGAAGAATAAAAAATAATTTTTAAAAAGCTTTGGACATATGAGACACCATAATGTGATTATATATTTGAATTTTTGTAGTTATAAAAGGAGAAGAAATTTTTTAAAAGACATAAATACTATATTTAATAATAAAATAGCTGGAAACTTTTCAAATCTTGGAAAATACATATAAACATTCAGATAGAGAAAGATCAAATATCTCCAAATAGATGCAAGACAATATTGTAATCTCCAAGGCATTTTATAGTCAGTCAAAAGGGAAACAAAAAAAAACTTCTCAAAGAAGAAGAAAAAGTATTAAGTCATATATCAGGAAATTCTTAAGACTAACAGCAGATTTCTCAGCAAAAGCCACACAGGCAAGGAAAGAATGGGATGATAGGGAGGCTGAGGTGGGCAGATCACGTGGTCAAGAGATCAAGATCATCCTGGCCAACATGGTGAAACCCCATCTTTACTAAAAATACAAAATTTAGCTGGGTGTGGTGGTGCACGCCTGTCGCCCCAGCTACTCAGGAGGCTGAGGCAGGAGAATTGCTTCACTCTGGGAAGCGGAGGTTGCTGTGAGCCAAGATTGCACCATTGTACTCCAGCCTGGTGACAGAACATGACACCATCAAAAAAAAAAAAAAAAAAAAAAAAAAAGAATGGGATGATATATTCAAAGTGCTGACCGAAAAAATACTGCAGGTTGAGAATACTATACCCAACAAAGGTATCTTTCAAAAATATAGGAGAAATACATTTTTCTTCTTGAGACAGAGTCTTGCTCTTTCACCCAGGCTGGAATGCAGTGGAGTGATCTTGGCTCACTGCAACCTCCACCTCCCAGGTTCAAGTGATTATCCTGCCTCAGCCTCCCAAGTAGCTGAGACTACGGGTGCTTGCTACCATACCCGGCTAGGTTTTGTATTTTTAGTAGAGATGATGTTTCACTATGTTGGCCAAGTTGTTCTTGAACTCCTGACTCCTGCCTCAGCCTCCCGAAGTGCCGGGATTACAGGCGTGAATCACCATGCACTGCCGAGAAATACATGTTTTTTAAGACAAGCAAAAATGGACGGAATTCATTATCACTAGACTGTCCCTAAAATAAATGCTTACAAGAATCATACATCTGGAAGCAAAGGAATGAAATCTACCATCATTGAAACCCATTGAATTATAAAACTCACTGACAGAGAATATACCTAAATTAGAAAGAAAATGGAATGACATGTTATCTTTACAAAAAAAAAAAATTGAAAAATAAAAGTAAACACTAGAAGAGGAAGAAAGGAACAAAAGATAAACTACATAATCAGAATGTAATTAACAAAATGACACTAGTAAGTCCTCATGTATCAATAACAACCTTGAATATACATAATTTGATATAGATATAGACTGGCTAAATGGATTAAAAGAGAAATCTAACTGTATGTTGCTGACAAGAAATTTACTTTCCATGTAAAGACAGAAATAGACTGAAACGAAAGGGATGAAAATAAAATATTCCACACGAACAGAAAACAGAAGCATGCAGAATGGTTATACCTATATTAGACAAAACACACTTTTGTCAAAAACATAAAAAGTGACTTAAGGGTCATTATATAATAACAAATGGACAAAATCACCAAGACATTATAACAATTGTAAATACACACACACACACACACACACACACACACACACAGCCAACACTGGAAGATGTGTGTATGTGTGTATATATATGTATATATGTGTGTATATCTATACATATATACACACACACATATATACACACATATATACGCACACATATATGTGTATGTATATGTATATGTGTGTGTGTATAGCAAATATTATTAGAATTAAAGGGAGAGATAGACACCAATACATTAATAGTTGAGACTTTTTACACCACACTTTCAGCATTGGACAGATTATTTAGGGAGAAAATTAGCAAAGAAATGTGAGACTAAATTTGCACTGTAGGTTAAATGGGCCTAACAGACATTTATTTACTAAACCTTTTATCAAACAGTAGCAGAATGCATAGTCTTCTCATCAGCACATGTAAACATTCTCTGGGATAGACCATATATTAGGCCACAAAACAAGTTTAAATAATTTTTAAAATTTAAATCACATCAAATATCTTCTTAAAACATAAAGGAATAAAACTACAAATCACTAATAAAGGGAACTTTGAAAATTTAACAAATACATGGAAATTAAAGAACATACTTTTAAATTACCTTTGCATCAACAAAGATAATAAGAAAAAATGTAAAAGGAAACTTGAAACAAGTAAAAATGGAAATACAACAAACAAAAACCCATGTGACACAGCAAAAGCAGGGATAAGAGGAAACTTCACAGCAATAAATATTTACAAAAATGAGAGGAATTTAAATAACAATTCTAATGATGCACCTCAAAGAACTAGAAAAGTAACAACAAATCAAACCCCAAATTAGTAGGGCAGAAATAATAAAGATTCAAAAACAACTAGACAAAATTGAGACTAAAAAATTATAAATAATCAATGAAATGAAAAATTATTTTTTCCAAAAGATAAACATAATTGATAAACTGCTTGCTACACTAGTCAAGAAAAAAAAGAGAGAAGACCTGAAAAAATAAAATCAGAGATAAAAATGAGACATTATATCTGATATCACAGAAATATGAAGGATCATTAGAATTTACTATGAACAATCATATGACAACAAATTGGAAACCTGGAGGAAATGGATAAATTCCTGAACACATACACCCTACCAAAATTGAACTAAGATGGAACAGAAAACTTGAACAGGCCAATAATGACTATGAGATTGAATCAGCAATGAAAGTCTTCCAAAAAAAGAAATGCCCAGGACCCGACAGCTTTACTGCTACATAGAATTCTACCAGACTTCTAAAGAAAAGCTAACGACAATTCTCAAATTATTCCAAAAATTAGAAGAGGAGGGAATTCTGACTAAATCATTCTATGAACCAGCACTACCCTCATACCAAAACTAGATAGGTTCACAACAAAAAGGAAAACTATAGGCAAATAAACCTGATGAATGTAAATGAAACAATCCTCAACATTATAGTGGCAAGTCAAATCCAACAACATATCAAGAAGATAACACACCATGATCAAGTCAAATTTAATCCCAGGGATGCAAACATCGTTCAAAACATGCAAATTATTGTATTTTATTTTCAAGAGAATTAAATCATTTATTGATTACACATGATAATGGATGATACAAAAGCTTCATTCTCATCTATAATTTTATCTGGTACTATCATTCAATTTAGATATATTGCATAAGATGTGGCCACAATTATTTTTATAACCAATAATTCCATGATTTTGCTTGGGTGACTTGGGTGATCCCTTTTAATGGTGACCTTCAGGTCATAACAGTAACTATCATTCAACTACACTAAGGTTTCTGAAGACAATGGCTTCTCCACCCAAGCAGACTGTATATAAATTCCAAATAGAACTTGGCATTACTCTGAAGGAATTCTAACTTCACACTGTTGGGGAAATTTACCAAGATGGCTTCAGAGTAGACTAACTTTACACAGCACATTTAAAAAAAGACACATTTATTCAGCATCATGATCAGACTATTACACTTAGCAATCAAGAGCATGGGTGTAAAAAAAAAACTACGTTAAAATCTTTTGTTGGAATGCTTTATACTTTCCACAGAACAGAAACTAAAATAGCCTGTTAAACAATTCATTGCAAAAACAGTCCTCGAGTTTTTTGCCCATACACATAAGTATTTGTCTAAAACATTTTTTTTTCCCCATTGGTAGCAGCTAGTCCCTGCTACCACTGTGTTTAGCTGAGTTCACAAATCTGTTGTAGCCTGTAGCTTCCCTGTCACTTATCTGACTCTTCACTCCAGCTAAGCTTTGTTTCCTGGCAGTAGTTATAATCTTCTGCCACTGCCATAGCTACTACTGCTACTGGAACCGCCATAGTCACCTTGGTTTCATGGTTTGTCCAAGGATTGGCCTCCACCACCATAGAGGCCAGAAGTTCTGCCCCCAAAGTTTCCTCCCTTCATGGGTCCAAAATTTGAACTATTGTTGTAATTGCCAAAATGATTGTACCTCCACCACTTCCAAAATTGCTTCCATCATTACCAAATCCATTAGAGGCATCGCCACTGCCACCATATCCACCACCACCACAGCTGCCACCAAAGCCACCAAGACCACTGAAGTTTCCTCCATAACCAAAGTTGTCAGTCCCACTGAAACCAACTCCATGACCACCATCAAAGTCTCCAGAACTACTTCGACCTCTTTGGGTGAATGAAGCACTATCTCTTGCTTTGACAGGGCTTTCCTAACTTCATAGTTGTGGCCATTCCCAGCATGGTATGGTCATCAAAGTTTATAAGGGCAAAGCCCCTTTTCTTGCCACTGCCTTGGTCAGTAACGATTTCAATCCCTTTAATTTTTCTATACAGTTCAAAAATATTATCTTCAGTGATGTTCTTCAGTGTCTTCTTTAATGCCAACAACAAATATCTTTTACACAGTTAAGTGGGCACCTCATCTTTGAGAATCTTCTCTTGAGAAAGGTCTCTTTGGTTCCACAACTCTTCCATCCACCTTGTATGGCCTTGCATTCATGGCTGCACCCACCTCTTCCGCAGTGGCGTATGTGACAAACCCAAAGCCCCTGGAGTGCTTGGTTTTTGGATCTCTTATTACCACACAGACCGTGAGCATTCCCCATTGCTCAAAATGGCTCTTCAGGCTCTCATCAGTTATTTCAAAGCTCAACCATCCAATGAAGAGCTTCCTCAGATGTTCAGGTTCTTTAGGAGACTCTGATTTAGACATGATGGCAAGGGGCAGAGAGACTTTAACAATGCTTCCTCGGTGGCCTCCACAGGCAGAAAGAAGTAGACGATGAACATATTTCCAACATGTGCAAATTAATAAGTGTGATATATCACAGTAACACTAAGTGTTTAAATCATAAGACCTAAAATTATAAAACTTCTAGGCAAAAACAGGGGAAATGCTTTAGGACAGTTGTCTAGTCAAAGATTTTATGACTGGGACTTCAAAAGCACGGGTAAAATGCCTCTACAAAAATAGATAAGTGGGCTACATTAAACTAAAAAGCTCTGGACAGCAAAGAAAATAATAAACAGAGTGAAGAAACAATCTTTAGATTGAGACAAAAAGCTATTAATCTGACAGGGGACTAATACTCAGAATTCAGGAAAAAAAAAAAATGAAACTCAAACAACTCAACAGCAAAAGAATGAATAAACCCATTAAAAAGTGGGGAAAGAATCCGAGTAGACTTTTCTCAAAATAAGACATACAAGACAAACAAATGTCTAACAGGTACATCAAAAAATGCTCAGCGTTACTAATCATCGTGGAAATGCAAGTTCAACCGGCAATGTGATATCATCTAACCTCAGAATGGCTATTATCAAAGAAATAAAAAATAAATGCTGGAAAGGACTAGGAGAAAAGGGAACTATTACACATTGTTAATGGGAATGTAAATTAGTTTAGCTATTATGGAAAGCAGTTTGACAATTTTTCATGAAACTAAAAAAAAAAAAAAAACCTACAATAGGATCCAGCAATCTAATTTTACAGTATTTATTCAAAGGAAAAAAAATCAGCATATCAAATAGATAGCTGTACCCCACTTGTTTATTGCAGCACTATTCACAGTAACGAAGATATGGAATCAATCTAACTGTCCATCAACAACAGAATGAATAAAGTAAACATGGTATATATACACAATGGAATTCTATCTACCATAAGAAAAAATAAATAAAATCCTGTCATTGGCAGGTACATGGATGGAACTGGAGGTCATTTAGTTAAAGAAAATAAGCCAGGCACAGAAAGACAAATATCACAAGCTCTCACTCATCTGTGGGCGCTACAAAAGTTGATTTCACGAAAGTAGAAAGTAGAGTGCTAGATGCCAGATGCTGGGAAGGCTAAGCCTAGGGCTGAAAAGAGGTTGGTTAATGAGCACAAACATACAATTAGATGGAAGGAATAAGTTCTAGTTTTTGATAGTACTACAGGATGACTATAGTTAACAGTAATTAATGGTATATTTCAAAATACCTGGAAAAGAATATTTAGAATGTTTCCATCATGAAGAAATGACAAATGATTGGATGATGAATATAATAAATAGCCTGTTGTGATCATTTTGCATTGTATCATGTATCAAAAATCATCTGTACCCCGTAAATATGTATCAGGTATTAATATATGTTATTGTGTGTTAATAAAAAATACTGAATTTTGAGATGCATTATGAAATAATATTTTTACATGGACATAAGAAATATAGTGTTTAATTTTTATATAATAAAATTGGAGTTGCTGAGAGATTTATGTAAATCTAAAAATTTATAAATTAATTATATCAAAACTATATTTATTATGCTACATTTTTAAAAAGGTGTCAAGATGGTAAAGGAATGAAGGAATTATTGTAAAAATTTGTAACTCAAGGTGTGAACGTTCTTACGCTGGTTTAGTAAGCAGAGACACTATAGAAATAGTGTCCTTTTGAGATTTGTTACTGTGGTACACATCGTTTTTCAGTAGTACTGAGGCAAGGAGATATTTTATGTGTGGTTTATTAAAAAAACAGAATGCCAGTCAGCAGGCTTATACTAAAAAAAAAATGCTAGGTCTTATTTTAAAGAGTTTCAGTTAAATTTATGCATTTAAAAGCTACAAATTGAAATATTTAAGGCATTTTCTTTATTATTAATCCTTGCCATAATTTGATTTCACAATTAACAAACTAATCTCTACTCCTGATGGCATAGAGCTTTTACTCTGTCTTGTTCTTTTCTATGTCACTTCTAACTGATGGACCTTTACCAGCTCTGGACTCTGTATGGTGTGTTCTAGATCAACGGTACCTCAAATTCAAATGCCTTAACTTAGACAAATTGTCTTTCCTGATTCTCTTAACAAGGCAACCAATACCTAATTGCTTTTTAGTAAAATTAGTTGAATAAAATATTTTAAATTTTCCAGGGAGGCTTTTACTCAATTGCATTACAATAAGTCAGCAAACTTACAGTTCATGATTTGTTTTTGGTGAATGTTGATTATATCCAGGGTCTTATCCTTGTGAAAGCTTCCCTTCCCATTATGTTTAAGGTCAGTTATTCTTAGCAATCTTTGACTTCAGTATAGCAAATAAAGTACAGATTGTGTCATTCATGTCTTAGTGGATTTTTTTTTGTTTGTATGTTTGTTTGTTTTGTTTTTAAACAGAGAATCCTTTCTGAGAAATAAAAAAAGGAGTAGAAGTAGTTGATAAGCTAGGAAATATTTTAATTTATTTTTATTTTTATAATAAAATTTGAATGTATAAAGAAAGCTGTAGCAAAACACTTTAAGACTTCATAAATCTATAGGAAATACCAAATTAGTGGATGACATTTGAACGAAGTGCAGGGATAATAAAAACAGACCAGGAAATTAGGTATGTTCTAATATCATGTGGTTTACATGAATCAAACTAGGGCTATATATAGTGGGTATTTGAAGAGGTCTGCTGACAAGAAAAAACGGTACATATGTTTGATGTATAAGTAACGAGCCTGGAGAGTGTTTACATTTTAAGGGATCTCAATTATTATTTATTCTAAATCCATTATTTGTCCATTAAGCACACAGGTTCAGAGATGATAAGCTATTTGCTCAAGTAAAAAAGCTACTTAATAGCTTTGTGATTACAGCTGCTAAGACATGAAACCAAACATCTAATTCCCAAGTTTAAGAAATATCGTGATATCTAATGCTACAGAAAAATTCTGTGAGGCCTTTTTCTCAAAGAAAGAGCTAATAATACATTACATGCACAAAAACAACAAGCCCCTTTAGCATTTTGTAGGTATTTCCTTTCTTAGATATAAAATAAAGGAGCTGTGGCACAGACCCTTTAACCTAATACCATATATAAATGTAATGTTCAGGTAAGTATTAAAACCCTTCAGGACTACTTTGAAAAAGAGAAAAGTAACCTTGAATTTCAAGAAAGTAAAAACAAAATATTAAATATGCTCACTTGCACAGTTATTTTTCAAGGTGGATTGGCTCGATAAAAATTATGACCTTTTTCTGTGCCTTACTTTATTTTCCAGACCTAAAAATATTGCCAGTGCCTGAGGCGTAAGTCAGAGTGAACCTCTATTATCACTCCAGAGACCTGGCATTTTCCTCATTAGGCTCCATAGTATCTGACTGAGTGACCTTGTTTGGTGAGAAGACACAGATGGAGTCTGTCAGTAAATCTTGTTAATGTAACAAGTATTCCCACTGTTAGATGAGTGTTGCGCCTGATACTGGCATTTCTTCCCTTAGTAAACAACCCATATTCCCTTTCCAACATGGGTCTCTTCCTTCATGCCATCAGGTTTTTCAGCATTAGCTTGTTCTAAGGATTATCTAAAAGGATGTCTCTTGCTGTGAAGGTGAGATGCTCTCTCTTTCTGAATAGCAAACCCTTGCTGGCTTTTGAAAGATGTAAAGATGACATTAAATGTGGAAAACACAAACCTAAGCCAAATACACTGTCACCATGCTAAAAAGTCCTTTAAGTGTTTCACCTAAAGGTAGTAAGATTTTTTATCAGGTAACCACTTCCGTAATTTGTCATTTCTCCCTGATATCCTGTTTTGAGATGTAAAAAACAAAGCTTGAAGAAAGGAAACACTCTCAGTTTCAGAAGAAAGATTGAGTGTCAATGCATGTAAATATAAGTGTTCAGCAGCAGACGTCAGACTGTATCATGAACTTGGAAAAAGGCATTTAATCTCTAACAATTTCAATATCCTTATCTATAAAATTGGTAAATAATCATTAAAAATAACCTTTCAGATCCAGTGAGGAGATCAAATAAGATTGGGATTAGCTTGTAAAACTATACATATGTTTATGTATAAGTATAAAATATGAAACAAAAGCAATCAGAAATGCACAGCCAGGAGCATACTTTAAATCTTAGTGGACACTTAATATGTACAAATTTTAATGTTAATTAAAAATGAACAATTTTTGAAACTTAAAATTAGAAGATACCTGCAAAATATAGCAGGCTATAATGATTTAATAATAATAATAACTCATTTACAAAGGGTCTTAGTTATACTTTTATTAAAAATTGTACAACTTTACATTTTTATTTTAAATAACTTAATAATTATAAATCAAAGCAAAAATAATGGTTCCATAACTTTTCAATGCTTCTAGTCCCTCATACTAAATTAAAAGTACTACACTAAGTAAGTACTGAGTGTCATCAGGGGCTCTGCTTGTAGAAGGGCTTTGTAGGAAAAATGAGCTTTTCTTTAGTACCTCTGATGCTCAGATACTGAAGTCAAAAGAATAACTAAAAACTCGGAAGATACAAAACCTCTTGAGCATATTATAGTAATAAGATAGAAAATAACTCAAAGATTGTAATCCGCTATGATAAGTGATGGAGCTATCTCCTAATATGCATAATATAAAATCTCAGAAGTGGGAACACTAATCAGATGGCAACAGACGGGGGGTTTTAGCTGGGCTTCTAGGAAGTTAATAGTTACACTGAAGTTTAGAATTAGAGATAAATGCAGAAAATGCATGCCACTGAATGAAATGTCATGTCTAAGAGCTCTGAGCTATGCATGGGAAAAATGAAAATATGTTCACAATAACAAGCTAGAGGCTAACAGAGATTATTTATGAATGCATTCTAAAGTAAGGAGTATAAATTTCACGAGAAAATCAGTAGATTTTAGCAGCGAGATTGATACAATTTAATCTCAGTGGAGAATCTGTCCAAGAAATAATATAATTATCATTTTATTGATCCAAACACAAATGTCCAACAAAACTAACTTTCCATTCAAGATCAAAGGGTGATCCAAACCATATATCCAATGTAACTTGGCAGATCCAAAAAATTGACTGATTTATTTAAAAAGGCATAAATAAATGGAAAGATTTGCATAATTATGAAAAGTAATACATGATAATGTGATTAAATAGGAGTACTACACAAGAAGGGAGACATTTCCCTAATAGTGATGCAAGGTGCCCCTGGATCTTCTCCCTGGAAAAGCAACCACAACTGATGAAAATATAAATATCTCTCTCTCTCTCTCTCTCTCTGTCACACACACACACACACACACACACACACACACACACACACACACCCCTCTCAAGTCTCTGGAAATTTTCCTAAGAGTATTCATGAAAGAAAGAAATATTTATTTAGAAAAATCTACTAAAGCTTGTTAAGAACAGTGAGAATCTGTAAATTCAAGTCACATTCTGTCACTTCACTAGTCCCAGTTTAGTGAAATAAAGGCTCTCCTCTAGGATGGTGTGCCAAAAAGATGAGGCTTCCTCTCCTCCCATCTCCTAGTATAGGACTCTGTTTTGTTTTTGTTTTCGTTTGTTTGTTTGTTTTTAATGGGAAGGTCAGAACAACAGCATATTTTATAACCTTCATGCTGTTGAAGCACTAGTCCAGGCAACTGAAGCCCAGGGGTCAGGGGCTTTCTTCTTCCACCCAATCTCTGTTACTATGGTGGAAATTCCACAACAGAAAAGGCAGGACAATGTTGGGCAATGGTCACTCTCACCCTAGCTAGCTGCATAGTCAGAGGGACGCTTCACGTCAGGAGAGACAATTTGAGAAGACCATCACTCTTCCAGCAATCTGATTGTAAAGCAGTTTCCCATTCCCAGATAAATGGGCTGTTATACCCCTTTTCATATTGAGAGCAATGGCAGACAGGTTATGTCCAGGGAGAGCTGTAAGACTTAAGAACAGAGAGCCCCATAACTTTTACTTTTTATTTGGAACAGAGCACGGGGAAAGTAAACCCAAAGACTGCTATTGAAACAATGGTGATTATGATGGTAAATAATTAAGAAGAAGCTTGAGGCTCCATGATAGCAATACATATAAACTTCCTGTATATATATACACACACATATATATATGTTTGGGTGTGTATATATATTTATGTGTGCATATATATAATGTGTGTGTACATATATACCCACACATTGATATATGTAAAACATATATAACAGATAAGCTTAATTTCATATATGTAGATATGAAATTATGTATAGATGTATATATAATTTATATATAAATGTAAACTATGTATATATGATACCTAAAAATATGAACAATTTATATACATATATGTTATATCTTATATATAAATAAAACACATATGTATATATTTTATATATAAATAGAGCATAAATTATGTATATATAATTTGTATATACACATAACATGTATGTTATATATGTTATATGTATCTATGTATAGAAAGAGAGAGCTAGAGAGAGAAAGAAAGCATTGATGACACAAAAAGGGGAAAGAGAGAATAAAGCTGTATAGGATTAAAGTTTCTATAACTCCCTGTAATAACTTTCTATAAATCTGACATAAATTCTGATAATTTGAGATGTATTTTGTAAGCCATAGAGCCACCAATGAAAAATACATAAACAATATAGTGAAAGCAATCACTGAAAGTAGTAAAATTTTACACTATAAAAAGTCTCCTTAATGCAAAAGAATACTGTAAAAGATGAAGAGAGCAACAAAAAAGACATGAGACATACAGAAATCAAAACTAAAATGACGTAAACTCAGCCATATCAATAGCATTAAATATGAATAAACTCAGTAATTAATTCAAAGTCAGAGTAGAGTGAATAAAGAAACAGAACATTACAAACAGATTCATAGTAAAATGTTAAAAGATATATTATGCAAACGGAAATGAAAAAAGAGCAGGGACTGCTACACAAATATACAATTTAGACTTTCTAACCAAACATTATTATAACTTAAGAGAAACATTTTATAATGACGTAAGTACAACTATCAGAAAGATAAAATAATTATAAACATATAGACACCTAAGAATAGAGCCAGAAGGTACATGAAGAAGAAATTGAAAGACTCAAAGGAAGAGACAATTTGACAGTTACAGTTGTAGACTTCAGATCTCTACTTTCCACACTATATTAGAACAATAAAGCAGTAGTTCAGACAGTATACAGAAAATTTGTACAATGCTAGAAATCAGTTAGACCTAACAAATTTGCAAGGAACTCTCCACCAATTAGCAGTAGAATATATATTCTTCTCAAGCACACATGGAATATTCTCCATGATAAACCAATCACTAGTCCATAAGGCAAGCCTCCATAAATTTAAGAGGATTGAGATAATACAATTATAATATCTGATCACAATGGAATAAAATTAGAAATCTAAAACATAAATCAAGTTGGGAAAATAATCCTCTTAAAATGATGAATTAATGAAGAACTCACACAAGCGAAATTTAAAAATATTTACAAATATATAAAAACAAACAAATACTATAACAATACATGCAGAATGCAGCTAGATCAACTGCCTGGAGAGAAATTTACAACTGTAATTGCCTATATTTAAAAGAAAGAAGATATCTCAAATTAATATCCTCATGATTCACCATAGGACACTAGAAAACAGAGTAAATTAAACCTAGAGCATGCAGACACGACAAATGTAAAGATTAGAGCTGAAATTACGAAAATAAAAATATATTTTTTTAATTTTTAAAATTTAAAAATTCCACAAAAATAGTTTTTGTGAAAAGAGCCATGGAATTAATAAATTTCCAGCTGGATTGAACAATAAAAAAAGAGAGAGAGACAGGACAATAACATGCTATATTAAGAAATGCAAGAGGAAATTACTTTGCAGAAGTAAAAAAAGTATTATAAGAAAATAGTACAAAAATGCTAGAAAATTAGATAACTTCATGAGTTAAATACACTTTTTGAAAACCACAATTTCCAAAACTAACTCTGGAAGCTATAGAAAATTTTTAATAGTCTTATGAAATATAAAAAAGATAATAATAATAATTTAAGTAATCTATATAAAGAAAAAGCCCAGTCCTAACTGATTTTAATGGTGCATTCTAACAAGTATTTAAACAATTAATAGTAATTTTTTACAACTTGTCAGAAATTAGAAGAGTAAAAATACTCTCTAACTTGTATGATGCCAGTGTTACTCTGATACAAAGATTAGACGAAGATAGGCCAAAAGAAGAAAATTACAGACCCAATATCTTCTTTAAATATAAACTAGAAATCCTCAACACAATATTGGAAATGAATCCAGCTTATTTATGAAAAGAATTATTTACCGTGACCAGGTGAGGTTTATTCCAGGAATGCAAGGTTGGTTTAACATTATAATATCAACTATTGTAATATACTATATTAATATAATAGAGGGCAAAACACACATGGTCCCGTCAATAGACATATTTGACAAAATATAACGTCCTTTTGTGATAAAAAAAAAATCACTTAAAGAATTAAGAAAATAAAATAAAATAGAATAAAATAAAATAAAGGACTTCTTGCTCCTAATAACAAACATCTATTAAAAATCCACAGCTAACTTAATGGTGAAACTGGGTTTTTTCCCCCTAAAATTGGAAACAAGACAGGGATACTTGTCTTGTCATTTGTGCTCAATATTGTTCTGGAAGTTTTAGTCAGGGCAACTAGGTAAGCAAAGAAAATGAGAACAATCCAAATTGCAAAGAAAATTGTAAACTAATATCACAGCAAAAAGTTTAAATCTGTACACTTCAACCTATAAAACACTGTTAAAAACAATTAAAGAAGACTTGTATAAATTGAATATTCCATGTCCACAGATAAGAATATTTAATGTTGTTAAGGAAGGTATAATCCCCCAAATAATCTACAGATTTAACAGAATTACTATAAAAGAATTAACAAGATGATTTTAAAGTTTACATGGAATTGGAAACTACAGATTAGCCAAAACAATCTTAAAAAGAACAAAGATGGATGACACACTGTCCAATTTCGGAATTTACAATGCAACAGTAGTCAGCTAAGTAGTAAGCTAAAGTAGCACTCGTGTGCTATTGACATGAGCATAAATGCATTGATCCATGGAATAGAATTGCAAATCTAGAAATAAACCCTTACATTTATGGTAAATGGATTTTTGATGAGTGTCAACATAATTCAATGGTAAAGGAAGAGCCTTTTCGAGAAATAGTGATGAAACGAGTGGATATCTATGCACAAAAGATGAGTAACTGTTAAATGTATACAGGAATTCCTTTGGGGATGACTAAAGTAATCTAAAGGTAGATGATGTTGATACTTCGTAGCTCTGAATAGACTAGAAACTATTAAATTGTAAAGGTTAAATGGGTAGATTTTATGGTATGTTAATTATATTTGAAGAAAACTGTTTTTTTTTTTTTTTTTTTTTTTTAATTGGAGTGCCATACTTGGCAGTAGCTTTAAGGAATAGAGAAAATAAAAATGAATTAAGTTGGAGGAGGAAGGCTTAAAATGATGTAAATATTAATTAAAACCAGAAAGACAGCTAGGATTGAGTTAGCACTATAGAGACATAAGGACATTCCAAGGAACATATTATGTATTTGTAAAGGTTAGCATAAAAATATTGTCGTCTTGAAATTTTTTTCACATTTAACCTATAATCAACTTAAGAAATAACTGAGGACATATTTGAATTTTGTAAGTATGTCTTTGGGAATTTATTTTAAGCTGCATCTACAAAAAAATTCTGGAAAATACACAAAAGGTACACACATGCATTCTAGTTAAGCAAACGTCTATATGCTCATCATATTTTTATATAAATCTGGAGTTTAAACTGGGGCATTTGTGTACAAGCTCATTTCTTCTCTTAGATGTCAAATTAGATATACCTAATCTCTCTCACGGATCATTTTTAGAAATAAAATGTTAATAAATTTGAAGAAATTGTCACATTTGTAAGATATTATTTACCCTCTTTTATGTTAAACCATTACTTATAATCCTAATATCCATATATAGATATAATTCTCTATTTAAATATTACTTTTGTTATTTAATATTCACTGGGTTTGCTATGTATGGTATACTTATTGATAAATCACCATTTTCAGGGCAACAAAGGAAAAGAAGCTTTACATACTAATTTTTGTTTAAATACAGTGATATACATAATTTAAAATCAAAACCATGCTCTGTGGATGGAAGAAACATTCATTCATTAGGAAACCACTGATTCAAAAGACAGTTCAGTTCAGTTTATTAAAATTCATTTTAATCAGCTTCAATTTTTAAAATCCTAATATTAAGATCCAACCTTTATTCCTGTACTTTCGATTTTATATCTGTTTTGTGAGAAGCAAGTATTAAGTTTATGTATTCAATCAATGAGTACTTTTGTACACTTACTAAATTCAAGGACTTCTGCCAAATTTTAGGGATACAGCTGCAAAGAGCAGTAGCAACACTACCATTAACATTTCTTTCATGACTTGCTTTTCTCAGGTTTATCTATTTTTTGTAATTAATTCAAACTGTGAGAGAAATTAAAAAGAAGACAAACAAGGTGCTTTTAGAAGTGTAACTGAGTCTGGGGAGTCAAATAAGGTATATAAGTAGAAATTATATTTAATCTGAAATCTGAATAGTAGTTAAGATTGCCAAATAGATGTGCCAAAAGGGAAGTTTCAAGGCAGACGCATCAACAGGTGAGGATAGTTTGAAATGGGAAGAAACATGCTTCTGGGAAATAACCAAATATGTAGTGCTTGAAGCTGAGAAAGCAAAAGAATTGCAGAAAATAATAAAATTTTAAAAAATGGAACCAATAGCAAAGAAATACCAATATAATATGGTAGACAAACTTTGTATATTAATAACTATATTAAATGCAAATACCCTAAACTCCAAATAAAAGCTGTAAGTTGCCGTATTAGGGGACATCATGCAGTCTAAATGGAGAGTAGAGACTGAAGGACTTCAAATTAGCTAAATAGAAGCATTTGGTACTCACCTCCTCCACAAAGAAGAGCCAAACTAGGTAACCACACTTAGACTGGATCACCTAAGAGAGAATGTTGGAATTTGATAGAGAAGTGAAACACATAAAGTAAGAAAGGAGAGGGAAATGAGACAGGGATCAACTGGGAGCCAAATGAGGGAAAATGATAAGTAAGTGACCCCTTGTGGTCCACGTGCTCTCTGTGGACTCCTGCAATTCTAGCAGCAGGAGCACACTTTGACCCATATGGTCCCTGAGACTAACTCCTTAGAGACCCCATGACAGCACTGTTCAAAAGCTCATGCTGGGTTCCATATACCCCTTGAGTTATAAGGAGATACATCAAGGCACCACTTTGAAACCAAGCCCCTACCAGACTGTATTCTATGCTGGGATCCAATAGCCCCTGCATGTTCATATCTCTGGAGCCTCACTGACCTTCCTGTCCGCAGCTAGATGCTGCTGCTGGCTGCTGACTTCATATCTGAGGTAACCATCCCACTAGCCACAGTAGCTGGGGTGCTATAAATTTACAAGTGCCCTGAAGAAAGGTTACCCAACCTGCAACTGCCTCCTGGGGCCAAAGCACATACTCTCCAGCTTCTTGTTTACAGCTACTGCCATAGATAGCAACCCTGTTCTCCCCAGTAGCAGGGACATCAAGCAGCTACTGGTGCCCCTACCTGAGCATTCTGCCCAACCCAACAAACACCATAGATCCATCTTAAGGAAAATGTCCTTCCCTATGAAAGCAAATTTAAAAATTTGGAAGAAGTGATTGTTACACCACATGTTCAGATATCAACATAAAAACACAAAAACTTGAAAAAGCAATATGTCACCTCCAAAGAAACAATTTTCTAGCAATGGATTTCAATCCAAAACAAATTTATGAAATTATAAAAGGTACTTAAATATAAGATTAAAGAAGCTCAGTGATACATTAGAGAACTCAGAAAAAAAGATGCAAATAAATAAAAAAAATTCGTGATATAAATAAGACATTTACCGAAGAAATAGATATAAAAAAGAACCCAACAGAAATTCTGAAATGGAAAATGTCATTGAATTAAATACAAAATACATTTGTAAATTTCAACAACAGAGTAGATCAAGCAGAACACATGATTTTATAACATGAGGTAGGTCTTTTGAAATAACCCAGACAAAAATAAAAACAAAATATAAAAAGGAATAAACAAAGTGTCTGTGACATATGGGACACCATAAAGTGATCAAATTTTTAAATTTTTGGTGGCCTAGAAGGCAAAGAGACAAACAAAGGGGTAGAAAACCTATTGCTGTGGTTGGAATATGAATTGTTTGAACTGTTTAAATCTTACATTGAAATTTGAATTTTAGTATTAGAAGTGGTGTTTAATGGGAGGTGTTTGGGTCTGGGGCTACATCCCTAACCAATGGCTTGGTGCTGTCCTTGTGGTAATGAGTGAGTTCTGATTGTTAAAAAGAGGCTGGAACTTTTCTCTCCTCTATCTTTCTTCCTCTTTTGCCATGTGATCTCTGCACACACCAGCTCCCTATCTCTGTTCACCATGAAGGGAAGAATTCTGAGACCCTCACCATATGCAGATGCCAGTGCCATGCTTCTTGTACAGCTTAAAGTACTGTGAGCCAAATGAACCTTTTTTATTAGTTATCCACCCTCAGGCATTCCTTTATAGCAACAGAAACTAAATAAGACACCTATTGAATGAAACAATAGCTGAAAACTTTCCATATCTCTAAGAGATTTAGACATCCAGATACAGTAAGCTCAGAGATCCCCAAATAAACACAATTCAAAAAGGTTTTCTCCATGTCACATTACAGTCAAACTGTAAAAAGTCAAAGAAATGAGAATTCTAAAAACAGCAAGGGAAAAGCATATACCCCCTTAAAAAGAAGCCCCATGGATCGTGCCATTGCACTCCAGTCCAGCGACAGAGTGAGATTCAGTCTCCATTAAAAAAAAAAGGAAAAAAGAAAAAGAACCCTCATAATACTAATAGCAGATTCCTTAGCAGAAATTTTACAGGCTATGAGAGAATACTATGACATATGCAAAGTGTAGAAAGAAAAAAAAGTGCAATGCAAAGATACTATACCCAGAAAAATTATGCTTTTTAAATGAATGAGAAATAAGGACTTTCTCAGACAACCAAAAGCTAAGAGCGTTCATCACCACTTGGCCAAACCTATAAGAAATTCTTAAGGGAATTTCATGCATGGAAGTAAATTGACAATATTTACCACAAGAAAACACAGAAAAGTATTAGATACACTGGTAGAGCAAACACACAATATGAAAGTGAAAATACTCAAATGTTACCACTACAAAAAAAATCACCAAACCACAATGATAAACAACAAAGGGGAAAGAAATGAGCAAATTATAGATATACCAAATAACCAGAAATTAATGAATACAATGACAGAAATAAGTCCTAAAATATTAATAGTATCATTGATTGTAAATGGAATAAACTTTCTACTTAAAAGATGTAGATTGGTTGAATGAATGAAAAAAATGACCCATCTACAAGTTGCCTACAGGAAACTCCTCTCACCTCTAAAGACACATAGACTGAAAGTAAAGAAATGAAAAAATATATTTCATGCAGATGAAAACCAAAAACGAGCCAGAGTTAGCTATACTTATATCAAACAAAACAGACATTAGGTCAAAGAGAGTAAAAAGAGATAAAGAAAGTCATTATATAATGATAAAGGAATCAACTATGCAAGAGAATGTAACGATTCTCAAGATATATGCACCTCACATTGGAGTACCCAGATATATAAAGCAAATATTATTAAATCTAAAGAGACTTCAACACAATAATACTTGCAGGTCTTCACTGATTTAATAAATATTGTCTGAATTTTTCTATGTGTTACACTTTCAAAATTCTAATAATATACTGAAAAAATGTATACTTGCAATAATTGTAATGCTATTTTCTCTTATTCTTGTTTTATGTTATATTAAATAGGACCTCTTTTTTGGCTTCATTCAACAACAAAACCACAAATCATTATGTGATGATTTATTAAGAAAGGAGTTCAGGTATACGAGATATAAAATATTTGCTATATGCCTGAATTGTTATGGTATTATGTGCCCTATTATCTATAAATCGTGCTTTTTAATGAATGCAGGTGAATACTTAAGGTAAAGAATATTTGGCCAAAAAACCCCTAACGTAAGTTTGGGGGTAACTTTGTGCAATCAGATATCCACTGTTAAAACCAGGAACATCGGCCGGGCGCAGTGGCTCACGCCTGTAATCCCAGCACTTTGGGAGGCCAAGGCGGGGGGAACACGAGGTCAGGAGATCGAGAACATCCTGGCTAACACTGTGAAACCCTGTCTCTACTAAAAATACAAAAAATTAGGAGGGCATGGCGGCGGGCGCCTGTAGTCCCAGCTACTCCGGAGGCTGAGGCAAGAGAATGGCGTGAACCCGGGAGGCGAAGCTTGCAGTGAGCCGAGATCGCACCACTGCACTCCAGCCTGGGCGACAGAGCGAGACTCTGTCTCAAAACAAAACAAAACAAAACAAAACAAAAAGACCCAAAACAAACAAACAAACAAAAACCAGGAACATCTATGAGAGTCCTCTGTCACACTAAATGTAAAATACATTTAGAGTTAACTACTACCTGCATGACATTATCTTGGTGGACCCAACATTGTTAGGTCAAAATGATATATCCGTACTCTATCATGTTATAAATATCCAATGATGGTAACATGTCTATTGAATATGCAAATACTGGCTGAGATGCTCTAAAAGAATCTTAAATGATGCTGGCATGGATCAAGGACTCCTAAGCCAGGAAAACTCACCTTTAATAGAGAAATACATGTAGATAAAGAAGACTTACTAGTATGAAATGGCAAGTTGTTTGGATGAATAACATCTCTTATGAAAAATTAGATGCAAGAAGTTAAATAGATATTTAAGTAACATGCTAGGAAAAAAAGATGGGAGGTAACATGAACATTTTATCCAAGGAGTTAATAAGCATGCTCTTCTAGATAAGTCAGAAGCAGATCAAAGTAAATGGGCTGAGATCTTGGCAGCAGAAATGTAAGAAATAAATCTGTGGGAGACCTATGGCCTCTCCAGTCTGTGTAAATTTGTAAGTGGAAAATGCAATTCACTAGTTGGCGAATGATGGTTATGACTTAGAAGTCACATTGGGATACTGTTTCACTACTGTTTTGTGGTTTGGGGGAGGATATTTGTGAGTGTCCACAAGAAACTTGAAGTTTAGAATTAACGGAAGCTTTACTGTTGATTTATACTAACGTTTACTGTACATAAAGGGTGGTTTTACTGGGAAGGATTTGAGAAATAGTACTGAATTTAAGCTTTTTTTTTTTACAATAATATTATTTTAATTAACTGTTATGTGATGTAATGCTGGATGTAATTGGTTAGCTTAATTTGATTGTAACAAAACCCGTGGTAGTGCTGATACTGATAATCAAATGAACTGGGACCTTATATCAATACTGCTACAGATGTTCTTGCAAAGTAGTTAATTTGCTGGAAGAGCTAGATTTAATTAATAATTGACTACTTATTACATTAAATTAAACTACTGGCACTCATCATCTGGTTTAGGTATGGCACTTGAAAAGGGTAAAATAATGTCTTAATCTTTTATGTGTGATGAAGAACAAGTCTGTGGTTGTTTATTTGGTAAATCAAAACATTTCTTTAAACCACTAATGGTAACTCATTGGGTAACATAAATGATTGGAATCTTTTTATTTGTTCTTCTTTTTCTCTTTTATACATAATATAACAAATGCAAAAATAGAAATTACTATAAATGATTTGCAAATAAAATTTGGCTGGGTGCCAGAAGCCAGAGTAGCATGTATAAGTACAATGTTAATCGCAAAATTTTATTTGTGAAGTTCATTAAGTAAGCACATGTAACTCTAGCTTACTGATTTTCTCACCTTATATTCCTTTACTATGTGAATCTATCACAATTGATGTTCATGCATTATTGTGTTGATATATGTAGAACAAGACACCAATTTTGTTTATTTCTTTGCGTTAGGTTAGCATAATGAATTCTGAATCCAAATAATAGGACTCTGTTATATAGTAGCTAAATAATTATGGGTAAATGAATGAATCTTCTTTTACTTAAAATGTCTCAGGTCGGGTGCGGTGGCTCACACCTGTAATCCCAGCACTTTGGGAGGCCGAGGTGGGCAGATCACAAGGTTAGGAGATAGAGACCAGCCTGGCCAACATGGTGAAACCCCGTCTCTTCTAAAAATACAAAAATTAGCTGGGTGTGGTAGTGCACACCTGTAATCCCAGCTACTTGGGAGTCTGAGACAGGTGAATCACTTGAACTAGAGAGACAGAGATTGCAGTGAGCCAAGATTGCGCCACTGTATTCCAGCCTGGCAACAGAACAAGACTCTGTCTCAATCTCAAAAAAAAAAAAAAAGTCTCAGTTTGCTTAAATACAAAAATTACATATATAAATATATACGTATTAAGCGACCCTTAAGATTTCACTGAGGAGTCTATGAATTCACATAACCCAGAAAAGGGACTCTTGGTATTTTATAAGTGCTCAATAAATCATGGATGTTATTATTATTTTTTTTTTTTGGAAAATTTTCAGCTATTGTTTCTTCAAATAATGACTTAAAGTGGGCTTTTTTCAGCCCACCTTCCTTCTCCTTGCCTTCTAGTGTCGTAGAGACATTAATGTTAGATCTTTCCTTTCTTTTTTTATATATTGTGTATTTTATTTTATTTATTTTATTATACTTTAAGTTCTGGGGTACATGTGCAGAACGTGCAGTTTTGTTACAGAGGTATACATGGCCATGGTGGTTTGCTGCACCCATTAACCCATCATCTACATTAGTATTTCTCCTAATGCTATCCATCTCCTAGCCCCCCACCTCCTGACAATCGAAGACAGCGGTATTATGCACTTTCTTATACATGTATGTTATGCACTTTTTTGTACATGTGACCTAGTCTTTATAGCATATATACATAAAAATAAGACTTGCTTGACCATGATGTATTTGCATGCATTATTTTCTCATAACCTTTTTTCCTTTTTTTTTTTCCAAAGTGCTTGTCCCTATTTTTATTCCCAACAGTAGAAACGTAAGGCAGATGTTTTCTTCATGAAGACTTGGTAACTTTGCTTTTTATAGGAATTGTTTTTGTTTTATTAATTTAGTCAAGAAACATTTATTGAACGCTTACTTTATACTATACAACAGCCAGTAGAGATACAAGATGCAGTGGGCACTGTATCTGCCCTTAAGGAGCTCAGGGTAAATGGAGTCAGGTAGGAATATAGGCACTTATACATATACTATATCCTGCAATGTATGATTATGGGTAATGATAGAGGTATGTACAGTCTTATTATATTCCTCAGTCTTCTTGCTAAATGTTACATGGAATGTTCAGTTTTAATGATAGTTCCGCATTCATAGGAATTATAATAATAAGCTATCTATTTGTTTTATGAACTTTTAGATTATTAGCTTTTCACTGTATTAAATAATGCTGTGAGTAATATTTCTGCACATAAAACTTGTATGATTTTTGGATACATTTGCTCATTTATACATTTAATTAAAATGTATTTATTAAATTTCTGCTGTGATGTAGGTCCTGTGTTGGGAACACTGAATTCTGCACTGAGAAGACAAGAATTACAAATTTGATAAAGGATAGAAAGAACAACACATTAAGAGAGAATGCATAACCTCCTATTTTTGAAATATTTGTGTTATAAGCTTTACCTATTAATATAAATTAAGATATCATCACATTTAGCCTGATATTGGCTCTTTAGCTATATACTAAAATTATATTTGAGGAAGCCTGTGTTGTCATAGGTATGCTGTTTTCCCTGGACCATGAATAAATTGCAGTTGGTGTTAAGTGACGAAAATTTTCATCGAAATAATTCTCTGAATGACAGGTCTAATAAAACCTTGTCCCTCCTCCCCTCCCTATTGACATCTAAACATCTTCTTATAAACATATTTTGATACTAGAAAAGATTTAGATTTTGAGTTGAGCCTTAGGTAGTTCTGTCAACCAGAACACTAGACTCTTCTGGGAACTGGAAATTGACAAGTCAATTTTAAGTAAGTGGAAATCAATTTGACAGGGAAAGAAAAATACAAATGAATTCATTTGAAATACTCCAGACCAAAAAAACAAATCCAATTAATATATTTTTCTTAGACTTGTTTTCCTGCTGTAAAGTATATTCTATCTTTTATAAACATTTAAAATCATCTTTAACATGTGTAGATGTTCTGTTTCTTAGGATAAACAACATGCAGGAGATGATGTACTACAGCTCTCTCAATAAATGAAAAACCTGGAATGTCTATGCAGATTTCCATTCTGTTGTTAGTTACTCTGGTAGAAGACACTCTAGTTTTATATTTGGGTAACATTTTCAATTCATTGCTAGTTTTAGGAGAAGAATCTTCAGTTTGGATTTTCAGTTTGTCTTTTGGTTTATCCAGGAGTAGTAGTCATTATATATAAACATTGCATTATAAAACAAATTCACTGGATGTGAAAGATTTCAATATACTTGGAAATATAGAAATTCGATACTGTATATTTTATTCATTTATTAAGTAGAAATGTCTGAATAGCTTGTAAGGTGTTTCATGATCCCATTTGTTGAAATGGCTGTTAAAGAAACTAGGATTTCACTTTTCTAGATCAGCATGCATTCTACTTATAAAGACAATGGTACACACCAAACTGAATTCTGTATACATAGTGCTGTATACTTCTAATTTTTTTTTTTTTTGAGATGGAGTCTCGCTCTGTCACCCAGGCTGGAGTACAGTGGCACAATCTCGGCTCACTGCAACCTCTATCCCCTAGGTTCAAGCAATTCTCCTGCCTCAGCATCCTGAGTAGCTGGGATTACAGGTGTGTGCCACCACACCTGCCTAATTTTTACAGAGACGGTGTTTCACCATGTTGGCCAGACTGGTCTTGAACTCCTGACCTCAGGTGATCTGCCCACCTCGGCCTCCCAAAGTGCTGGAATTACAGGTGTGAGCCACGGCGCCTGGCCCTATACTTCTGATTTCAAGAGCACTAACGGCATAATACTTTTTTAATGTTCCAAATCACTTACTCTGTTTTTCAACATGGCAGGTTCTTTCGCTTTTAAATCTGCCTACGGACCATTATTGATGCCTCTCTAAGCCATGTAGTGTCACTATGAAAAGGAATATGTGGTTTTGCTACCTGTGTTTTTTCCGTATAATTTTTATAACAAAGACTCTGCCATGGGACATAGGCCCAGAATAAATGTTTCTCTATCTCTAATCTCAAGGCCCTGAAAAACAAGGGGTCAATGATTTTTTCAAAGATATCTCTTTCCCTGAATGAAATACTCCCAAAAGTGAATTGTGTTCATGCGTTGTTTGAGTAAACTGGAAAACTAAAGTGTTTATTGCCAGCAATCTGATCATGTGGTTTAAATTCATTCCTAGATTATTTTTCTAACCCATACTTAATATTAATAATGGGAACTAACATTTATTGAGTGTTTACTGCATACTAGTAAGTATTCCAAGTATTTTATATGTATCAAAGTATTAATATTGAATTGCCCCTATTTCACATGAGGAAATTAAAATACAGAAAGAAAACTTATACAAGTTTGCTGGTAAGGGCAGTAGCCAGGATGAAGACCTAGGTAATCAGGCTCCAGAGGGCACACTCTTAATCACAGTGCTGTATTCCAAAGGTTCTGTGTCCTAAGAATCACATCCTGATTGTTTTGTCCTCGCCATGAAACATGTGCCCACTAAACTAAACAAACAAAGCTTGGCATACACTCCTGCACATTTATATTTGAGTGGATGTAGTGTTGTATTTTACTTATAAAGATTTTCAAATGAAATAAATTGCTGAGTGTTGGCACATGCCAGTGAGGGTAAAAGAATAATGCGAAATGACTGTAGGATGTTTAGCACATGACAAATTCATAAATTTTAATGTAAACAAATGATCTGCTAGAATTCGAAAAGAGAAGATATTGTATAGAAAGCAGAAAAATAAAAAACAAAATCTAGGAAAATATTTTAAAAGGACACAATATACAAATAAAAAAGTATACACACATGTACATTTATATTTAAGTGAATGTGAGTGTTGTATACATGTGCAAGTGTGCATGTAATTTTGAACCATTAAATTAAAATTGATATGAGCCATTAGTTTTTAATGGCTTAATTTGAGAGGGAAAAAAGGCATATTAAAAGTTCAGAAAAAGTAATTATATGCAAAAAACTTGTTGAATGTCTCAAACAGGTAATTTTTTTGCACAAGTTATTAAAAGGATAATATAGAGAGATTTATATTTTAATAATAAATGGATTTTTGTGGAAAATACATAGATAATTAATTATCAATAGAGCTAGGAAATAATCATTATGCTGTGTAGAAAGAATAAAAATGGTGGATTCCTGTAACACTTTTATAAAGAAAAGCGAGATCTCCATCCTTCCTGGACAATAAGAATGTCAATTTCTAACAATTCCATAAGAATATATTTACTAAACCTCTTCTTTGCTTGAGAAAATCTCATTCTCTTTTCTGTCTTAGAACATGTAGTCTAAACTTGTTATCAGTTGCTGCTATTTCCCTGAATCTACTCTTTGCTCCTTTTATGGTGACTTGTAACTTTTTCCTATAAAACCATATGTGTCCAATAACATGCTGTAAGCCAGATCCACAAGCTATTTAGAGCATTTCATTCTTGAAGAGAAGTCTATTACAGTGCTTATATGATGACAGAACAATTCTCACATACATGAAGCTCTGTGATTAGAAAGAAGAGGTGCTAGTAGCAGAGCAGTTGAAAAGGTGTGCAGGCTCCACAGGGTCTCAACAGTGGCAGCTCAACTCCCTGAGCCAGTCACCAATCTTAGTCTTTTTGAAAATCTCAATATTTCTCTTGGTGTTGTAAATCATTATATTCACCATAAACGAACCTGAGTCTCTGAAATGCTGAACCAGATGTCACCTATACTTTTTATATGACATTGGGAAAATGCCTTTGTGAATTTTAAAACCGTGATTTATTCATATTTTTATTTGTCCCAGTAAAGTCTTTCCTATCCACAGGATTGGATTATGCCTAGATTATTTTTATCTTAATAATTGTATTATTCTAAGTAAATTCCTAATACTAATAATGCTTTTAAAAGTTATGAGATCAAATGAAAATTAAGTTTTGCTTGGCCGGGCGCGGTGGCTCAAGCCTGTAATCCCAGCACTTTGGGAGGCTGAGACGGGCGGATCACAAGGTCAGGAGATCGAGACCATCCTGGCTAACCCGGTGAAACCCCGTCTCTACTAAAAAATACAAAAAACTAGCCGGGCGAGGTGGCAGGCGCCTGTAGTCCCAGCTACTCGGGAGGCTGAGGCAGGAGAATGGCGTGAACCTGAAAGGCGGAGCTTGCAGTGAGCTGAGATCCG
Organism: Theropithecus gelada; assembly: GCF_003255815.1. NCBI lineage: Eukaryota > Metazoa > Chordata > Mammalia > Primates > Cercopithecidae > Theropithecus > Theropithecus gelada. The sequence goes on along the minus strand of NC_037680.1, from coordinate 70,650,802 downwards.
GCTACTGCACTCCAGTTTGGGTGACAGAGCCAGACTCCATCTCAAAAAAAAAAAAAAAAAAAAATTAAGTTTTGCTGACAGAAACATAAACATGTTGCAATAGTATGTTAAATCTGCAAAAGTAACCAATAAAGATTAACTCAAATGATGACAGAAAGATCTATATTTGGAGGAGAGGATTCTGGTCTTCTGTAGGAGGTCATTATTCAATTATCAAAATAAGGATTATGTGAGTGTCAAAGTAAACTTTCACAGAATGAGCTAAACAGGCAATAAAAACTTTACTCAAGAACATTGTGTTAGGGGAGAGATACTGAGCACAACTCTGCTAGAACAATGGGTGGGATGATTTTAACAGTGGGGTGAACTAATGAAAAATGAATGAAAGATCTTAGAGGGCAGGCGTGATCAGGCCATACATCTATTTGCTAATCATTGCTTGTTAAAGTGATGCTCCTTCCATCTGACAGAGACTGAAATAAAGTAACACTATCCTTCTTGATGATTATATTTCAAAAGCATGACTCCTAAGTTTCTAAGAAAAACATTCCTGGATTGTAAAACTAGAAAGAGACTTGGAGAAGATTTATATCTGAAAGCTGCAGAGAAGGAATTCACAATTTCAAGTTTACTAAAATAACTACTCTAAGAAAATGGAGAGTGAAGTCTAAAGTGAAAGAAAGCTGTTTAAAGTTTAGTCAGCTGAGGGGAACCTTAAATCCCTCTTTGGTTAGAGCTTATGAAAACTTGATAAAACCAAAAATTGAAAAACAACCATTAATTGAAAAGTATAGATAGTTTAAATAGAACTAAAATATTTAAAAAGTAGTTCATTTTGCAGTGGGTGATGGAGTGTGATATATATGTGTGTGTATGCTCTCAGAAACAGTGTTGACAGAAAAAGCATTAATAATGAAATTGAAGATAACCTGTTTGTATGACCCGGTGAAAAGAACTTTTACCCAAACCAAAAACTAGGTGAACTCTACTAAGGTTTAGTTATAAAATAACGTTTTAAAAACCTGTTAAAATATATCCAAATTAAAATATATTTTTAGATGGAGTCTCGCTCTGTCGCCCAGGCTGGAGTGCAGTGGCGCAATCTCGGCTCACTGCAAGCTCTGCCTCTTGGGTTCACGCCTTTCTCCTGCCTCAGCCTCCCAAGTTGCTGGGACTACAGGCTCCCTCCTCCATGCCCTGCTAATTTTTTGTATTTTTAGTAGAGACAGGGTTTTACTGTGTTAGCCAGGATGGTCTCGATCTCCTGACCTCGTGATCTGCCCCCCTCGGCCTCCCAAAGTGCTGGGATTACAGGCATGAGCCACCGTGCCTGGCCAAAATATATATTTTAAAAAATATTTTAGGAACAAAACAACCTGCTTATTGAATACCAAATGTATACAATGGCAGAAGTGGCTAAGCTGTCATTAAGAAGTGTAGTTAGGTAAATCACATAAAATCTTCAATATTTTAATAGAAAGATCAAGAAAACTAATATAGGCTGATAGCAAACATATTTGAATGTAAATGTATCTCTTATCTTCTCAACACAATGAATTTCCAGTAGCTATTGTCTAAGGATAATCACCCTCAAGAGAATTGAGCCTACACTTGTATGTATTTCTTCTGAAAAATCACAATAATTAAATAATCTAGAAAATGTATGGAAATGGTAGTATATGCATGCCACAGCACAGCCTGAGGTGCTGTGCTAAATAGCAAATATTCCCTGTACCTGGTGAGATTATGTAAGGTGTAGAGAGCCTATGATTAATAGCAAGAAAACACCTAGGACTTCTGAATCAAAGGCCTGCATTATAGTTGACATTGAAGTAGCTTTACCTGAATAATTATTCTGCATCTCTCTTGATAATGATAATAAAAACTAGCAACTGTTGTGCAATGCATTACTTTAATCCTTAGTAAATATTATTTAAAACTGTTTAAATGCTGTGGAGAATACAAAGCTTAAAACAAAGTCCCTAGGCTTTGAATATTTTTTAACTGAAGAGATAAGACATACAACCATTAAAAAATAAATAATATAACATGGAATGGGTTATTTCATGTCAAAAATTTTCTAGTTTTTAATTCCACAAAACCTAATGAAGAAAGTCAACTTCTATCTTATCTTCGTAAATTTATCTAACACAGCAGAAAATAATAAATACGTTTTCTGATCTCTAAGTGTGTTTGTGTGTATATAGATATATATATATGCACACATGTTCCTTTATAATGCACCAAACCATTGTGACCTAAAATTAGAAGACATTTATTGAGCTCTTATAAAATGTAAATTAAAATTTCCAGATAAACATAAGTTAACACACATATACACACATATATAAACAGACATATGTATGTGCATATACATGAATACATCACATATTATATATACATATGTAACATATGTGTAATTTATTTCTCCACCAATTAGATCAATACATTCTTTTTTAATTATATTTTTGCTGCTAGTTTACATTTAAAATCATGTGCATGTTATTTTCATGATTTTTAAAAATAATTGTTATTGTGGTAAAATATATGTCTTAGCCAACTCAGGCTACTATAACAAAATACCATAGACTGAGTAAGTTAAACAATTGTACTACATTTTTCACAGTTTTGGAGCCTGAAAATCCAAGATCAAGGTGCCAGTATGGTTGATTTTGATAAGGGCTCTCTTCCTGGCTTGCAGATGGCCGCCTTCTGGCTATGTACTCACATGGTACTTCCTTGGTATACATGAACAGTGAGAGAAGCAAAATCTCTAGTAAACCTTTCCTTTTTGTTAGTTTAACAAACTGGCCCCAAAACTGGCCATAAACAAAATCTCTGCAGCACTGTAACATCTTCATAATGGCGCTAACGCCCACGCTGGAAGGTTGTGGGTTTACAGGAATGGGGACAAGGAACACCTGGCCCGCCCAGGGCAGAAAACCGCTTAAAGGCATTCTTAAGCCACAAACAATAGCATGAGCGATCTGTGCCTTAAGGACATGCTCCTGCTGCAGTTAACTAGCCCAATCTATTCCTTTAATTTGGCTCATCCCTTCATTTACCATAAGGGATACTTTTAGTTAATTTAATATCCATAGAAACAATGCTAATGACTGGTTTGCTGTTAATGAATATCTGGGTAAATCTCTGTTCCCGGCTCTCAGCTCTGAAGGCTGTGAGACCCATGATTTCCCACTTCACACCTTTATATTTCTGTGTGTGTGTCTTTAATTCCTCTAGCACCACTGGGTTAGGGTCTCCCCGACCTAGCTGGTCTCAGCATATATATATATTTTATTTATTTATATATATATATGTGTATATATATAAATTATCCAATAAGGATGGTTAGCAATCCATCACCTCATACATTTATCATTTCTTTCTGGGGACATTCTTTTAAATATTTGTAATAATCACTACTTTACTGTTAGCTATAGTCATCCTAGATAAATGAATTTTTAAAATTAATGTATGGTTCAACGTATGTTTCTTTGGAAATTTTAATTTATGTTTCACAATGTAAGAGCTCAATAATTGTCTTCTAATTTTAGGTCATAATGGTTCAGTGGATTATGAAGGAACGTGATGAATTTAGGCAGCTGCCAAAGGGAGTCAGTTGCTTATATGCCAATGTATCCTACATACTAATTTTTCTTTTGTAGAAGTTACTGTGGTCTATGTGTGGTCCACAGGTTTTCAGGTCAAGAAACTTAAAATGTACTAAGTAGATAAGGTGTGTTTCTGTGTATGTGTGTGTCTGTGCATGTGTGTGTTGTGTTGTATGTGTCCCTTTCAGTGGCATATATAGAATATTAAACACAGATGTTATTAACTCTCCTCTATCTCTAGACAACAAAATTATTTTCAGAAAAATCCTATAGTAATAGGTAACAAACATTTTTAATCATTATTTTAAAAGCCATTATTAAAGAATAATAGAGTTCACTTTTAAAATCATGATTTAATATTCATGTACAGACTAAAATTTACACATACCAAAAAACTAACTTTACAGTTGATGCTCTATTTCACACTCTCAAATTTTAAACACAAAAACTTCAATTGACCACATACTATGACAGCATTTTCGAAACTCATGCTCTGTTGCTTCATATTTATAATCAGACCTTTCATTATTTATTCTGAAATTACTGCTTAATTTCAGGAATTTGAAGAGGCATGGGGTCTTGGACACCATATGCTTACAAATTATCAACCACTTTGAGTTTAATATCAAAACACACACACACACACACATATATATATAGCTGAGTTTGTATGTGCTGTGGTAAGCTATATAATTGAGAGTTCTTAGAATTAAGTTTCATGTAGAATAAAATATATGTGAAATTCCATCATGAAATGTACCAATTTGGCACTTGTGCATGTATTCACAAAAAATAACAGCAGCCACAGAGATTGTTTAGAATTTAGAAACATGAAATATATTTTAGAGAAGTGTTGTATGACTGACATTGTTTAGAATTGTTGACCCATAATCAGAATGAAATGATGATAAAATGCAGGCCATCTTTTGATGAATTTATTATGATTTAAAAATATATAAACTATATAACTCATTTTTCTTTCTCTCCGGACGCAATGCTTCTATGCAATTAAATTATTTTGATTGAGGATTTTTACGTGGTTCGAAATTATTGTTTCATATATTAATCTTTTGTCTTAGTCCCACAGTTGCCCAGTGAAGGTTTGTGAGACATTAATCTACCATTGAGAGAGCAATATTGTTCACCTTATATTGATATTATTCAAAAGAACTTTCATCGAATGTCCTTAAGTACCATTAATGGAAATATTATCATAATATAAATGCATCGTGTTTAGTGGATGCACTGACATGGTCTTTTGTTTGATGTATTTTTAATTTTATATTTGAACATCCCCTGCCTGAAAATTTTTCTGAATTCAGTCCAGAAAGGCACAAAAATGGATATATTGCTACAAAGGAGCAGCAAATAGGTGCCAACAGATTTTACATCAAAAGAGGTGAGAAGGCAAAAACAACACAAACAAAAGAAATATGTTTCTGAATCAAAATTTTTACTCTTCAGAGAATTTAAAGATTAGAAATAGAAAAACCCACGAGGGATGCAATAGTAAATGCCCCATGATTGGAACAAATTGAAGGTATATATGATATTTTAAGAAATTTTATGTTGAGCTGTGTCTTGACTGTGGAGTCAGGACAACATTGCTCTATGGATGTTGGACTTAACCAATTCCTTAAATACCTTTCTTTCTCTCTCATAAATTCTGTTTTTCTGAATAACCTTAACTAATAAAATAGCCTTAGAAAATAAAGGGAAAATAATAAAATATTCAATAATCTGCTGCTTTATCTTATTGTTATGCTGAGATCTTCAAGAAAAACACTGAATCAAATTTGACCTCTTTAAAATATATATTAACTAAGCCAATAAAATGAGTGTTTCTCTGAAAGATCCCTTTGAGGATTAATTTATCTATTTTTTATCTCCTTACACCTCCAACACACACCCCAACCACAGATATTACTGGGAAGAACTGTCCCTCAATTCACTCAAAAGAAGGGCTTGAGTTCCCAGAGTCATGACTAAGTTCATGGAAGAATTGGTACAGTTCAGGACTTCCCAAAACCTAAAGATTAGCAGAAATTTATTGAATAATTAAGTTATGTTATATATCAATCAAACCTCTATTAATTTACTTACATGTTGGTCAGTTCTCGGAAGGTGACACATGGATAAAGGTTTATAAATTGGAATTAGTTTGAGGATTCTAAGTACTTTAAAATGTGTAATACAAAAAAAGGGCTTAGAGTTTCTCAAACACTGAGGAGAAGTCATAGGCAACTTCTGATCTGTGTGTGTGTGTGTGTGTGTGTGTGTGTGTGTGTGTGTGTTTATAGAGCACTCAAATGAGCTTTGTTTCCTTATTTGGCCATAGAACATTCTAACATCCCTGGAAAGGGTGAACAAAAGGTGATTAGTTTGTTTATTTTCTCCCTCAGAACATGCATGTCTGAAAATGTCTTTGTTGAAATCACGTTTTCAATTGGGAGTTTGCATCAGTAAATAATTTTATTTTTCATATAAGTTTTACTGCGTATTTAGTATTTCGAAAGTATTCTCCACTATTTCTAATTTTTAATGATGCTATTAGAAATAAAATGGCATTCTATCTTCTAATTCTTCATTTAACTGGATATTTACTTTGCAGAAACTTTAGGATCATGTCGTATTTCCATGTTCTGTTATTTCAGGACATGTGTAGGTCTTTTGCTGTAGGACATTTTTTTAGCCACTGTTTTGGTACTTGAGGTCTTTGGTACTGGAGAATGTGCCTAGAAGTCTCTTTAATAATTCCTGTGCTACATTCTCTCTCTCTCTTTCTTGAAATTTATTATTATATGGCACCTCCCCTATTAACCTTCCAATGTTCTAGTTTCCCTTGAGTTTTTGTTGCTATGTCTTTTCCCCCCAAATTCCTGAGAAATTTCTTCACCTAATAGTTCAATGTTTATATTAAAAATTTATTTATTTCGTTATAGAATTAATTTCCACAGGGTCTTTTTCCTTTGAAGGCTTTATATTTCTTTCATAAAGCTTATCTTCATTTTTAGATTTTTAAAGATATCAATCAAATATTTTCAAAAGTTTACTCTTCTCTGCTTTGTCTATTTTATCCAAATGTACTTTTTTATCTTCTCTCTCTCTCCCTCTCTGTTTTGCCCACATCTCTCTTTCCCTCCCATCTGCCTCTCCTGTTCCCACTTTCTTTCTTCCTTTTTTCCTCCCTTCCTTCCTGTTTTCCTACCTTTCTTCCTTCTTTTTGCGTCTTTTTAATATTAGTTTGAAGCCTTCATTAAAAGTTCATTGACAATCTTGAGCTCTCCATGCATACATAAGAGTGTGATACTAAAATAACTATTTTAGGTGCTGTGCATACATGTGGTTGTTAGCTGCTGACTGTGAGAAAACATTTTAAATGGTCCATTTTCAAGGCATGATATTCTAAGTACTGACAGCCAGCCTGAGGATGCAACAAAACGCATGGCTCATGCACCTAGAAAGTTATGATAAGCAAACAGAATGTAGAAGAGGGGTTAGCCCACTGAAGGGAAGAAAGTTTCATTATTGAGAAATCAAAACTTAAGTAGGGGAAGGGGACCAGGGTATAACCTTATAAGGGGGATAATAAAACTTAGCCAACATCCAAGGAGATTGTAACCTCATAGTACTTGACCAGTGAGGAACTGGGGGAGGGACATGTGTGCTAGGAGACAAATTACCTGCTATAACTGCCCCGGGTGTGAGTGCCTACCAGACACCTGATCTTGCAAGACCGCCATTAAAAGTCTCGCTTCTGCTGTTCTTTGTGTCTCCAAGTCCATTCTTTGTATTTGGAAAGGTGAATGTATTTCTCACAAACCTGGGACCCCACCGGGATCCCATCCCTTCCACCTTTAAGAGGGGAAACCATTCCATCTGTTTGTAACAGTAGACCAGGGTGTGGTCCTTGGGGTGCTCACTCAAACCTGGGGAGGGAAGAGACAACCTGTTGCTTTTGTCTCCAAGCTTCTTGATCCTGTCTCTCAAGGATGACCTGAATGTGTGCAAGCAGTAGCTGCCACAACCCTGCTGGTACAGGAGACTTGAAAGCTAACCTTTGGTGGGGCCCTAATAGTAAGCACCCCACACCAAGTCAGGAATATATTAAATCAAAAAGCTGGGAGATGGTTAATGGATTATTGGATTCCAAAATATTAAGCCACATTACCGGAAAAAGATGGTTTGGTCCTAACAGCAAATACTTGCCTGAATCCAGCCAATTTCCTATGGAAATGAGAGGAGAACAAAGAGACATTAGATCATAACTGCTTGGATGTCATAGAATATCAAACCAAAGTTAGAACAACCTTAAGGAAACTCCACTCCATGATAGGATAAGGCTGTTTGTAGATGGGTCATCCTGAGTGATACATGGCAAGAGGCATAATTATTATGCTGTCATTTATGGAAATAAACAATCCTTATGTGAGAAAGGTAGATTACCTAATGGCTGGTAGGTCCAGACCTGTGAATTATATGCTCTTAACCAGGCCCTAAAACTCCTTCAAGGCCAGGAAGGTATAATATGTATGGATTCTAAATATGCCTATGGGCTGGTACATACTCTTGGAAAAATTGGAACAGAGCAGGGCCTAATAAATAGCAGGGGGAAATAATTGGTACACAAGGAACTGCTTTTAGAAAGCCTCCTGCTTCCAGCAGAGGTAGCCATAGTTTATGTAAATGGCCATAAGAAAAGGAATACTATAGAAGCTGTAGGAAACAGACTTGCAGATGAAACTGCTAAGCAAGCCTCCCTGCAGGAAGAAATTATACTATTTAGCCTGATCCCAGACATCTCTAAGGTGGTATTAAGGCCCCAGTTTACCAGCGAGGAGAAGGAAGAATTAGACAGGATAGGGGTCACTCAAACTGAAGATGGGAAATGGGTACTACCTGATGGGAGAGAAATGATAAGTAAACCCCTGATGAGAGAACTAATTTCTATATTACACAAAGGAAGTCACTGGGGATCCCAGACTCTGTGTGATGCAATACTTAGGAATTACGGTTGTACAGGGATTTATGCCCTTGCTAAACAAGTATGTGGAAGTTGTGCAACTTGTCAAAGGATAAACAAAAAGGTGATTAGAAAACAGGACACAGGAGGAAGACCTCCCAGACTAAGACCATTTCAAAGTATTCAAGTGGATTTCACAGAAATGTCCAAAGGAGGGAGACTAAAGTATTTACTGGTGATCATAGATCACCTCTCTGACTGGGTAGAAGCCTTTCCCCTTCCAAGAGCCACCACTGGGAAGGTGGTCAAAATAATATTAAAACAGAATGTACCTAGATTTGACCTGGTGGAAAATATTGACTCAGATAATGGGAGCCACTTTATCTCAAGGGTGTTAAGGGGAATTATGGAAGATTTACAAATTAGATGCTATTATCACACTCTTTGGAATCCTCCTTCCTCTGGAAACGTAGAAAGAATGAATCATTTTCAAAAAGCACATCACCAAACTAATCTTAGAAACTAAAATGCCTTGGGCCAAATTTCTCCCAATAGCACCCCTTTGGACAAGGGCAGCCTTAAGAAAAGATTTGGGATTGTCTCCCTATGAGTTATTATGCGGGCTCTCATATTTGGGCAGAGCTACAAACCTCCTTACTATGGAAACGAAGGATCATTTCTTAAGAAACTATATACTTGTCATGTCCTCGACCCTATTATCCATTAGATTAAAAAGACTTCTGACTCAAACTCTGCCTCTTCAATTCACAGTTCACCATTTCCAGCCTGGTGACTTGATGCTGATTAAGACTTAGAAAGAGGATGAGCTCCACCCAAGCTCCACCACTGAGATGGCCATCCAAATAGCTGAACAGGGATGGATTCACTGTATTAGAGTCAAGAGACAGATAAAAGAGACCCCAGGAGGGAGGGAAAAAGACCAATGGAAAGTGCACGAGTCACCTAAGGAACTCTTAACGTTAATTCTGAGAAAAATCTAAAAAGAAAACATGGGCTGGTCCCACTTCCGGAAGTTAATATGGCTAGGATGGGCTACCATACGAAGAACAGAAGGTCAAAATGGAAACTGGCGGGGTCTCCTCCCTAACCAATCAGGTTGGTAATTAATGTAACCAAGATGGTAGCAGCCCAGATTATAAGATGTGATGCTTGCCAGGTCTTACCTTGTGAGAATTTAGAAAATCAAAGGCAGCTCTCACAGGTAGATAAGTATCTTTGCTCTGAATCAGATACAAGTTACAGTAGGGCATCACCCTGCCCCAGCTGGGATGATGTATGGTGGACTACCTAACTTCAGGGTTGGACAGTAAACATGGGGTGGGTAACTCCAAGCTGGAGATCCTTGAAGAATACACTACATCTGTCCAAGGGGTCCCCACCAAATAACTGCTAGAATTTAGAATGGAGTCCTATACTCATTGCCATTGACTATCTAGCCGTTCTAGACCAAGAACCAAAAGTAGCATCTCGGGTATATGGCTTAGGGGCAGATATCACAGGGAAAGACCCCTCCACTTGCCCCCAGGGTAATTTGTTCTCAAAGAATCAAGAACTCAACCTCCCATTTTCCTGGGACTACTCTAACTCCACACCCTAAAAAATGCTTTAGTCCACCAAATAATGACCCTTAAAGAGTAGAAACAATTGAGGTAAAGGATTTAAGGCAACCCTTAGAAATTGAGAAAGGGTACAGAGATGTGAGTGCCTGGGTTGAATGGGTCAAATTTTTGGTACAAGCCCTCAGCAAGAGTAACTGTTACATGTGTGCTGGGGACAACCTTGACACAGATGGTTTCATTTCCCCTAGGATGGGATATCAATCCTGAAGAATGCCTTACATATTGGCTCTATACCAGGACAAGGATTCATGGGGAAATGAGACTTGTAAGAGTCTGTCATTGCTCTTTCCTGCATTGCAGAGGTCAGATCACAGAGCAATGCCCTTGTTCTCCATAGGGAATATGAACCACTCCTCTTGCCTCTCTAAGCAGGGGGCAGAGTTCAATAAGCCAGTGGGAGAACTCTTGACTTGTACCCACATCCTAAGCATCACTGGTGAGTCAGACAATGGCAATTACTCTGCTCTCCATATACCCCAGGCTGATATCTGGTGGTACTGTGGGAAAAGAAACTTCATAACTTGTTGCCATTCAACTGGACTGGGACTTGGGCTTTACTCCAATTGGCCATTCCCTTCACCCTGACATTCCATAAGATACATGAAAATAGACATGGACATAAAAACCAAAGAGATTTGACAAATTCTTTTGATTCCAATATATATGTTGACTCAATAGGAGTTCCTAGGGGAGTGCCTAATTAATTTAAGGCCTGCAACCAAACAGCTGCTGGATTTGAGTCAGCACGCTTCTGGTGGTTAGCTATTAATAGCATGTGGATTGCATTTATTATATCTATTATAATTAACAGAGATTCATCAATTATACTCAGGATTCCCTGGAAAAGGTGGCTAGTCAGTTAGATGCCACCAGCCAAATGGCCTGGGAAAACAGGCTTGTGCCAGACATAATACTAGCAGAAAAAGGGGGCATATGTGTTATGCTGGGTGGAAAATGGTGTACTTTCACTCCCAGCTATACTGCTTCAGATGGGACCATCACAAAAACATTACAAGGACTGACAACTCTAGCCAACGAACTGGCAGAAAATGCTGGAATTGATGACCCATTTACCGGTTGGCTAAAAGGTTGGTTTGGAAAATGAAAAGACATAATAGCTTCAATCCTTATATCCCTCATAATGGTGGCAGGAGTCATAACATCAGGGGGATGTGGTATTATCCCTTGTGTGAGGTGGCTAGCACAGAGATTAATTGAAACAGCTATTAATAAAAAAAATGCCCATAATTTACCAGCAAAATAACCTGCTGCTATTAGAAACCTAATTAAATTCACTCTTCTATGAAAAAGAAAGTAAAATACTTCGAGAGCAATTCAAAGACCAAAAGGGTTTAGATGAAAATTAGACCAAAGGAAGTAAATAGAAAAGAGGAGGGAATTTGTAAGAAAACATTTTAAATAGTCCATTTTCAAAGTATGATAAATCTAAGTGCTGGCATCCAGCCTGCAGATGTGACAAATTGCATGGCTTGTGCATCTAGAAAGTTATGAAAGGTCTTCTTTTGAGAAATGTCTGTTCATATCCTTTGCCCACTTTTTGATGGGGTTGTTTGTTTTTTTCTTGTAAATTTGTTTGAGTTCTTTGTAGGTTCTGGATATTAGCCCTTTGTCAGATGAGTAGATTGCAAAAATTTTCTCCCATTCTGTAGGTTGCCTGTTCACTCTGATGGTAGTTTCTTTTGCTGTGCAGAAGCTCTTTAGTTTAATTAGATCCCATTTGTCAATTTTAGCTTTTGCTGCCGTTGCTTTTGGTGTTTTAGACATGAAGTCTTTGCCCATGCCTATGTCCTGAATGGTACTACCTAGGTTTTCCTCTAGGATTTTTATGGTATTAGGTCTAACATTTAAGTCTCTAATCCATCTTGAATTAATTTTCGTATAAGGAGTAAGGAAAGGATCTATGCAGCCATAAAAAAGGATGAGTTTGCGTCCTTTGTAGGGACATGGATGCAGCTGGAAACCATCATTCTTAGCAAACTATCACAAGAACAGAAAACCAAACACCGCATGTTCTCACTCATAGGTGGGAACTGAACAATGAGATCACTTGGACTCAGGAAGGGGAACATCACACACCGGGGCCTATCATGGGGAGGGGGGAGGGGGGAGGGATTGCATTGGGAGTTATACCTGATGTAAATGACGAGTTGATGGGTGCAGCAGACCAACATGGCACAAGTATACATATGTAACAAACCTGCACGTTATGCACATGTACCCTACAACTTAAAGTATAATAATAATAAATAAATTAAAAAAAAAAAAAAAGAAAAAGAAAAAAGAAGAAAAAAAAAATCACCAAAAAAAAAAAAAAAAAAGAAAGTTATGAAAGGTGAACCTAATGTAGAGGAAGGGTCAGCCCATAAAAGGGAAGTAAGTTTTGTTATTGGGAAATAAAAACTTAAGGGGGGAAAGGGACTAGGGTATAACCTTATAAGGGGGATAATAAAACTTAGGTGATGTCGGGGAAGATTGTAACCCCATACACTCAACCAATAAGGAACGGGGGGAGGGACTTGCATGTAGGAGATAAATTACCTGTTGTAACTGCCCCAGGTGTGCATGCCTACACCCAGTCTTACAAGACCACCATTAAAAGTCTCACTTCCACCGTTCTTCATGTCTCCAAGTCCATTCTTTGGGTTCAGATAGGTCAATGTGTTTCTCACACTTACCATCAGAGAAAATGATATAACTTGGTCATTAAATTGGAAAAACAAAAATTGTACTACTCTCTTAATTCCTTTATCTCGGGCTAGTAAGACTTAGAGAAATTTTACAAATCTCCTACCTCTTTCTGCATGACAGCATTCCAAGGGTCTAACAAGGAAAGAAGCTCAAAAGTATCATAATGGGTGAGCTGGATTTATAATTTATGGAATAATTTATAAAATGTACTGAAGAAACTGAAGACTATGAAACAGAAATGTATGCTCTTTTTCAGGAAACATATGCAAAAACCTGAATTATTGTCTGTAAGAATTTAAAAATTGTGACTAATGTAAATCTCCATTAATAAGGAATTAAAAAATTAATTATTGAAAAATAATGTGGCAAAATATTATGTGACAATTAAAAACAATTAGCTAGATCTTTATGTATAAACCTACATAGATTTCCAAAACAAAAGGTAAGTTGAGAAATAATGTACACAGTTTGATATAATTTATATAATTTTAAAAAATAAAGTCTGACAATTATTTATGGTTGCAGATATACATATGTGTATTCATAGAACATATGCATAAATGTACCTAGCAAACATGTATTTGTCAATGCATGTCACATACATTTATATGTCTCCATAAACTATGTATATATGCATAAACAACTACAAATATCTGTGTGTGTGTGTGTGTGTGTGTGTGAGAGAGAGAGAGAGAGACTATAAAAATTAAAATAGAAAAATATATGTCAATTATGGAAGTTTCCTATGAAAAGGAAGTTGTACTGTGGAAAAAAAAAAACAAATAAATCTCAATTTATCTGTAATTCTATTTTGCTTTATAATATGTTATTATGCAATAATTACTTCAGGTTAACATTTGTTACTTCAGGGTGGTAGCCACACTAACTTTTTTGTAATATTGTGTGTTGGACTTTTGCTTTTAAAATTTTTTCAATATAATAATGATAAACTCTTTACAAAAGCAGTGTAATATGGCAGAAAAATGTGACCAGCGGATATGGTAACTCAAGACATAGCCTGTACATGGGCATCTAGATAGGTGGGTAATAGGGGGCTTTTTATTCCTACTAAACTAGATATAACTCCCCAAATTTTCGAATATATGGTTTAAAAAAAAATCACTAAGGATTAATAGTAATTAAATAAAAACAATGACAATTTTATTAAACTTGACCTAAACAAATTAAAGTAGATTTAATGAAATTAAATTTAAATTACAGATTTAAATTAATACTGATTAAATAAAAATGTTTATTTGTCATTCATTCATACTTATTTTACAATTTTAAACGTGTATAAAAATGTAGAAAACTTTCTCATTTTAGCCCTCTGAGGATTCTTGTCTCTCAGTGGCTGGATACTTCCCCCGAGGGTAAAAAACGGAATGAATCTTCATCTTATCTGGTCAATCACTTTACCCTAGAATTTGGAGTTTTGTGAAATAAGCAATATGCTCTGATTCTTCACCAAAACTTTAAAATATCTAAGTCATATCTTAAACGCATGTGTAAAGTCATGCACGGGTTTGAATGGTAGTATTTAGAAACTCTTTGAAAATTTTTTTTTAAATCTAATTCTTATATTTTTCTTTCTTTCTTGATTTTATTTTATTTTATTTTTTCTTTTCTTTTCTTTCTTTCTTTCTTTTTTTTTTTTTTTTTCTTTTGAGACAGAGTCTCATTATGTCTCCCAGGCCGGAATGGTGAGGTCTCAGCTCACTGAAGCTTCCGCCTGCCGGTTCAAGTGATTCTTCTGTCTCAGCCTCCCGAGTAGCTGAGACTACAGGCACACACCACCACACCTGATTAATTTTTGTATTTTTAGTAGAGACGGGATTTCATCATGTTGGCCAGACTTGTCTTGAACTCCTGACCTCAGGTGATCTGCCCACCCCAGCCTCCCCAAGTACTGGGACTGCAGGCATGAGCCATTGCGTCCACCAATTCTTATGTTTTTCTAAGGAGCAGTGTGGCAGTTAACATGTTAAATTTCTCTACATTTAAGATTGAGTTTTTTCCTAATGTTTTTCATGTGACTAATTAGAAAGACGTCCAATCATATTTTCTTCCTCATCTATTTACAAAAACAAACAAAACAAAACAAAAAACAACAAAAACTGTACTATGAGAGACCACAACCATGCATTTTAAATAGTATCCTTTTATTCATGTACTACACTTCAAAAACAGTACTGGTGCAGTTGAAAAATAGACATAATTCAATACAATGACAATTTTCCAAGTGACTATATGCAGTATGCATATATTTTAATGTATGATATATTTTAATAAAATATATCAGATAATCCCTGTCTGTTCCTTACATATTGAGTTAATAAAGTTTACCTAAGATACTTCACAGGCAAAACCAAATAAATCTTGAAGAGCCAGTTTTATATATTGCCATAATCTTTTAAGAACCATTAATATTAAACATTAATGGCATTTTTATCAATTTTATTACCTAAGGTTATAAAAGTCTTACAAGACCACCACCAAAGTAACTTTCCTATTAGCTGTGTTCATCTCCTCTGTCTCTTAAGGGAGCCATAATCAAGTACTAGTCTATTAATATGTTTTAAGTTGTTAGGTATCTATAACCCAGGTGATTAAGTCATATGTTAAAAGTTTACAGAGCCAAGAGTCAATTCAGCAAATGATTAAACAATTGTAAATACACATGCACCCAACATCCAAGTATACAAATATATAAATACTATTAGAACTAAAGGGACAGATAGATTCCAATAATAATTGGGTACATTACCACCCCACTTTCAGCAGTTACACCAGTGATAACATATAGTAAGGACTGCAACTTGGGCAAAAGAAGTAGGGAAAAATGTATTACTAGTAGAATCAAGTAAACTTGATGACTGATTGAATGAGATAAGGAGTAATCAAATATATGCAAGGTTTATAAAGGAAAATGTACATTATTACAAAAGTCTATTATATCCTGATAAAATATAGAGGAACATGTTAATGTTATTTCCTATATTTTCCATAACAATGTAGATAAAATGTAACACTGTACCAGTTTTCTTTCCATTATGTACAATATTATTATAAACACATTATAGTTCTTCTTAATTATAATATTAAGTTTCTTTGTTTTTTTAATTGAGAAATTCACCTAGTCAATTCATTTGTATTGGCTCATGTATGTAATTGTATGTTAATTATTTCTGAGAGGTTATTTTGTATGGTACTTTTTCTTAATTCTTTAAAGAAAAAAATTTGGATAAAATTACCCACAAAGACATTACATGAGAATCAGCATTCTTCTCTAATATGAAACACTTATATATGTGTAAATGATTATATAACAAAAAAACTGAAAATTAAAAATTAGAGAAAAAGCTTTTATGTAGAGGCATAACTCATTTTGTTGTGCTTCACATAATTGTGCTTTACAGCTAAGTGCTTTTTATAAAGTGCATTTGTGAAAACTCTGAAGATAATAAGTCTATCAGTGTCATTTTCCAACAGCATATGCTCATTTCATGTCTCTGTGTCATATTTTAGTAATACTCATAACATTTCAAATTGTATTATTATTATTATTTTTGAGAGAGGAGGTAGTTAGAGGATGGCTAGGCAGATAGAGAGAGAGAGTCTTGGGAGAGAAAAAACACCCGTGGGACCACACCCTCACTGCCCTGCAGTTAGTTGTAATAAATGTGATTAAGAAATTCCTCTAATGCCAGAATGTTTGCTCAGAAGGGACTGTCCCAACCTAGGCACAGGTGCAATAAATCAACTTAAATGTCCCTGACTTAACCCAGATCATTATAACATCATGAACATGATATTAGCATTGTGGTTTTAGCCACCACCCCCACACTGACATGGGTTTCACTTAGGCACTCAAGGGTAATAACCAAGAAGTAGCTATAGCCAACCCCAGGCATGTGCAGATGCAACACCCACGGTGGGGAATGTTATCCCCCTCCTTAGGGTGGAAACCACAGAAGACTTCCTTGACTTTGCCACATAAAAGACTCAGAACTCAGCCCCATATCTGGCAACCCTCTATGGCTCCCCTCTCACTGCTGAGAGTTTTTCTGTTGCTTAATAAACTCTACTCTCATTTCTCACTCTCCAGTGTCCCTGTGCCTTATTCTTCTTGGTTGAGGGACAAGAACTCAAACCTAGCTGAACTAAGGAGTAAGGAGGTGCAACATTATCTGTTATGGTGATCCGTGGTTAGTGATCTTTGATGTTACTATTGCAGTTGTTTTGGGGTACTATGAATTATGCCCATATATTTGAAAGCAAACTATATTAATAAATGTGTGTGTGTGTTGACTGTTCCATGGACCAGTCATATTCCTGTCTCTCTCCCTTTCCTCAGGCTTTCTTATTCCCTGAGACACAACAATATTAAAATTAGGCCAATTAATAACCATAAAATGGCCACTAATTTTTCAAGTGAAGAGTCATATGTCTCTCACTTCAAATCAAAAGATACATATGGCAAAACTTAGTAGAAAGACATGTTAAAAGCCAAAATAGATTGAAGGGTAAGCCTCTTGCACCACTTAGTCAAGTTGTGTATGCAAAGGAGAAGTTATTAAAGGAAATTAAAAGTGCCACTCCAGTGAACACACAAATGATAAGAAAGTGAAGCAGTCTTATTGCTGACATGGAGAAAGTTAAAATCACAACATTCCCTTAAGTCAAAACCTAATCCAAAGTAAAATCCTAACTCTCTTTAATTCTATGAAGGCTGAAAAGTAAAGAAACCACAGAAGAAAAGTTCGAAGCTAGCAGAGCTTGGTTCATGACATTTAAGGAAAAAAGCCATATCCATAATAAAGAAGTGCAATGTGAAGCTGCAAGTACTGATGTAGAAGCCGTAGCAAGTTATCTAGAAGATTTAACTAAAATCACTGATTAAAGAGGCTAAACAAAATAACAAATTTTCATTGAAGATGAAACAGCCTGATATTGGGAGCTGAGATAGCTGACTAGATGCAGCCAGGAAGTCCATCACCTACCAAGAGACCAGATCATCAAGAAGACTGGCACACTCTGAACAGATCTTTGAAAGAAAGGCATCGACAGTGGACAGAGGAAGGATGCAGACTCTGGGCTGAAGACAGGGGAAGCTGGGAAGGAGTGAGATAAATAGTCCAGGAGTGGCCAATCCTTGCCACTGGCCTCTGAAATCTTGGCTGGAGGAGGCCTCACAACACCCACAGACATTTAAACCAACAGGGAGTGATTTTTGAAGAGGTCACAGGGAAAGGTCTGTAGCCTGTTTAGAGCCCAGAGGATATGGCACAGAAATGGCTGTCATGTGAGCATGGCCAGGAACACCCATCCCCTAGGGCTCATCATGCTCCTCTAGATGGTATTAGACTTTGTTTACTGTTGCATCTGAACAGAGCAGGGCTATCTTGCCTATGGTACACAGTCAATCTTATATAAATGCCCCCTTGTTTGCCAGACTCTCCTGCGGTCCTTGCCTGACCAGGCCTACTTTCAGTGTAGCCTTGGATGCCCAAACAGGATGCTTCTGGCAGCTGCTGCCATAGATCCTTTGCTGGCAGACCATGTCATATCATCAGAGAGTTCCAGCAGGTGATTCCCCCATCAAGTGTGCACATCCACCCACAGCATCCCTAATTGCAGCCTCCCCCCACTGCTTCGCTGATGTGCACTTGCCTGCAGCCCTCCATTGTTTTATCAGCACACGTGTATCCTGCTGACCCCCAGCCCCATCAGCAACCTGCCCTTGCAGGAATACCAATACCCCACCCACACTGACACATGCATACACCTCACAGTGCTGCTGCTTTTGCCAGCGTGCATGCATGGACACCCCATTCTGCCTCCCTGACACCCTGGCCCACTGCCCCACATGTACTCTGCTGTGCCGCTGCTGCTGCTTGCACCTTGTGTAAGTGCAGACCCCACTGCCACCACATCAGCACGTTGGCCAGGAACTCCTGTAAGAGTGCTGTAGCCAGTAGATTTGGAACACCTAGGCCCCTCCAGCAGAGCAGCTGCTTAACCTAGAAGGGCCATAAAAAAAAAGCAGTGAGCCAGGTACCAACCCCCCAGGATTAGAACAGGCAGGCCAGAAGTTCTGAACTGAGCCTTTTGGGAGGTGACAACATGCTAGCAGCCCTCACTCTCAGCACTTCCTTGACCTCGGCATCCACTCTGGCAGCGCTTGAGGAGCTTTCAGGCCACCGCAGCACCGTGGGAGCCCCTCTCTGGGCTGGCTGAGACCGGAGCCACCTCCCTCTGCTTGTGGGGAGGTGTGGAGGGAGAGGCACCGGCTGGAACCTGGCTGCTGGCTGCAGCCCAGTGCGAGTTCTAGCAGGCATGGGCCTGGGCTCGGGCTCGGAGGGCTGCACACTGAGTGGACCGCCTGCGCTGCCGGCCCAGGGCAGTGAGGGGCTTAGCACCTGGGCCAGCATCTGTGGTTGCCTGGGTCCCCCAGCAGTACCCGCCCACTGGACTGCACTCAAATTCATGCTAGGTTTAGCTGCCTCCCCACAGGGCAGGGCTCAGGACCTGCTACCCGCCATGTCTGAGCTCCCTGGCTGCAGTGGGCACCACCCCCTGCTCCGTGGCACGGGGTCCCATTGACCCTGGAGGGCTGAGGAGTGCACGCAAGGCTCAGGAGGGGCGGGCAGCTCTGCCTGCTGCCCCGTTCAGGATCCACTAGGTGAAGCCAGTTGGGCTCCTGAGCCAGATGGGGACTTGAAGAACTTTTATATCTAGCTGGAGGATTGTATGTGCACCAATCAACACTCTGTATCTAGCTAACCTAGTGGGGACTTGGAGAACTTTTCTGTCTAGCACTCTGTGTCTAGCTCAAGGATTGTAAACGCACCAATTAGCACTCTGTGTCTAGCTCAAGGATTGTAAATGCACCAATCAGCACTCTGTCCAAAATGGACCAATCAGCTCTCTGTAAAATAGACCAATCAGCTCTCTGTAAAATGGACCAATCAGCAGGATGTGGGTGGGGTCAGATAAAGAAATAAAAGCCGGCTGCCCCAGTCAGTCTGCGGTAAGCCACTCGGATCTCCTTCCCAGCGTGGAAGCTTTGTTCTTTCGCTCTTTGCAGTAAATCTTGCTGCTGCTCACTCTTTGGGTCCACGCTGCCTTTATGAGCTGTAACACTCACTGCGAAGGTCTGCAGCTTCACTCTTGAAGCCAGCGAGACCAGGAACCCACCGGGAAGGAGGAACAAACTGCAGACACACCATCTTTAAGAACTGTAACACTCGCTGGGAGGGTCTGCGGCTTCATTCTTCAAGTCAGTGAGACCAAGAACCCACCAATTCTGGACACACTTTGGCCCCTGAAATCTTTCAGAAATGACGTGAGTCAGCTGAACCCATGTTATACCACACTCAAACCCTTAAGGGCATCAAATAATATAAAATATATTTTTAAAAAATGATCGAAGTGACAGAAACTTCACAAATTAAAGGAGCATCAACCCACATAAGTGAGAAAGAATCAGTGTAAGAACTCTGGCAACTCAAAAAGCCAGGCTGTCATCTTACCTCCAAACAGCTGCACTAGTGTCCCAGCAATGGTACATAAACAGGGTGAAATGGCTGAAATGACAGACTTGTAAATTAGAATCTGGATAGGAATGAAGATCATTAAGATTCAGGAGACAGTTGAAATGCAATCCAGGGAATCTAAGGAATTCAATAAAACAATACAAGAGCTGAGAGACAAAATAGCCATGCTAAGACAGAACCAACTGAACTAAGGTAGACGAAAAACTCACCACACGAATTTTAAAATACAATCAGAAGTATTAACAATGGAATAGACTAAGCTGAGGAAAGAATCTCAGAGCTCAAAGACCAGTTATTCAAATTAACTCAGTCCAATAAATATAAAGAAAAAAGAATTACAAATGAAGACCTCTGAGAAACATGGGATTATGTAAAGAGACTAAATCTACAATTTATTGACATCCCTGAAAGAGAAGCAAAGAAAGTAAGCAGCTTGGAAAACATAATTGAGGATATTATTCAAAAAAATTTTCCCAATCTCACTAGAGATCTTCATTCAAATATCGGAAATACAGAGAAACCCTCTATGATACCATACGAGATGACCATCCCCAAGATATATTGTCATCAGATTCTCCAATGTCAACATGAAAGAAAAATTATTAAAGTCAGCAAAAGAGAAGGGGCAGGTCACCTACAAAGGAAATCCCATTAGGCTGAGAGTGGACCTTTCAGCAGAACCCTACAAACAAGAAGAGACTGGGGACCTATTTTCAGCATTCTTAAATTCCAAACAAGAATTTCATCTTTAGCAAAACTAAGCTTCAAAACGGAAGGAGAAATAAATTTCAAAAAAGCAAATGCTAAGGGAATTTATTACCACTAAATCTGCCTTACAAGAGGTCCTTAAGGGAGTGCTGAGCATGGTAACAAAAGACCATTACTGGTTACCACAAAAAATAAATTTAATTACATAGAAGATTGACACTGTAAGACAATTACAAAATCAAGTCTGCATCGCAAACAGATAACAACATGATGACAGAATCAAATCAATACATATCAATATTAACCTTAAATGTAAACAGGTTAAATGCTCCCACTTAAATGGCACAAAATGGCAAATTGAATAAATACTCAAGATCCACTGTATGCAATCTTCAAAAGACTTATCTCACATGCAGTGACACGTATAGTCTCAAAGTAAAGCGATGGAGAAAATATGCCAAGCAAACAGAATAAGGAAAAAAAAAAAAAACAACATCAGGGGTTGCTATTCTAATGTCAGGAAAAACAGACTTTAAACCAACTATAATCAAAAAAGACAAAGAAGGGCATTACATAAGGGTAAAGGGTTAAACTCAACAAGAAGACCTAACTATTCTAAATATATATGCAACCAACAAAGAAGCACCCAGATTCATAAAGGAAGTTTCTAAACACCTACAAAGAGACTTAGATTTTCACACGATAATAGTGAGAGACTTACACACATCACTGTCAGTATTAGGCAGATCATCGAGTCAGGAAACTAACAAAGATGTCTGGAACCTGAACTCGACACTAGACCAAATGGTTCTAATAGACATCTACAGACCTCTCTGCCCCAAAACAACAGAATATATATTATTCTCATCTGCACATGGCACATCTCTAAAGTCAACCACAAATTTTGCCATAAAAACAGTCCTCAGAAAGTTCAAAAAGAAAAAAAAAAAATCATACCAGGCATACTCTCAAATCACAGAACAATAAAAAAGGAAATCAATACCAAGACGTTATCTCAAAACCATACAATTACATGTAAATCAAACAACCAGCTCCAGAATGACTTTTGGGTGAACAATGAAATTAAGGCAAAAATGAAGAAATTCAAAATTAAGGCAGAAATCAAGAAATAGTTTGAAATTAATGAAAACTAAGACACCACATAACACAACAAAAAGTTAGAAAAATCTCAAATTAATGATTTAATATCCGACCCAGAGGAACTGGAAAAATAAGAGCAAACCAACCCCAAAGCTAGCAAGAGAAAAGAACCCAAATCAGAGCTGAACTGAATGAAATTGAGGCACGGTAGGACCTGCAAATGATCAACAAATCCAGGAGTTGGTCAAATTAAAAAAAAAAAAGACCACTAGCTACGCTAATAGAGAAAAAAGGAAAGAATATCCAAATGAACGCAATCAGAAATGACAAAGGGGACATTATCACCCACCCTACAGACATACAAAACCGTCAGAGACTGTTATGAACACCTGAATGCACACAAACTGGAAAAACTAGAAGAAATGGAAAAATCATGGAACATACAACAGAAATTGAATCAAGAAGAAAATTCAACCCTGAATGTACCAATAATGAGTTCCAAAATTGAATCAGTAGTAAAAAACCTACTAGCCAGAAAAAGCTCTGGACCAACCAAATTCTATTAGACATATAAAGAAAAGAGAACACCATTACCACTGAAACTATTCCAAAACATTGAGGCAGAAGGACTCCTCCCTAACTCAATCTATGAAGTCAGCGTTATTCTGATACTAAAACTTGGAAGATACACAACAAAAAGAATACCTCAGGCCAGTTTTCCTCATGAACATACATTCAAAAATTCTCAGTAAAATACAAGCTAACTCAATCCATCAGCACATCAAAAAGCTAATTCACCACAACCCAAGTAGGCCTAATTCCTGGGATGTAAGGATGGTTCAACATATACAAATCAATAAATGTGATTCATCATAAATACATAACTAAAAACAAAAACCACAGTCATCTCAATAGACACAAAAATTTTTTTGATAAAATTCTACATTCACTCATGTTTAAAACCCCCAATCAACTAGACATTGAAGAAACATACATAAAAATGAGAGACATTTATGACAAACCCACAGTCAACATCACACTGAATGGGCAAATATGGAAACATTCCCCTTGAGAACTGAAAAAGACGAGAATGCTTTTTCTCACTGCTTCTATTCAACATAGTGCTGGAAGTCTTCGCCAGGTTAAACAGGAAAGAGAAAGAAATAAAAGGCATCCACCAGGAAGAGAGGAAGTCAAACTATCTCTCCTAACAGAGTCTATAATTTTATACCTAGAAAACCCCATAATCTTAACCCCAAAACTCCTAGAACTGATAAAGAACTTCAGCAAAGTTTCAGGATACAAAATCAATGTAGATGCTGTAAATATTATTGAAATTACAACAAAATATTTAGAAAATTTTATAAACAGTTAATAAAGCGATAGTAGATTTTGAGAGAATTGATTCCAATTTTAATTTTTTAAAAAAGGTCCACTATAAGCAAAATGCTATCAAACAGCATCCAACACTACAGAGAATTCATTTGTGAAAGGAGGAATCAATGATGTAGCAAATTTTATTGTTTTATTTTAAGAAATTGCCAAGTCTACCTCAGTCTTCAACAACCACCACCCTGATTTGTCTGCAGCCATCAAAATTGAGGCAAGACTCTCTACCAGCAAACTTTACAACCCGGTGAAGACTCAGATGATTGTTAGCATGTTTTAGCAATAAAGTACTTTTTCTCTAAGGTATGTACATTATTTAGATACAGTGTTATTACACACTTAGAATAAAGTATAGTATAAACATAACTTTTACATACACCGAGAAACCAAAAAAATTAGTGTGACTTACTGTATTTCAATATTTGCTTTATTCCTGTGGTCTGGAAGTAAAACAGGAATGTCTCTGAAGTATGCCTAAACAAGAGATTTTACTTTTGACAAAAATTTTTACTTGACCCATTGTAGATTCCAAAAGAAACATTTTATTTTGTTCTCTTAAGTTTTGTTGAAAAATTAATTCACAGGACCCATATTTATGGCAGAAAAAGGAATATCTACTGGAGAAAAAGCATAACAATTATTAATGTGTAAAGGGGAGGAATCACAGAGCAATTTACTTCTCCCCTCATGGTGTGTGGAAGCTTGTATGCTGTCTTGAAGTTACAGAAATAATAGGAGCTCAGAGTATGACCAAAATCAGGTTATAATGGCAAGACGTGTTATGGGTGAGAGAGAAGAGGCTTGGCTTGTAAAAGTGGTTTTGTTATGAATGGGAAGCCTCACAGGTAGTACTTTTAGAGAGAACAACAATAAATATTTTCACTAGACTTTTAGAGGTATCAGAATCTCAATGAATCTTTTCCAAATCTGAACAAGGGAAGGCTTGGCTGCATCAATGTAGATTTTCTACATTTGTAAATCTCCCCCACAAAAAACAGCTTTACAGGGCTATATCTGTTTGCTGGTTCTTGAACAGTCATCTCAAAATATGTCAATGAAATATATTTTGAGGAAAAATATTTTTATTTCCTTCACAGTCATAGTTAAAATAAGAAAATAAGGTAAAATAGCTAGAGCCAAAATATTTTTCAAATAACACAACATAGCGTTTTACCTATCTCTCATTATAGTCTTACAAAGAAGAAAGTTGAAATGGAATATTATGGCATTATATTTTAAGGTACATAGCTATTTTGTTATAAAATGCTATATATAATTTGACATATATGAGTACATTAAAATATCAAATTTTTAAAAATCACAGATAAGATGAAGCTAAGTGTATCAAATATTGAAGGTAAATATCTGGTTTTGTAATTCAGCTGGAAATTTGATAGAGCTAAGCATTTGGAGAAAAAATGGTAGCTTACACTTACACTTCAAATAAAATGCATATTTTAGCTTTTGAGTAAGTTCTATCAACTAAATTGTGCCATATGATTCCATATTATAACCTTAGAAATTCCCATGAAGTCCTTCGCTACTTTTGGCTGCTCTGTTCACCATTTTCTCCTTTTGTCCCAATTCAAACAGCACTATCTCATTTCTGTTCATTATCTTACAGTACAGAACCCAGATAATTATTGCCTTTTTTAGGCATTTATTGAAATGACATTAATAAAGCTAAAGCATTATTTTAAAAGGTTATGCTTTGGCATTAAACTGAACAGTGATCTCTACACACCATAGGAAAACTGCAGTACTGACTGAGTATTTATGAGTTTATTGTCTACATGAATCTATATTTTTTTCCCCAAACTTAATTTTTATTTTTTTCTAATGCTGCATCAAAAATTTTATCTATTAAAGAAATTCAGTGTGAAACTGACTCTGCTTCACATTTGCCTTTGTGAACATAATCCAGAAAAGATAAGAACTACTCATTTTTTATCACTTAAGATGCTTGATCTTTGCCTCCTCATAAATTATCATATTCACTCCAAAGAGTTTATTGCCCTATTTTAATATGCCAAGAACAAGACAGCTGTAAATTTTCTTTTAAAAAGATATTTTTTCATTCACAATAAATATATTTGTCATAAAGTGATAACATTCATGCTAGTATAAACTTCTGGGATAACAACTTTTCTCCTGATAATAAATGCTGGCTGAGCTTTGTTGTGTGACTACTTATGAAAAGGATATTGAGCAAAAGATCTGAAGAGTCACCTCACTAAAGAAGATATACGGATGGCAAATTAGCATATTAAAAGATGCTCCACATCATGTCCTTAAGGAATTTCGTGTTGAAATAAAAATGAAATATCATTACACATGTATTAGAAAGGCAAAAATCTAAAATATTGATACCATCAAATTCTGACAAAGATGAGAAGCAACAGGAACTCTCAGTCATTGCTCGTGGGAATGCAAAATAATACAGCCTCTTTAGAAGTGAAAATTTCCACTTTAGAAGTTGGAATTTTCTGAAAACTAAACATACTCATATCGTTTGATCCAGCAATATTATATCTTGATATTCACCCAAATGAGTTGAAAATGTGTATAGACAGAAAACCTTCACAGAGATATTCATAGCAGCTTTATTCACAATTGTCAAAACTTGGAATGAATCAAGACAAGATGTCCTTTAGTAGGTGAAATAATAAATAAACTGGCATATCCAGGCAAAGAAACATTTTTTTTCTGTGCTAAAATGAAATGAACTTTCAGGAACAGAAAGGGCATAGAGGAAACTTAAATGCATATTATTAATTCTAGGTGAAAAGAAGCCAATCTAAAAGGGCTACATATTGTTTAATTTCAACTATATGATATTCTGGAAAAACTAAAACTGTGGAGAGAGTTAAGAGATCAGTGGTTGTCAGCATTAGTGGGCAGGGAGGGATGAGAGCACAGAAGATTTTTTAGAATGTGAAACAATTCTGCATGCCACTGTAATAGTGGATACCTGCTATTATACATTTGTCAAAACACAAAGAAAGTACAATAGCAAGACAGAACCCTAATGTAATCTATGGACTTGGGTGATAATGACGTGCATGTAGGCTCAATGATTAGAACAAATGTACCACTCTTGTATGGGATGTTGATAGTGGAGGAGGTTGTGTGGTGATGGGGACGGACAGTAGATAGAAACTCTTCTGTCACATTGGCTGTGAACATAAAACTTCTCCAAATAATATTTATTTTTGAAAAGTACATTAAGTGGGATAGTAGAAAATAGCATCTAAAGAAATGTTACTAAACCAAAGAAAAAGTCTGTATTTATCCATATCTTGTGAAATAAAAAAAAAAGACTGCTGTTGCTTGACTTAGATGTTAAAAATAAATATGGATATTTCATAGCCATCCTTTAAGTGCTATAGTCTTAGGAGCAATTATTCACTTCTTCCAGAGATTACTGAAGATGAAATGAGCACTCATCCCTTGATCTTTGGCCAAACTTTAGTCAGAGACCTTTGGCATTGGAGTTGGCAGAGTGATACAGAGACAAAAAAAGTTTAATGTATCTAACTGTTCTCTACTTTATTAATGATTGAATTTTTTTTTAATTTGGGGAAACTTATGCCTTGAAAAACAATCATTAGGTTTTCTAGATATACAAAAACAAAGCAAACAGAAATGGAAATGTTTCAGAACACTGTGCAGTTATATAAATTACTGCTTTAGTGATGAAGAAAACAAACAAAACCAAAATTATCACCAATACCACACAAAAGCACACGCATGCATGTATTCAGACACATGAACACATGAACACACACAAGTATGAGGCACACAGTGTGAAGACATGGCAAGTCTTATTTCAGTAAATTAGTGTACACTTGAGATAGATGGACCAAAACTGAAGAGCAAGAGGTTAATAGAGTAGACACTTCAGCATTGGTTCTTCTTCCAATTTTTTTTTACTTCTGAAAAATTAAGGTATGGAAGCCCAGTGACATCTTGTGAGAAGCTAGTAATAAGAAGGTTCCTGGGTGATAATATGTGTCCATAGTAAGGGAAGTGACTAGCTTGCCTGACTCTTTATATACTCTAGTTCTTTAATGACACCCAGAAGACTGTATGAACATCTGGATTGTAATTTTTGAATGGACTTTACTTTCTCATGATCGTGACTTTTGAAAGTTTGTAGTGGTTACAAGTTTCTGGAAGGAGACTCATGAACAGGGGATATTAACATGTGATAGCCAGAAAGACAAAAAAAAAAAAAACATGCTGGACTGGTTATTAAAAATGACTAAAATCGAGGTGGCGGGCACCTATAGTCCCAGCTACTCGGGAGGCTGAGGCAGGAGAATGGCGTGAACCCGGGAGGTGGAGCTTGCAGTGAGCTGAGATCCAGCCACTGCACTCCAGCCTGGGTGACAGAGCGAGACTCCGTCACCCCCCTCCAAAAAAAAAAAAAAAAAAAAAAAAGACTAAAATGACTGATTTCTGGGGATTACACCCCCCCCCAAACACACACACACACAAATAAAACTTGTAGAGAAATGGACATTAGGGGCTGTGGTTAGGAGGAGGTGAGCAAACTAATTGCAATTTGGACATTCTTGTTATTCATGTTCTTTTAAAAAGATTTTGTTTTTTAAAAGTCTAAGCTGATAAATTGGTCAACATAAATTGAATTTATATTCACTTGGCTAAAAAAACAAAAATACCAGTGCTAACTTTCTATGACTAAGTAGAGGTGTTTTGTGGCTTTTTTGTTAGTGTTTGTGTATTTCTAGTCATGTATACATTTGACGATTGGACTTAAAAATAAATTCACAAGGACTGTATGATGGAAAAATAAGTTTATGAATTAAGCTACTTTTATTTAACATTATTCCTTTTCAATGTTTTTTTCAAGGGCTATAGAATAAGTTTAGGGTTTTACCTTAGGGAGTATTGGGAAAGTAGAATTCATCATTACTCACTTAAAGAAGACTACTTACTTCGGTTACTGGATTTCAATGGATACACTTATAGAACATCTATTTTATAATTAGTAAAAACTGTTTCAAGTTGTTCTGGGGTATTTCATGTAGTCAACATAAAAAAGTAGAAAATTGAAACAACTACTTAGGTAAGTAAAGCATGCGTCTTGACTCTCTTCTGAAATGACAACAGAATTTCCAATAATATTGAAATGTTTCATTTTTCTAGTATCAATTAGAGTGACTTGCATCCAGTTTATTCACATAGAAATGTCCATTTTCTTTACGTTTTAGACATATGTAATTACATATTTTCTTATTTTTTAAGTTTATAATTTGTAACTTTGTAATTTAAGTTGGATTATGACCATTAATGTAGCTAAATACCGTCCCTAGAAATATATTACAAACATATATATTTACCCAATATAGGTTTCTTTTAAAAATTCTAAATAAATGTATCTACATTTCTCTCCAAATTTAAAGTGCCACAGGACATGGAAACAGGAAACAACAAAAAATCTAAGGCAAAAATATCCAGTCAGTAGTCAAATAGTGTTACATTTCAAAAATCTACCAATTGCTTTTGGATACTGCATCTTTCATCTAATGATGGATGTGGTTATTCTTAAGCCAATTCAATTAAATCCAAATATAAAAACTAAAAATTAAATTCACTGCGTAAAACTGCTTTGAGACTCTAAGGACTTGATCTTTGGCATGACATCTGGTTTTCAACTGTTTAAATTGCTTATATTTTTCTTTGTTCATATTTAACGTGAATAATAATACTGACCCACTTCAAACTAAAATTCTGAGGAATAGTTCACAAACTCAAAACTTTTGAGATTTTATTAGACTTTCTAATAGATGTTTAGATCATTTTAATAAACTCATATGTCTTTCATTATTGTTAAATATTTTATCATCCTATGTTCTGAATATTTTGATAGACACCATATTAAAACCATAATAAATGTGTAGTAAAATTATAACTGTAAATTTCCAAACAAAATGCTACTTCAATGTCATGTTTATCAAAGAGTGTAATAAACTTTCAATTATTTAGCTCTATCATGCTAGGAAATCATAATCTAGTGTCAACAACTACATTTACAAGATTTATTTTATTTAATCATCAGAAATATAAAATAATATGGTAATTTATTACCATTTCATATATGAAGAAATCAAACTTCTTTAAAGCAATACATTAGAAGATACATTAGACATCTTCTAATTCTATCCTACATAGTAACATCTAATAGTTGGTCACTGTGGAAATTTGCAATATTTAAAAAATGTTTACTGTCTTTCCTGTGGGAAAGACATCCTCTCATCTTCAGCTTTGTCCTTTCTCACGCACATTGATCTCAAGCTTTGCCAGTGAATTGCTTTGGCCAGTGAATTCTGATTGGGAATACCATGTGCCACTTCAAAACAAGAGCTTCCAGAGTCTTTTTTCTGGCTTTTTTTTTTTTTTTTTTTTTTTGGTATTGGAAAAGCAATGCCCCAGAAGGAGGTTTCTCCATTCGCCAGGTCAAAGAATAAAAATAACATGAAGCAGAATGGCAGTTCATCCATGATGGGTATATTGTTCAATCAGCATGCTACTCAAGGGACTGCTAGGTGAGGTACAGGGAGGGGAACACACATTTTCTGTTGTAAGCAACAGAGATGTGTAGTGACTCTTTGTTACTACAACATGAGTTAGTCTAAGATGATATACAATCATAAAGATTCTGATTGGATGCTTTCAACAGTTGTTTGGGGGAACTCTTACCTCATGAGAAATATCATGATATTTTAAATAACTCTAAAGGATATTCTACTTTGCTAACTGATATTCTCCACTTTCTAATTTTCATACCTTTAGCCAACTTCCTTATTTGAAAGTTTTAAACAATAATATCATCTATATGACTATACTTTAAATATGTGATTACATCTTATTCAAGGTTTAACATGAATCATATTGTTTACAGATATGCCAGATTTTGCTAATTCTCATAGTGAGAATCAAAATTATCTATATAACTCATTAGCTATATTAAGAGGCTAGTACATTGTTTTTATTAAAAAAAAAACTTTACTCTTTCAGGAGACTCTTAACCAAGAAGATTAAAAGTTGCAAATAAAACTTTGTTGTTAATTCTAGTAACTTCATGAAACTTAACTACTCTTTCACATAAACCATTAAAGTGACCGTTTACCTTAACAGATGCTTTAATTTCTCTCACCTCAAAATTCTCACCTTATTCTGCCATCAGTCCTAAATTATTAAATAATTATTATCACCTAATTCTGATCAATCCCCCTACATTTGAACCACCTTAAATCAGGCTTCAAAATCTCAGTAAATATCCCAACATTGCCCTTTCTTCTCTGGGATGCTCCCTACACAGAATTACAGAACGATAACCTATTCATCAACAGATTGTTTGGGTGATGTCTTGGGAGCCCAGCGTTTGGCAATCAGATAGATAAAGTACTTTCAAAAATGTCTCTCTAGCTGTTTGGGCCTCTGCATTTTGCTCACTCTGTCCCTCTACTATTAAGAGACAAGCAGAGGAGTTTAAAAATATTTTAATATTATAGTTAAACTGTGACTTAATGCCTTGAAATGTTATTCCAATTTTAATCCACAAGTAGTACATAAAAGAGAAAATAAAATCACATGTAAGTTATTACTATCAAGTTCTTTCTTTGCCAATGTTGAAAACATTAACTTAGCCTCTTTTATTCTTGATAATATGTTAGGAGACTCTGGAGAGGAGCAAATGAACAAAGTCAGATTACCAGAGAAGAAAGGAATAAAGAGCAAAAGAAATATAAACAAACTAAAAAGTTAAAAAAAAAGGTTATATATTTTAAATATCAGACAGTGGAAAATGAGGCTAAATGGGGGTATTAGGTGTGCAAAATTTACCTCCACTAAAATACCAATGTTTGGAAGACGGTTATTAGGATCAAAATTTTTTTATGACTTATTTCGTCTTCTTTCTGCACCCTCATCCATCCACTAGTTAACAAAGAGTAAAACAATGTTGGGTCATCCAGTTATTTAATATAATAATTTAATAATGGCTATGTTCTCAAACATTCTCTCATTGGGATCAAAATCCTTAATTATTTGGATAGTTTTCCCTTCACCTGCTATGTTAGTCTTACCTTGGTACTTTGCTGTTGACCCTTTCTGATTCTCTTTATCAAGAGCTGTGATCCCTATGCTACAAAAGAATCATAGGCAGTTCAGCAAGTTAAACTTCACAGCCTTCCTTTGCCTGATCATGCTGTGCTATAAAATTGCTGTTACCAAACCTCAGACTTCTCTTGGTTGTAAAGGGAGGGTTCTCTTTTCAGGTCCTAAATGGACAGAAGGGCCAATGACTCTTCTTTTCCCCCCCAAAAGTTATTTTATTTATCTAACGCATCATTCTCTTTTCCAAAAAGTGAGAAATCAGGACTCACATAGAATACTTCTCTCTCTTCCTTTCCCCCCAATACCTTCAAGCTGGGAAATCAACTGACTTTGCTTCCACTCCTTTATTCTTTTTGCTTTGCAGAAACAGGTGAATCCTGATCCCTCTCCTGCCACAGGAAACCTGAATTACTGGAGTCCTCTAAAGTACATTTGTTGATATGGTAAAGGAGAATAAAGAATTTGGGAAATCCATTCTTAAGACAATAGCCAGACATTCAAAGCTATTGTTTCATGTATAATCTGATTTGAATGTCAAAAAATATATATTGCTTATGTATTTCTTTTTGCATTCCACCTGTAACACATTTTAATATTCCTTTAAGTAGAGAAAGTAGGGTAAGCCAGGGCAATGGTCAGTACTCAGGAAATCGAAATGGTAAGACATTATAATTTTAATATCAGTCACTTCCATTAAAAGCTTATTTAAAAGCTCACCATATCTACCATTGAAAAATTATTCTTTTTGCTTAATTTACTATCACACTTAATACATTTCTTAGTTTTTAAAATTAAAAATAATAGATATTTTAAAAGAGTAATACAAGCTTCATAATGAAATGCATTACTTCTCTCTTTTAACCTAACAAAATCCAGAAACAATTTTCTAAGAAGTAAATACTATTTTCTGTTTTTAAATAATTAAGGTAAATGCATGAATTATAAGTTCACTTGGGTGTGTTTTGATTAAGGAACACACCCCTTAAGCCCACTCCTCAGAGAACATTTTCATCAACCTTAGAAAATTTCCTTATGTTCCTGTAGGGTCAATTTTCCACACTCCAGAGGCAAACAGTGCTCTGATTTCTATCATGCCATGTTACTTCTGCCTCTTTTCTTAAAATTTATGAATGATTACCTAAACTACGAATCAGTACCATTTATATCTGATTCCTTTCACTTACATAATGCTTTTGAGTTTAATTGAGATTGGCAAATGTGTTAGCATTTCATTACTTTGTAATGCTGTGGATTGCTGCAAATACCATCCACTCTTCCGGACCATGGGTTTGGCGTCCTTGGATTTAACCAACCAAGAGTAAAAAATATTTGGGAAAAAAAATGTGTCTCTACTGAACATGTACAGATTATTTTTCTTGTCATTATTCGCTAAACAAAGCAATATAACAAGTGTTTACATAACATTTACATTGTTTTAGATATCATAAGTAATCTAGAGATGACTTTTAATCTATGGGGGCAGAGTCAAGAATGGGAGATGAGTGGAGGTCTGAGCATCACAGCGGCCCCTTCTTTTCTCTCCCCACCTTTACCGGTCTGCTCAGCTCACAGAATACCTTTCCACCATGACTCCCTCAGCAAGTTCCTGCTGAAACAAAGCATCAAGCAGATGTACATGTCCCTGCCTCAGGGTGAGAAAGTTCAGGCCATGTGTATCTGGATCCTTGTGACTGGAGAATGACTGCACTGCAAGACCCATACCCTGGACAGTGAGCCCAAGTGTGTGGAAGAGTTGCCTGAGTGGAATTTTGATAGCTCTAGTACTTTCCAGTCTGAAATCTCCAACAGTGACATGTGTCTTGTGCCTGCTGCCATGTTTTGGGACCCTTTCCACAAGGATCCTAACAAACTGGTGTTCTGTGAAGTTTTCAAGTACAATCGAAAGTCTGCAGAGACCAATTTGAGGTACATCTGTAAATGGATAATGGACATGGTGAGCAATCAGCACCTCTGGTTTGGCATAGAGCAGAAATATACCCTCATGGGGACAGATGGGAAGCCTTCGGTTGGCCTTCCAATTGCTTTTTTGGGCCACACAGTCCATATCACTGTGCTGTGGGAGCAGACAAAGCCTATAAGAGGAATGTCTTGGAGTCTTATTACCAAGCCTGCTTGTATGCTGGAATTAAGATCACAGGGACAAATGTTGAGGTCATGCCTGTCCAGTGGGAATTCCAAATCAGATCCCATGAAGGAATCAGCATGGGAGATCATCTCCCGTTTCATCTTGCATCATGTATGTGAAGACTTTGGAGTGATAGCAGCAACCTTTCATCTGAAGCCCATTCCTGGGAACTGAAACGGTGCAGGCTGCCACACTAACTTCAGCACCAAGGCCATGTGGGAGGAGAAAGGTATGAAGTACATTGAGGAGGCCATCAAGAAAATAAGCAAGTGGCACCAGTACCACATCCGTGCCTATGATTTCAAGAGGTGCCTGGAA
This sequence comes from Theropithecus gelada, assembly GCF_003255815.1. Classification (NCBI taxonomy): domain Eukaryota; kingdom Metazoa; phylum Chordata; class Mammalia; order Primates; family Cercopithecidae; genus Theropithecus; species Theropithecus gelada. The sequence goes on along the minus strand of NC_037680.1, from coordinate 70,616,510 downwards.
AATGTCTGTTTCCTAACTGGATTCCATGAAACTGATGGCAGAAGCGGCCCATCTGGAGCAGCTGCTGCCATGATGCTGGCTGCAGTTGGGGAGGCACCACCCGGGCTCTCTGCTCCATGGAGCAGGCAGGAGCCAAAACAGTTGGGATCTCTGCCCCCCTCCTGAGTTGGAGGGGTGGGAGCTCCACTCTTCCAGGTGCAGCTGTATCCTCCCAGTCATGACTGCAGACCCAGGCATCATTGTACTCTCGGGAACCTGGAAAGCCCCCTTTCCCCAAGTCTCAGAAGTGCCTGCTTGTGCTACCTGGCCTCTCCTGGCTCCTGGTGCCCACTCCGATTTTGGAGCAAAGTTGATGCTGAGCCTAGGCACAGTTGCGCCCTGACTGGGTGTGTGCACACTTGGGGCAGTGCTGACATGCCAGGCTCCTGCAGCCTTGGGCCCCTCTGGACTATGGGCACCTGTGAACTCAGGAGGGAGGCCAAGAGGCATGAAGGAAGCTCCACTTGGGCCTGCAGGCACCCCTCGGCACAAACAGCCTGGATGCCGTGGGTGCCTTGCATGGCAGTTTGATGGTGGTAGGAGGCAGACAGGCTTCTGGAGGGGAAGGGTTGGTTCCCTGGTGAAGCCCCACCTTCAAGCCAGAGAAGGCCTGAAGCATGGGGGCCGGGCTGTTAGTTCTGCAGACCGGAATGAGAACTTATGGTGCTTTTTCAGCTGCCCATGGCCACCCATGGAACCAATCAGCATGCATTTTCTCCACTCTGAAGCCCTTAAAAGCTCTAGACACAGCTAGACTCAGGCAGACAACAAGATGACCTGAGGGCAACTAGGAGCTGCTCATCCTGGGTCTCCTTTGGTTGTATCTTTTATACTTGCACGAGCAATGAATCATAGTTCCAGTAGCTCCACAATTTCATCAACATTTGGTAGTATCAGTTTTTTACTTTAGTCATCCTTGTGAGTTCGTGGTGATAGATCAACTTTGTATGACATTATAGTTTTAAAGTTGTATATTTCTGTTTAAGAATAATGCTGAAAACATTATCATATATATTGCCCATTATTACATCTTCTTCTATATAGTATTTATTTTTATTGTTTTTTATTGTTGGATTATAGGAGTTATTTTATGTTCTGAATTGAGAGTTGTCTGATTTTATACATACACCCCCACATACAGACACACACTCATTACTTCTGCCTCTGTTCTGAAAATGTATTAGTGAAAATCTCAACTATATACTACTTGTGTCTGATTCCTTTCACTCATACAATAACTTTGAGATTAATCCATGTTGTGTTATGTGTTAGCATTTCATTCCTGTGTGTTGCTGTAAGTACTATTGACCCTCCATATCTCCCTCTTTCTCTGTGTGTGTGTGTGTGTGTGTGTGTGTGTGTGTTGGGGGGTGATTATATATTCCCCGTCTGAGATTTACCTATTTGCTTTTTTATTGGAGGAGGGGCATAAGTCTTTGGAGGAGCATAAGTGATTTTTTTTACATGAAATATATCCATTTTTATTATTTCATAGGCTTTCATTAGTTTCCTATTGCTGCTATAACCAATTACCATAAATTTTGTAGCTTAAAGTAACAGTAATTTATTATTTTACTTTACTGGAAGTCAGAATAATGAAAATGTGTTTGCTGGACTGCTTTCCTTCTGGAGACTCTGTAAGAAAATCCATTGTATTTCCTTTTCCAATGTGAAAAGGTTGTCTGCATTCTGTAACTCATGTCTCTTCCTTGAATTACCCTAACCTTTCTTCCTTTGTCACATCTATTCTGAGTCTACCCCTCTTCTATTCCTCATATAAGAACCTTTTGATTATATTGGTTCCAGCCTGATAATCCGGCATAATCTTCCAATCTCAGTATTCTTAATCACATCTGCAAAGTCTTCTTTCCATGTAAAGTAACATGCTCATAGTTTCAAGGAATTAGGGCATATATGTCTTCATGGGACATTATTTTGTCTATCACATCACTTATTTAGTCTTAAGAAATATTTCCTTTTCCCAGGATTGCAATTATAGTTTCCTGTGTTTATGCTAGAAGTTATATGATTATAACTATTACCACTTGGTCTATTTTCCATCTCAAATTATAATGGTGTAAGGGATTGAAATTCATTTTTGATTCATAGATTTACCCACTATTTCCAGCAACATTTGTTAGAAAATGTTTCCTCGTCTTATCAAGCTGTTTTGATACTTTTATCTAAATTTTTTTATCATATGTGCAAATCTACTTCTGATTCTCCAATTGATTACATAAATAGAAATACCTGTTCACCAATCGTGTGCCTTCTTTTGAGAGATGTCTGTTCAGATCATTTGCTCATTTTTGAATCAGATTGGTTTTGGGGAGTCGTTATTGAGTTGTTTGAGGTCCTTATGTATTCTGGTTATTCATTTCCTGTCAGATACTTTGCAAATATTTTCTCCTCTTCTGTAGGATGTTTCTTCATTCTCTTGATTGTTTCCTTTGCTTTGCAGAAGTTTGATTAGCTTAGTATAATCTCCTTTGTCTACTTTCACTTTTGTTGCCTGTGCTTTTGAGGTCTTACCACAAAAATCTTTGCTCAGACCAATCGATGTCCTGAAGTGTTTTCTTCTAGTAGTTTATTATTCTACTGATTTCTTCTAGTAGTTTCATAATTTTGGGTCTTACATTTAAGTCTTTTTTTTTTTTTTTTTTTTTTTTGAGACGGAGTCTCGCTCTGTCGCCCAGGCTGGAGTGCAGTGGCCGGATCTCAGCTCACTGCAAGCTCCGCCTCCTGGGTTTACGCCATTCTCCTGCCTCAGCCTCCCGAGTAGCTGGGACTACAGGCGCCCGCCACCTCGCCCGGCTAGTTTTTTGTATTTTTAGTAGAGACGGGGTTTCACCGTGTTAGCCAGGATGGTCTCGATCTCCTGACCTCGTGATCCGCCCGTCTCGGCCTCCCAAAGTGCTGGGATTACAGGCTTGAGCCACCGCGCCCGGCCAAGTCTTTAATCTATTCATTTGATTTTTGTGCATAGAGAAAGATAAGAGTCTAGTTTAATTTTTCTCCATAAGGATATCTAGTTTTCCCAATACCATTAAGGAGACTGTACCTTCCCAAATATATGTTATTGTTGTCTTTGTCAAAAATGAGTTGGCTGTAAATGTGCAGATCTGTTTCTAAGTTCTCTATTCTGTTTCTTTGGTCTATGTATCTATTTTCATGTCAGTGCCATACCATTTTGGCTACTACACCTGTAAATGTACAGATCTATTTCTAAGTTCTCTACTCTGTTTCTTTGATTTATGTATCTATTTTCATGTCAGTGCCATACTGTTTTGTCTACTATACCTTTGTAGTTACAGTTGAAACTTGAACAACACAGGGGGTTAGAAGTGCCAACTCCCACACATTTGAAAATTATTATATTTTTGACTTCCCAAAAACTTAACTAGTAATAGCCTACTATTGACCAGAAGCCTTATTAATAACATAAATAATGTATTAGCATATATGTTATATGTTGCATTTTTACAACAAGCTAATCTAAAGAAAAGAAAATGTTATTAAGAGTCACAAGGAAGAGAAAATATAGTTACTATTCCTTAAGTTTAAGTGGATCATCATAAAAGTATTCTTCTTGTATTCACATTGAGTAAGCAGAGAAGGAAGAAACATAGGAGCAGTTGGTCTTGCTGTCTTATAGGTGGCAGCAGCAGAAGAAAATTCAGATATAAACAGGTGGGAATTGAACAATAAGAACACTTGGACACAGGGTGTCCAAGGGGAACATCACACACCAGGGCATGTCTTGGGGTGGGAGGAGTGGGGAGGGATAGCATTAGGAGAAATACCTAATGAAAATGATGAGTTAATGGGTGCAGCAAACCAACATGACATATGTATATATATGTAACAAACCTGCATGTTATGCACACGTACTTTAGAACTTAAAACTATAATAATAAAAATAAAAAATAAATAAATTTTAAAACAGAAAATTCAGATGTAAGTGGACCTGAACAGTTCAAACTCGTGTATTAAAGGGTCAACTGTACTTTGAAATCAGTTTGCATGATGCCCCAGCTATGTTCTTTTTGCTTTGGGTTGCTTTGGCTATTCAGGGTCTTTTGTGGCTCCATACAAATTTTAGGATTGCTTTTTTCTATTTCTGTGAAGAATGTCATTGGTATTTTGATAGAGATTTTGTCGAACCTGTAGATTGCATTAGGTTAAGAATGGACATTTTAACAACATTAATTATTCCAATCCATGAACATGAGATATCTTTCCATGTTTCATGCCCTCTTCACTTTCTTTCATCAGCGTTTACAGTTTTTATTGTCGAGGGCTTTTACTTCTTTGGTTACATTTATTCCAACATCTTTTAAATGTTTTTATAATTAACATAAATGATATTGTTCCTTTATTCCCCGTCAGATTATTCACTGATAATCTATAGAAGCAGCAGTAATATTTGTATATTGATTTTGTATCCTGCAAGTTTAGTGACTTAGTTTTTCTGTTCTGACACCTTTTTGGTCGAGGCTTTAAGTTTTTCTAAATGTAATATAATATCCACATACTGGGGCTTATCATAGGGTGAAGGGTGGGTGGAGGGAGAGGATTAGGAAAAATAACTAATGGGTACTAGGTTTAATACCTGGGTGACAAAATAATCTTTACAACAAACCTCCATGACACAAGTTTACCTATATAACAAATCTGAACATGTACCCTGAACTTAAAATAAATGTCAAACAAAAAAAAAGATGTCATCTGCAAACAACATCAATTTGACTTATTTCTTTCCAATTTAAATGCCTTTAATATTTTTTTCTCTTGCTTAATTTATCTTGCTTGGGCTTTTGATACAACGTTAAATAACAGTAGTGAAAATGGGCATCCTTGTCTTCTTCTAGGTTGTAAAGGAAAGACTATGTTTTTCTCTATTTAGTATGGTACTGGCTGAGGGTTTGCCTTATATGGACTTGTTATGAGGTATGTTCCTTTTACACCTAGTTTGTTGAGAGTTTTTCTCCTGAAGAGATGTTGAATTTTATAGAATGCTGTTTGAGCATGTACTGATATGGTCATATGGTTTTTGTCTTTCATTTTGTTAATGTGATGTATCGTGTTTATTTATTTGCTTATATCGAATCATCCTTGCCTCCCCGGGATAAATCATACTTGACTGTCATGTATTGTCTTCTTGATGTGCTGTTGAATTTGGTTTGCTATTATTTTCCTTTTTGAAGATTTCTGCATTATTTTCACCAAAATAAATTCACCAACTATTGGCCTGGAGTTTTCTTTTTTAATTATATTGTTGTCTGGTTTTTGTATAATGATAATGCTGGCCTTATTAATAAGTTTAGAAGTTTTCCTTTCCTTTCTTTTTTTTTTTTTTTTTGAAGTTGTTGTAGTAGAACTGTTATTAGTTCTTCTTAAATTTCAGCAGTGAAGCTGAAAGCTCCCAGGCTTTTCACTGGTGAGAGACTTATTACTGCTTTCATCTCATTTCCTGTTATCAGGCCTGTTTAGACTTTTTCTTTCTTCTTGGTTCAGTCTTGGTAGGCTGTGTGTGTTCAGGAATTTATTCCTTTCTTCTGGGTTTTCCTATTTGTTGATGTATAGTTGCTCATAGTATTCTCCACTGATTATTTGTATTTCTGTAGTACTCCATGTAATGTCTCCTTTTTCATCTGTGATGTTATTTATTTGGGCCTTCTCTCTTTTTTCTTAGACTATCTAAAGGTTTGTCAATTTTTATCTATCTTTTCAAAAAACTAACTTTTGATTTTGTTGATCTTTTGTTATGTTTTAGTCTCTACCTTCTATATTTCTGGTCTGATCTTTATTATTTCTTTACTCCTACTAATTTGGGTTTCTTTTTTTTGGATTTCTAGTTTTTTGAGGTGCATTGTTGGGTAGTCTATTTGAAGTCTTTCTACTTTTTTGATGTAAGTGTTTATTGCTATAATCTTTCCTGTTAGCATTGCTTTGGGGTACGTGGTATGTTCATTTTTACATGTTTTGAAAACTTTTCAAATTTCCCTCTTAATTTCTTCATTGACCCATTGATTGTTCAGGAGCACCTTGTTTAATTTCCATGTATTTTCATAGTTTACAAAGTTGATCTCATTACTGAATTGTACTTTTATTTCATTGTGGTAATAAAAGATATTTAATATGATTTGATTTTTTGAAATTTGTTGAAACTTGTTTTGTAGACTAACATATATTCCATCTTGGAGAATGTTCCATATGCTGATGAGAAGAATCTATATTCTATAGCAATTAAATAAAGAATTTTGTAACTGTCAGTTAGATCCATTGGGTCTAGAGTGCAGTTAAACTCCAACATTTATTTGTTGATTTTCTGTCTGATGATTTGCCCATTAATGACAGTGGAGTGTTTAGTTCCTCTACTATTATTGTATTGCATTCTATCTCTCCCTTCACATCTTTTAATATTTGCTTTATATATGTGTGTATGTATGTATACATATTTATAACAATTGTTATGTCTTCTTGCTGAATTGACCCCTTTATCACTATACAACAACAGGTTTTTTTCCTCTTTTTACAGATTTGACTTGAAGTTTGTTTTATTTTGTTGTTGTTGTTGTTGTTTTGGTTGTTTGGGTTTTTTTGAGATGGAACCTCACTCTGTCATGCAGGCTGGAATGCAGTGGTGCGATCTCGGCTCACTGCAACCTCCACCTCCCAGGTTCAAATGATTCTCCTGCCTCAGCCTCCCGAGTAGTTATGACTACAAGCATGTGCCACCACGCCCAGTTAATTTTTGTTGTTGTTATTGTTGTATTTTTAGTAGAGATAGGGTTTCACGGTGTTAGCCAGGATGGCCTTGATCTCCTGACCTCATGATCTGCCTGCCTTGGCCTCCCAAAGTGCTGGGATTTGAGGCATGAGCCACTGCACCCGGCCTGAAGTCTGTTTTATCTGATATATGTATTGCTCATTTTGATCTTTTTTGGTTTCTATTTGCATGGAACATCTTTTTCCAGCCTATTTTTAGTCTATGTATATCTTTATAGGAGAAGTGTTTCTTGTAGCAAACTCTGAATGGATGAAAAACAAGAAAAGACCCATATACTTGGGGTCTTGGTTTTAATCCATTAAGACATAATTTCTTCTTTTGGAGAACTTAGTCTACTTATTTTTCGTTTCATTACATGTCTTCCTTTGTGGTTAAGTAATTTTCTCTACTAGTATGTTTTAAATCTTATTTTTATTTTTAGTGTATCTATTTTAACTTTTTTGCTTTCTGGTTACCATGAGGCTTAGAAAAAAATCTTAATATTGTAGCAAGTTTTTTTAAACTTATGACAATTTAACTTTGATCATGAAAATAAAAGAAACAACAAACAGAAAAGTAAAAAACTCTATGCTTTAACTTTTTCTGCTCCTAATTTTGACATTTTGCTGTCCCAATTCATACCTTTTTGTACATCCTATCTCATAACAAATTGCTGTCATTATGATTTTTGTTAGTTTTTTATTATCCATATTAAATATATAAGTGGTTTGTATACCATAAATATACTATTAAAGTATTCTAAATTTGTCTGTACTTACTTTTACTAGTGAATTTCATACATTCAGATATTTTCTTGTTGCAAACTAGCATCCTTTTGTGTCACAGTAAATAACTCTTTTTTGTATTACTTGTAAAAAAAAGTCTAGTGTTGGTTTGTTTGGAAAGTATCTCTACATCATGTTTGAAGAATAGCTTTGCTGAGCACAATATTCTAGGGTAGCAATTTTTTTTTCTTCTTCAGCACTTTAAATTTGTTATCTCTACTCCCTCATGGCTTGTGTAGTTTTCATGAAGTCTGTTGCCAAATGAATTGAATCTCCTTTATATTTTATTTACTTCCTTTCTCTTGCTGCTTTTAGGATCTTTTGCTTGTTCTTAACCTTTGAGAGTTTCGTTATGTTATGCCTTTGAGACGTCTTACTTTAAATGAATTTCTTTGATGATCTTTAACCTTCTGTACCTGGATATTTAGATACTTTTCTGTATTTGGAATGCTTTCTGTTATTATTTGCTTGAATAACCTTTTAATCCTTGATTTTTTTCAACTCTCTCTTGAAAGTCAATAGCATGTATTTGCTTTTCGAGGCTATACTCTAGATCTTGTAAGCATTCTTTGTTCATTTTCATTCTTTTCCTTTTTTCTTCCACAAGTTTATATTTTTAAGTAATCAGTGTTCAAACTCACAGATTCTTTTCTTCTGCTGTTGAGAGCCATCCTGCCAATGCACTTTTCAGTTTGGCTATTGCATTTCTCAACTCCAGGATTTGTGTTTGATTACTTTTATTTTTTAATCTTTTGGTTAAATTTTTCTGAGAAATTTCTAGATTGATTTATTGTGTTATCTTGCAATTTGCTGAGTTTTCTCAAAAGGCTATTTTGAATTATTGTTCTGACCCGTTTCATCAGGGTCACTCACTGGCTTGTGTTTTGTCCATTTGGGGAGGTGATACTTCCCTGTTTTTTCTTCTTGTTGCTAGATGACATCCTTAGTGCAGAGTTAACACAACCCTAAATTAAGTTTGGAATGTTGTTGTCCCAGATGGGATGGGGAAATCCCAAAGGAAATGTTCCAGTTGTGTGGAAAGGCTGGCCAGGGCTTTGTGCCCAGAGGACCCATGAAGCACGCTTCCTATAGTGTGCTACAGAACAGTCACTCTGATTTGGCATTTCCTTTACTTGAGATGAAAAGCAGCTCACCAAGTTTTACACACTGGCTGATTCTAGCCTCCCTTCCACTGCCCTCAGAAGTTCTCACCTACATACACTACAAACACTTGACTTTCCCATGTGGTAAGTCAGAGATGGTTTTCCTGTGAAGGAACCCAAGATGATGGGAAACCTGACTTTCCACCTTGATCTTTCTTTTTCCAGTGTAGAAATCAATAAGTCTGGGGGAACTTTCCTCCACTGGACCTGGCAGACTTGGGGAGGGTTGTTCTGATTAGAGAGGTCCACTTCTCTTACCTTTTGCTGGTGTTTTCTCACTTCTTTGTGGCCCCTCAGATTTTCTCAGTGTCAAATTTTAATTCTGGGATATTTCTGGTTATAATCTTGATACTGTTTTGGTTTTCTGTTAGGGAGACTGATGCCAGATTGTTTCTACTCCATCATTTTGGTGACATCATAAGCACACTTTTAATATGATTTTATGTTGCAGGATCTTGTCTAGAATACCATATTGCATTTAGTTGTCATGTCTCCTTCAGCTCGTTTTTGCTGGAACAGTTCATCAGACTTCTCTTGTTTATAATGATGTTGACAGTTTTGAGATATACTCAACAGACATTTTGTAAAATCACCCTAATTGGAATGTACCAATGTTTTTCTCCTGTTTTGGACAGAGTATGAATTTTGAGAAGGAATACCACATAGGTTAGATACCCTTTTCATCCTGTAATTTCAAGAGTACATACCACCAACATAATCAGCAGTGTGGATGTTGAAATGTTGACCGTGATTGTCTGGCTAAGGTAGTCTAGCCATATTTCTCAACTGAAAAGTTACCTATTTGCTCCGCTTTACACATTTCACACTTTAGAAAGAAGACATTCTGTGCAGCTCATACTGAAGTTGTGAGGGTTATGCTCTACCTCCTTGGGGACTAGGAGCCTCACGAATTGTTCAGAATTCTTCCATAAGGAAGATCTATCTCTTCTTCTATTGACTGATTTTTTAAACATATTGAAGCAACCTTGTGTTAGTGGGATAAATAATATTTAATGATATTGTCAGGACTCAGAAAAGAATGCTACAAAATGTAGTGCTTTAGTATGCTGAGTGATTTTAACTAAGGAAGAACCAAACACCCTCCATTGTTCCCAATGCACAACTCTCCCATCCCTTTGCAAATAAGGGACATTCATCCAGAAGGAATGCAATTGTCCTAGGCCACCTCCCTATAATTTCGTCAAACAGAGAAGATTAATTTACAGGATAGAATACTAGAGTTAATACCACACCTAGATCCCAGAGGAACTTAATCCCAGGGTATTCTCTGTTCTTTTCTCATTCATCTTCCCTAAGAATAATTTACTCTTCCGCTAAAATTGCATACATCCCTCATTTCCCTCTCCCCTAAGAATAGGGTATTTAAGCTTCAACCATCTGGCCCTTCTTTGAGTTTTATACGTTGCATGACTCCTGTGCACTTGAACATTAATACACTTGGTATACCCTGTCTTCTGTTAATTTGTCTCCTGCCAGTTTATTTCTGCATACTCAATTATCAATCCTTCTAAGAGAAAACTAAAACTTGTACAATATACTATTGATTTAATTTGTCATGATTCTCTTAAGAAATTTTGAAACACTGTTAATAAAAAATGTTTCTCTTTTTCTTTCCTTGTAATGTTGTGTATAGTCATGATATTATAGATATGCTGGCCTCTAACTAGATGAAAATAATTTGCACAGGGCTTATATTATTTCATCTTTGAATGTTTGATAAAATTCACCAATGAAGTCATCTAAGACTAGAATATCCTTTGGGAAAAATTTTGAATTGCAATTTTTTTCTTTTCTTTTTTTAGAGATAGGGTCTCACTCTCACCCTGTCTGGAGTACAGTAGTGCAATAAAAGCTCATTGCAGCCTCAAACTCCTGAACTCAAGCATCCTCCTGCCTCAGCCTTCTGAGGAGCTAGGACTCCGGGATCAAGTGATCCTCCTGACTAGCTAGAACCCAGCTAAATTTTGTAAATGTTTTATAGAGATAAGGTCTCACTGTGTTGACCTGGTCTCAAACTCCTGGCCTCAGATGACCCTCCTGCCTCAATCTTGCAAAGTCCTGAGATTATAGGCATGAACCAATGCACCTGTTCCACAAATTTAATTTTTTTTTTAACATATATAAAGTATTTGGAAGTTTTCAAGGATTTTGTGCTATTTCTAAGTTGTTAAATTTAATGGTTTGAAATACATAAAAATTTCCCAATTAAACAGATCATCTGTACCATTCAACATCTATTCTTCCTAGTGTTTTTGCTTTTGTAAAGTCCCCTCCTTTTGATTGTGGGATCTATGTAGTAACTTTCTTCTAAAAAGTGATGCATACTTATGTGTTCCTTATTTTATGTTCAATAAATGTGTCATAATACTTTAACTTCAAACTCTAAATTTTATTAAATTTCAAAGTACTTTTTGAATAAAACTACCTTGAACTGGAACATTAAATTGCAAAGAATTGAGAGAATCCAAATTTTAGGCTAAAAATAATAGAAAAGTATATATCTATATTTATATATAAGATTTCATTGAGTTTTATAAAGTGACATGTTTTTAAAAATAATTTTTCTTGGTTTGATAGCAAATTCATTTGCAAAGAACAGATGTGTGACTTCTGCAGCATTCTCAAGTTAACGCTAATGAAAACCACTGTCAAATAACAAAATAGTTTTGTTATGTGATTAAATGAATGCTCATGATTTATTTGATTATTTTAACATATTTACCTATATTTATACATTCTAAGTTCTACTCTGCTCTCTAAAGTATTAAGCCAAGTAAACAATCTTGACTGTTGTCTATAGAGCTAAATAATTATTATTGAGCAAAACATTATATATTAGTTATTTACAAATATGTAAGTTAATTTTAAAATATATTATTTAAAATATTTAATTCATGTAAAATTATAGATTTAAGATACAAAGTTATAAAGTTCATAATAAACAAATATCTAAAAACTAGCTTAATAAAATACATTGAAATGTTTTTCAATTTTACAGTTAAATGTTACTTTCCACTACTGTAATACTTTGCTTTCAAAACATTTGTGGCTTTATTATAAAGAATTTCACACTTAATTTTTGGTTTAGAAATTTTCAAATATGTGTAAATTACATTGTATTTTTGCATTTTTCTGTGCCTTTCTTTTGTGGTACAATACATATATTGTGGAATTCATTTATGTCACTCCATGTAGTTGTAGTTTTTAAATTTCACATATGCAGAGTATTTTATTGTATGATTATCCTATAATAAGATATTATATTCAATTAGGGAATTTCTATGGTTTTTACTCTTATAGTCAATGCTGCTATGAATAGGTAAAATTATTCATTGAGTTCATGTAAGAGTTTTCTAAGGTAAATACCTAGGAATGAGATTCAATCTTTTATAACAAACCTTTTTGTTTTATATCCTCATCAAAATTCGGAATTATGACATTCAAAATTTTGACCAATTGGTTAAGATTAAATAATATTTTCTCATGTTTTCATTTTTTACTTCAGTGATCACTAACATGGTTCACCTTTTTTGTTGTTGTTGTTTATATTTATTGTCCAACCTTTCTTCTTTCTCAGAAATTCTTGGACATGAATTTGATCATTATATTCATGCACTTCTATATTTTTAAATTAATTTCAGGACTTCTTTACAAATTCAGGATATTAACCATTAATCGACTTTATTTTTATTCTATACTTGTGTGTCCAGGTTATGGATTGTCTGCTCATTTTCTTTTGGGAATTGTTGATAAACTGGCATTTTGAATTTAGTTTGTGTCAAATTTATTTATTTTTAATTTATGTGTTTTGTATCTTGTTTAAAACATTCTTTATTATTCAAGCCTTCATTTCAACAAGAGAATATTTTTGTGTAGTGTGTGAAATAGTGACTAATTGCTATTTTAAAATATTATGAAAATAAAAATATTTATAAATTTATTAACACTCCTAATACGGTTTGGTTCTGTGTCTCCAGCAAAAATCTCATCTTGACTTATAATCCCCATGCATCAATGGAGGGACCTGTAATCCCCACGTCTTTAGAGAGGGGAGTGGTTGGACATGGGGTTGGTTTTCTCCATACCGTTCTCATGACAGTAAGTGAGTTCTCGTGAGATCTGGTGATTTTATAAGTGTCTGGCATTCCCCTGTTTGCACTTCTCTCTCCTGCTGCCTTGCTTCCCCTTCTGCCACGATTGTAAGTTGCCTGAGGCTTCCCCAGCCATGCGGAACTGTGAGTCAATTAAACCTTTTTCCTTTATAAATTAGCCAGTCTCGGGTGTTTCCTTATAGCAGTGTAAAAACTCATCTATCCAGAGTTCTATCTCCATTTTTTATATGTCAAATTTGCATATATCTCTAATTGTCTGCATTTTGTTCTCTATTCTGTTTCATTTTTCTATTCATGAACAATTACACATCTTTTATATAGGAATTAAGTGAAAGAGAAAGTGCCTTCTTGTATTTTTAATGAGCATAGTTCTTATTCTTGCTGCTTGTTTTTCCTTTTATAATTATTCTATCAGGTTCCATAAAAAGCAATGTTGGAAGTTTATTACAATTACTATGTAGATGATTGATTGATAGATCAGCAGGATAATTTTTTTCTTTATGGTTCAATTTTTAACCTATAGGCATAGTACAATTATTTATTAGGTTTCCCTATTTTAGTTTTAAATTTTCTTCATATAGGTACAGTTTCTATAGTAGATATAAAGTTCTTTATGTTGTCTCTTGTTGGGTTAGCCTTGATAATTTGTAGTTTTTCAAGGATCTTGCTCATTTTATTGAAGGACTTATCTAAAGTTTTACACAATGTTGCCTCTTTATAATTTTTGAGGTGTACATTACATCAAGTAATACTCTCTTTTATTATTGTAGTTAACATTTTGGACAGAACAGTGAAGTTGCATAATTACCACCCAAATCAAGATGTATAACAGCTGTATCCCTTTTAGACTGTTCCTTCATTACAGGCTGTAGTCAATTACTTTTACTCCAGGATCTGGCAATTATCTATTTGTTTTCCATCCCTATGTTATTACCTATCTCAAAAATCATATATGTATGTATCTAGCCATTTGAGTTTACTACCACTTAATAATTGCTCTGAGATTAATGTACATTGTTGTGTGTATCTGGATTTCATTGTATCTATTGCTGAATATCATTGTAAGAATGTCATTATTTATTCATAAGGTAAACATCATTGTGCTATTTTGATATAATAAGAAATATATGTTTCGTCTTTGTTCTGGTTTCCTGGCGCAAAGCTCCCAAAACCTTTCTAGTTTTCTTAGAAATGAAAGTGAGAGAATCATCTTTTGTTACTTGTGATAAGTTCTTTTCAATCATACCTCAGTTTATGCTAATAAAATGACTCTTGGTGGTACCTTGATAGCTTCAGAATGGAGGCTGTTTGCCAGGAGAACAGACCGTGGGATTACAGGATTGAAACTTTCAGCCCCATCCCTGGACTTGTGGCCAGAGAAGAGGACTGAATATTGAGTTATTCACTAATGACCAGTTATTCAATCAATTATTCTTATGTAATGAGAGCTTCACTTAAAAAAAAAAAAAAAAAAAAAAAAAAAAGACAGAAACCCTAAATGAAGAGATTTAGAAAGCATCTGAGTTGGTGAACATATTTAGGAGCTGAAGTGTCCAAAGGGAGTGTGGAAGCTCCGTGCACCCCTTTCCCTCATGCCCTACTGTATGCATCTCTTCCATTTGGCTGTTCTTGAGTTGTATTCTTTTAAGTAAAACAACAACAACAACAACAACAAAACAGTAAGCATAGGTAAAGTTGTTTTCTTTTTTTTTTTTTCTGAGTTCAGTGAGCCATACTAGAAAATTATTGAACCAGAGGAGGGGCTAATGGAAACTTTAGATTTGTAGCTAGTCAGAAGTACTGGAGACGCAGGTACTGTGATTAACACCTGAAGTGGGGACATTGTAGTGGGACTGAGTCCATAACTTCTGGAATCTGAGATAAACTCCAAGTAGATAGTGTCAAAATTAAATTTAATTATAAAACACCCAGCTAATATTAGAGAACTGTTTGGTATGGAAAACACATACACACACATACACATTTGGTGCCAGAAGTGGTCTTAAAAAACAGGTCAGAGGTTTTTATACCCCCAGTTTTTGGAGATAATAAAGAAATTTAACATAAATGTTTGAACACAGAACTTGTGTATACATAACATTTAAATTTCTTTTAAGTAAATACATAGAGGTGACATTGCTGGATTTTATGGAAAGTGTATATTTAATTTTACAAAACATTTCCAAAATGTCTTATGTTTTTCTGCTTCTTTGTGTATCTAATAATTTTTTATTGAAAGTTGGACATTGGAATTTTTGTAGTTTTAGTTGCTGAATTTTGTCATGTTTCTTTAAAGAGTTTTTTTTTTTTTATTTCTTGGCATATAAATAAATAGTTTTAAATTCCTCAACAGTTTGATTTCATGCTAATAGGCCACAATTATACTTTTAAAGGGTAAGTCAGAACATGTTGCTTCTTTGCTCAAAATTTCCAATGGCACCTCAATGTCTTTAAAATAGCCAAAAAGGACAAGTATGATCTGACCCCCAAATTAGACTTAGTGTGTAAAGTCCTGCTACACACAGGAAGAGGTCAAAATAGCAACATCAACAGAGTTTGGAAGATGTCAGTTCTAGCCTTTATGGATGACGTTGAGAGGGTTCAAGACTTTAGTGGAAGAAGGGACTGCAGATGGGGTAGAAATAGCAAGAGAACTAGAATTAGAAGTGGAGCCTGAAGATGTAAGTGAATTTCTACAATCTCAGGAGAAAAGCTGATTGAATAAGGAATTGCTTCTTTTGGATGAGCAAATAAAGTGGTTTCTTCAGGTGAAATCTACTCCAAGTGAAGATGCTGTGAATATTCTTGAAATAATGACAAAACATTTAGAACATTTCATAAACTTAGCTAATAAAGCAATAGCAGGGTTTGACAAGATTGACTCCAGTTTTGGAAGGAACACTACTGTGGGTATAATACTACCAAAAAGCATCACATCCTACACAGAAAGCTTTAATGAAAGAATCAGTTGGTGTGGCAAACTTCATTATCATCTTATTTTAAGCAATCCCCACAGCCATCTCTGGCTTCTGCAACCACCACCCTGGTCAGCAGCCATCAACACAGAGGCAAAACCCTCCACCAACAAAAAGATTACAACCCAATGAAGGCTCAGATGATCATTAGCACTTTTTTAGCAATAACAGAGTTTTAAATTAAGATGTATACTTATTTTAGACATAATGCAATTGCATACTTAATAAGCTATAGTACAGTATATATGACTGTAAGTTATATACATGTATATACATTTTATATGTACTAGTAAACTAAAACATGTGTGACTTGCTTTATTGTGGTGCTTCTTTTATTGTGGTGGTCTGGAACTGAACTGCCTGTAAATGCTAGATCTGATGTATTGTGGTATGAACATTTGCAAAACTGTTAAATATTTTTCAAAAAGTGATTCATGCATCCCAAATGTACTAAAGAGTTAATCAAAATAATAGCAAAATGCTCAAAAAAACAAATTGACATAACAAATAAAATAAACAAAATGCCTGTTTATGCAAAATACTAATTAGTTGACAACTACAGTGACCTATTATAAGAAACAACTCTAAAATTTTTATTAGAGAAAAATTATGTGATTTGATTCCACTAAGTTAAACAAGTTCTCAATTACTGTAACCTGCTTTTGAACAATATTCACTGTCAGTCACATGACAACAAAGCTGTTTTTAAAGGTCTTATAGAAGAGCTGATGTGCTTTCAAAACCTTATTTATGCATAATATGTGCTGTGCACAGCTCATTTCTTTAATCTTGTTGAAAAAAATGCACAGCTTCTTAAGTTGTTGACTACTTTGGTATTTTGAAATAATTATGTGTTATTTTCAGTTCAGTGATAGATGGAGTATTTTAAACACACTTGAAGTTGATTTTTTAATGAGTAAATGTAATGATATAGTTTGCATGTTATAAAGCTCTCCAAATCTTACAATATGCATGAAGCAACATTTTAAAGACTCTAAGCTACATTTTTAAAGATTGGATGAGAAACTTAAATTTAAATGAAATGCAAAACATTCAAGACTCTAAGTTCAAAAAAATTTAAGAGCAATTTGGCAAGACATTTAGCCTATTTCAATAAAATGAAAGACATTGAAGAATTCTGACTTGTATTTATATGAATGGTAGCCTACTCATTCACTTTCACATTTATTTATAAAAGAACTGACAACAAATAAGTAAAATGTAATGAAAAATATGAAATGAAGTGATAAAATTAACAATAACATAAATAAGAATCATTTTGACTTTTGGAAGTAAATTATAATAAAGTAACTTTTATATCATACCAAAAGCAATCATTTGCTAAAGGCAAGAGATATATTTTCATAAAAATTGTATTATATGTGAGCATTGGAAAGTATTTGTTTCTTAGTGATTTGATCCAAGTTACTAACCTCCATGAGCATAATATAAAATCATAGTAGTTCATGCTGTAATGAAAATTCAAGAACAAACTTAATTTAAGGATTAAAGAGAGTTGCCAATGCCAAAAGCCTTTAAGTTACTATGCCAAAAGTTTTGAAATGCACAGAGTGCTGTTCATACATATATGAAAAATAACAATAAAGGTTTTTTAAAATTTTACCACAATCTTGACAAGTTGCTTAAGATTTATGATAATGAGTTTTAAAGTTAAAAAAAACTTTTCTGAAGTATAAATAATAATTATTTACAAACAAATTTCAATTGCACTAGAAGAAATATGTATTATTTTCTAGCCTCTGTTTTAAAAATAATATTACAAAATTGTTGACATATGCAGATACACTCAAAGTATATGTAGCCAAAAGTGCAGAAATAAGAGGCAGAGAGCATGTTGTTGTTGATGATGTTAAACTCCATTGTCTGTGATTATAAAAGCAAAGTTGACTAACTGACCTATTTCAATTTTGAATCCAACACTATGGTTTCCTTTAGTACTCCTTAGCATGTTTTTAAAACAAAGTATTCCCTAACTAAAACAAAATTTATAGAACTGGTAAAATATCTGTGTTTTTGTCTTAAACCTTATATATTTTAGAATAAGAGGAAAATAGGTTAAACAAAGCTTAGAAAGGCACTAGAGAAGTAATAGAGTTTAATGAATAAAAAACACTTTGCTTTGGCTATAAAACAGTATGTCTGTGATTGAACACTTGAAACAAAAGGAAATCTAAAATCTTAACATTAAAATTTAAATCACTAATTCCTTTCTAAAACAAATTATTAAAATTAAATATAATTTATAATATGATAATACTTTTATTTTTGTGAATTGTTACGATGTGTGTCCCCCACACCCAAATTTGTATGTTGAAATCCAAACCCCCAACATGACTCTCTTTGAAGATAAGGTCTTTAAACAGTTATGTAATAATGTTGAAATGAATGCGTAATGGCGGGCCCTAATTTAATGTTACTGGTATCCCTATAAGAAGAGAAAGAGCCATGAGGGATGTGTCCACAGACAAAAGGCCAAGTGAGGACACAGAGAGAAGCTGGCTATGTGTTAGCCAAGGAGAGAGGCCATGAATCTCCTCCAGAGCTTTGAGAAGATAAATATCTGTTGTTTAAGCGACCCAGTTCGTGGTATTGTATATGGCAGCCCTTATAAGCTAATACAATAAAATAACAAAAAATTAAAAAATTAATTAAACTTTTTTCTGTCTTATGCAGTATCTACAATTATAAGTGAAAACGTGTACTTTTAAATGAATTACTTGAATTTTGAGAATTAAAATTTAGCTTTTACTCGTCTCTATGAAAAATTGCAAAGTGCCCATAACTATTCCAAAAGTGGCCTGATCACTCATAAAAAATATATTCAGGGTTCTATGGTGATTTTTAGAAGGAATGTAGTCTATAGGTTTATATGTAAATGAAATAATAAAATCATGACATATTTATACCTTCAAAAAAAGGATTTGCATTACACCTAAAAGGACAGATTTATTTGTAGCTCTTTAAAGCCTCAATTTTTAATTATTTCAGCAAGTCATATTTTGATTACAGATAGTGACCGATTTTAATAAAATGTTAAATAAAACTTTATTTTTAATTTCTTTTTAATTAACTTGCAGAAACAACTCTGTATGCTGAACTTACCCGAGGCACTTATTAAAGTTTTAGTCCGGTAATACTGTAGGCTTGAGGAGAAAATGAGAGTAGATGCAGAAATCATATACGGATGCGTTAAGAATTAACCCTGTTGGTAATAAGCAATAAATGTCTTTATAACATTTAACATGTATTATTCACTATTCACTATTATACTCACTGCTATACAAGTATAATTCACTATTGTATACTATGTTGCTTCATGCTGGTTGGATTTGGCTTAAAAACAGTCAAGAAATCTCATGTTATTTTCTATTATTAAATAGAAAAATTAAGAAGATAGTACAGATAATTCTTATATATACCTCTGTAATCGGTTTCTTCTATTATTAACATATTATATTAATATGGAACATTTGTCATGTGATGAAGCAATATTGATATATTATTATTAACTAAAGTTTATATAGTCTATTCACATTACCTTAGTTTTGTCCTTTTGATGTTCCACAATCCCACCTAGATTAGCACATTATATTTAGTTGTCATGTGATTTTATGTTCCTCTTGGCTGAGTCCATTTCCCAGGCTCTCCCTTGTTTATGGTGTATTTGACAGTTTTAGGGAATATTGGTTAGGTTGGAATTTGCCTGATTTTTTAATGAATAAACTGGAATTATAGGTTTAGGGGAGGAAATGACAGCATTAAAATGCCATTTTTATTACGTAATTTCAGGGATACATATTTTCAACAGGATTCAACATTAACATGATTGTTAATGCTAGTCTTAAATATCTGAGTTAAGTAGTATTTTTCAGATTTTTCCAGTTTAAAGTTACTCTTGTTTCTTTCTCCTTTCCCTGCTGTACTCTTTAGGAGAACATCACTAGGTATATCCCACACTTAACAAGTGCAGAGTTGTGTGGCCTTCTTCAGCATGAATAAAATTCCATAGTTTATTTGGAAATCTTCTGCATGAGAGATTTGCCTTCTCCACCCCATTTATTAATTTCGTTGATCATTTATTTATGTATATATGCATTCATTAACATTTATTTTATACTTTGAGTTACAGCCTGACAGTACTATTATTTATGGTATTGCTCAAATTGTCACAGATTTGGCACTGGAAAAACTCATTTAATTGGTTAGTATGCCCCCTTCAACATATCTATCCCAGAATGGAATATTTTGATGTTGTTTTTCCACATTTGGTTTATCTTGTTATTGTGGTTGTTTTTAAGTACATCCTTATTTCATAGTGGTATAAGATGTTTCAGGTTCATCTAATATATTTCCTGCCACAATTCTAGAAACATTCATTTCTCCAAAAAGCCCTGATTCGTTTTATTGGAGGTTGGTATTAGAAAGGAAGATATGCATTTTAGGTGCTCTTCTTGCCACTGGGGTGTCATTTTTTAGGGCTCTTCAGCTGACAGAAAAAACAGAGATATATATATAGTAGCTTTGGGGTGTGTGTGTGTGTGTGTGCATACATATATACATATATATATAAAACTATTAGTGTATGTAGCCATATGTATCTATACTAAGTTAAACATGAGTTCTTAACACCTGTTCTGACTCTATTGCCACATAGGTCATTCTAGCCTCCTCACCTTTATGATCTTTGAATTTCCACACCAACATTGAAATACTGGGGTCTGAAAGTCACTATGCATTTAATTATTCAATACCAGTATACATGTATAGCAGTGTCAGATTTATCATTAAACCCTATGGGAAACCTAAGTACACACTACTTATGTGTGGTTCCTTTTGATTTTAGTCTTAACAGACTCTATTCATTTATAAAGTTACTTAATTCAGCATACTTTCCCCCTCCCTAAATTCCTTGAGATTTTTTATACATTTTTAAAACAGTTAGAATCTCTTATCATGGTCTGCCTTCTTTCCTGTGATCCTCAGATATATTAAATTTTTTTTAAGTTGCATATTTTAAAGTTCACTCTTTATAAAGTTCTATAGGTTTTGATAACTACTTAATGTTCCCCAAAGAAAAAAAATAGTTCTGGAAATAGAGGAAACATTTCCTAATTCATTTTATAGAAACAGAATTACCCTAATACTAAAATCAGATTAAATCATGGTAAGAAAGAAAAAAAAAAAAACCAGACCAATATCTCTCATTAACATAGATGCAAATATCCTTAACAAAATATTAGTGAATAGAGTCCAGTAATAAATAATGAGAATTACAGAGTAGACCAAGTGAAATTTGTTCTGGTTATGCAACTCTGATTTAATGTTCAAAACCAATCATCATAAACGTGCTAAAGAAGAAAACATATGATAGTAACAATTGATGAAAAAAAATCATGTGATCAAATCCAACACTGATTCATGACAAAACTTTCAGTAAACTAAAAATAGAGGGGAACTTCCTCAAGTCACTAATAAAAAAAGAAACTTCCAAATCTCTATAGTAAACATAATTAATGTTAAAAAAAATGCTTTCCCACTAAGATCAGAAGCAAGGCAGATTTGTCTTTTGCTACCGTACCTCTTCAACGCTGCACTCAAAGTTTTAGTCACCATAAATTTAAAAAAAAGCATACAGAGTGTTTAGACTTGACACAAAAGCACAGTCCATCATTTTCAAAATGATAAAATTCAGTAAGTTTAAAAAAAGAATCTATGAAAAGATAAATAATTATATCTAAACATACTGTGATTTTATATCTTAATAATAGAATGACAAACAATTCAATAAAATTGGGCAAAAATCATTGAAAAGACAATCTACAACAGTGATGTGTGAGCATATAGCAATTAAAATAAACTCACCATTATTAGTCATCGGTGAAATACAAATTAAAGCCACAATAAGATACTATTATGTACCAACTAGAAAGGCTAAAATTTAAAAGATTGATAACACCACGTATGGGGTAAGATGTGGAGTAATTGACATTCTCACAAATTGCTGGCAGCAAGTTAAGTGGTAAGACCTCTTTGGAAAATAGTTTGTCAGTTTTTATAAAGTTAAACATAGCTTTGAGCAGAATTGATTCACCAATCCACCCCTAGGCATTGATCCAAAATAAATGAAAACATACAGATATCTACACTAAGGCTCGTACAGGAACCTTCACAACAGCTTTATTTATAATTGGCTATTTTTCCATTTAATAGGTGAATGAATAAACACATTTTAGTGCATCTGTACAATGAAATTACTCAACATTGAATGGAAGAGCTGCTGATACCTACCACAACATAGGTTTCAAAAGATGATAGGTGCAAAATAGTACATACTTTATGATTCCATTTGTATGAAGTTTTAAATGAAGGAAACTAATATATAGTGAAAAAGAAGATCACTGTTTGCCTGGGATCTGAGGAGAGTGGGGCTGTATGTACAGGTGGCTAAGGAAACATTTTAGAGTGATAAAAAATTTCATACTTTATGTGTAGTAGCAGTTACACCATTATATATCTTGTCAAAACTGATAGATATAAAATAGGCCTTTATATAAATTATGACTCAATAAAGGTATTTTTTACAGAAATAATTATGAGATTTAGCCATTATAGCTTAAAAAAAGAAAGTAAGTTAAAAGCATAAAATATTAGCTCGATTTTTGATGTGTTATCTTTTATCTTCTGGGAATTTCTGATAGAAGTGTCCTGGTGGGAGTAAGAACTTCTGATCTGTACTTCATAGAAACTGATAATCTGTCATTCATAGATTTGGATAGATTCAAAACGGTGTGTTATCAAACTCATAGGAATAGATAAAATTACCTGTGAGGAATGATTTAATGTGACAAAATACTGCTACAACCTGCTGACGCTAGTGCAGACATGACTAAGCAACCTAATTCCGAGGCAGGGACATCACATACTTAGCAGAAGCATCTCAATGCCGTAATCTCAAAACACACACCTAATGTGCACAGCTGACTACCCCCAATCAGCGCAACGTTTAATCAACAGGTAAACCCAGGAGTCAACAGCTAACCAACAGCATTCCAGGTCTTTGAGCTTTAAAGCATTTATCTAATGTATCCTCCCCTGAAATGTATGTCAGAGACTAACTCTGAACTTCATCATTCTGTATTCAAGCTTTGGCATCTGGGAGTGTATATGTATGTATGTATGTGTGTGTATATATGATATGATATATATACACACACATATTAAAATATATATATATATTTAAACAATGAAAGGAAGATAGAACTCTGATACTCATTTAAGACAAAAAATCGAGTATAAATGGTCAATGGAATCAGAGGTACAAGGAAAATGAGAAGCATGGTAAAAATAATTTTCAAGGATGGGAATAGTTCATTATCAAATGTGAAATTCTGGAAAATCTCAGTGGCTACAACACTAGTTAGTGAAACTGAATTAACCTTGCATCATTAAACAGTGAACACCAAGTTGCCAAATTGTGACAATTAGTGTAAGTAATTATTTAAGAATGATAGAGGCCGGTGCGTTGGTTTATGCCTGTAATCCCAGCACTTTGGGAGGCCTAGGCGGGCAGATCATGAGGTCAGAAGATCGAGACCATCCTGGCTAACACTGTGAAAGCCCATCTCTACTAAAAATACAAAAAAAAAAAAAAAAAAAAAAAAAATTAGCCGGGCGTGGTGACACGCACCTCTAACCCCGGCTGCTTGGGACGTTGAGGCAGGAGAATCGCTTGGACCCGGGAGGCGGAGGTTGCAGTGAGCCCGAGATTGTGCCACTGCACTCTAGCCTGGGAGACAGAGTGAGACTCTATCTCAAAAAAAAAAAAAAAAAAAAGAAAGAAAGAAAAGAAAATGTTGATAACTAGAGAGGCTTGAGAAGGTCGTGTGAAAATATAGCCAGAGAAAAAGATAAGGACATCATATCAGATACATGATAATGCCAATAAAAATGAAAGCCGAAAGCAAAATAGTAGCTGCTGAATGTATAACTGGCTGCTGGCTATCTAACCAAATTCTGACTGTGATAGGTGTGCCTGATGTTCTCGATATGTAAATATTTTTTATAGGACCTCCAGTTTTCAATTGAAAAACAGTATCTTACATGAAGTGCATAATTAAAGGGATTATATTAGATTAATATATTTTTTAATTTTTTTTTTAGAGACAGGGTCTCACTCTTTCACCCAGGCTGGAAGTGGTATGGTCATAGCTCACTGTAGCCTCAAATTCCTGGGCTCAAGCAATCCTCCTGCCTTGGCCCGCCAAAGCATTGGGATTACGGGCACGAGTCACTGTTCCCAGCTCTAGGTTAATATTATTGGTGCTACTAGCTAAATTATTCTAAAAGTGAATCTTCTCACCTTTATTTTTAATGAATTTAAATATGGATAGAAACAAAAAAGAGGAAATGAAAGAGAAGCAGATAAAACTGTTTTGTCCTAGCGTGTAACTCCTTTGCATTTCTTGTTTTTCAATAAGAAAATGACAATTTTTACCTCTTAATCTTAGCTTTGCTGTATTTTGTTATTTGCCTACTATCTCATAATTTATCTTTTAATATTATATATTTATAATTAATGTACCCCAAATAGTTATACTGTTCATAGTCTAAAACAAAACAAAAACAAAACAAGTTTGCTTCTAACCAAGGTTGTAGTTTTGTAAATCTTAGCTCTAGGAATAAAACTTTTAAAGAGCATATGCCAATTATGTGTATTGTGTAAAGTTTTAACAGTGTATAAAGTTGTTTTGTCCTAAAGTCAATGGCATTAATAAGAGATAATTTATTCAGATAACTGCGTGAGAAAATCTCAAAATATTTCCAAGCAAGTCTGACTCAGCAAATCAAATATGAGTTACCTATAGACTGAAAATCCTACCAGATACAACCTATACTTTTAAAAATGAAGCCTGTTATTTGGCTTCTTTTTGTTGAACTACAGGGAGCTATATAGGCTTGTTGTTACATGTTGAGAAAGGATTTATTGTGAAACACTTTGAGTGCTGTAAGATAAAACGCTCTATTAGGCTACATGTACACAATCCTGCCACTTCCCTTTTTATTAAAGACCATTTCGACAGCCCAGTCAGGACTTTCTGAGGTTTGGAGAAGTGAAAAATGCTCTTCAGTGTGCCTTCACTCACAGAGGGCACAGACAATCAGGCACCACATTTGACCAAATACACTCTCAGGATTGCCAGCTTTCTGTAGCAAAAACTGGTAACTACTTTCTCCAACTTGCAGAGAGAACATTTTAGAGTGAAAGTACCAGGTGTAGGCTTTTTCTGCACAAACATATTAAAATTTATAACAGTGTATGTCCAGAGATATTTCCTAAATCATCTCTTTCAAATATCATTTATGAAACATGTAATGATCATTTACTATATGCAGGCCATTGTGCTAAGCACTTTATGTACATCATTTTATTTAACTCTTACATAATCCATATAAGAAATTAACTCCAAATAAAGATGAAAATATGCCAGACTAAGCAATTTGTCTTGTGGAGTCATTACTTAGAATTCAGGCCAGGCATACTTCAAAGCAACAAAGCTGTGGCAGCCTCAAGCAAGTGCGATCATGAGAAATTTAGAAATATTTATTTTTAATACATTGAGTTAAGAAAATTGATTTTAAAAAGCTCATTATCAGTGTTCAACTTTTGTTTGGTGTTAGCAAAGCAATATAAAGCAGTCATTGATCCAAAACAGTTCCCCACTTAAAGTGAGTTAGGTCTATATTTAAAAACATCTGTCAAATGTGGGTCCCTGGTTCTGATGTAGAAAACTTGCCCTGACCTCAGTGGTAAGTGGAATGAAAGCCATTTCTGTGGTGGGGAGGCTGGAAAGGCTATCAAGACATGATGCCACAATCACATCCTTCTTGTTCAAATGATGCTATGAGACCCCATTCAAGTCTTTGCATTCTTCTTCAAACAATCTACTGGATTTAAAGGCCCAAGAAAAGCCTGACCATAAATTCAGAATTGTCCCTCCCATCGCAACTTCAGTCAGCCATCTGAGCCCTCAGAGAGGATGCCAAAACTGTCAGTGCCATCTTGAGATCAACATGGTCCTTGTTCCTGGGTTGCTACAGGTGGTTAGTGCTAATGCCCTCTGCTTGATCTGCTGCATCCCTGGTACTAAGTCACTGCTTTGGAGCTTGAATATTTGGGTTGTTTAATTTCTATTTTTTTAGCTGAGTGGTTGGTGGGGTGCATAAGAGTTGGGCAAGAATATGCTGCAATGATTAGGCATCACCGTTTCCATGACCCCATGACCACTGTGAAATTTGTTAAAATCCTAGTTTCCATTTCTGTGCTTAAGACCAAGCCCCAAGTGGGGTGAGGTCTTAGAATCTAAGACAACCTCCAGTTGCTAAAGGTACCACGTTACTTGTCTATAAAGTTGGGAATTGTTCTAAGATAAAAACAATATTGATTGGCTCTTTATCTCACAAGCTTAAGAACACTCTTTTTTCTCTAGCCAGCTTAGCACAACCCAGCAAAAGTAGGAAACACTGGATAAATCCTGTTGGATAACTGCAAATTGATGAACAAATGAGTCGATAACTGTTTTTATCACGTCTCTTCAGATTCATTTTTTAATTTTTTTAAAAATCCAAATTGATGTTTCACAGAAAATATGTACTCATGAATCATTTCAAAGCATGCAGTATTTCATAAATTCTTCTCCATAAGTTTACTGCTATTATTTTCACCTTGCATTGCCATTTTCTCACTTTATAAATTATTGCATTGTTCAATACAGTTTCAGAGTGAGAAAAAAACAATTATGTATATGGCTATAATTATGTATAATTATGTATATACAAATTTGACTTAAAATCTCATTACCTTTGTTATTTGCTTCAGTATTTTAGTAATTGAAATACTCAATATAATCCTCAGACTAGGAATGAACAGATTTTTCTAAGGGCAAATACTTTGTCAAAATCCATATAAAAAACACACTCCCAAGAAGTAAGAACCAATGCTATAATTTTCAGATACACAGGTAATTTACACAGTGCTGAGATCTGACCAAAATTTGCTGAACAAGGGCCGTATTCCTGAATATACTGTCAGTCTGTGTAATACATAAGATTCAAATAGTGTCACATGATGACTACTTCATGAAAGACCCATGTGAAAGCTTTGCCAAAAAGAGAAATGATTTTGTTATGTAAGTCATGACCCTGGTAGAAGGAACATGATTTTTAAGCTAGCCATATAGAAACCTCAGAGCGATTAATAAATCCTCTCTAGCCTCAATCTTCCCCTCTCTTTGTTCCAAGTTTTACCACTTAAACTTGTATTTATTCATTTCTGTCATGGCTACCTTATGTAGGAATATTGTTGTCAGGTAATATTATATGAGGTTACAGCTATTAGAATTCTGTATGCAGTTAAAACTCTCTTTCAGAACCAGAAATGCATGCAAACTTTTAAAACATCAAAGTCCTTATTGAGATCTGTTTCCCTGTGGCTATTCAGAACATGTTAATCTTAATGTTATGCTGTGAAGTAATTAGATAGGAATTATAGAAAGATAAGAACAAGTTGTGAAATAGCCTCCATGAAAAATGACTACATACTTGGAAATTTTGTGTTTTGTGAGAAAGTACATATTTGGGAACATTTTGGGTTTGTTTTGTAAAAAATATTTTTTATATAAAGTAAAAGTCTTGGTATAAAAATATTGTTTAAGGCCAGGCGCGTTGGCTCAAGCCTGTAATCCCAGCACTTTGGGAGGCCGAGACGGGCGGATCACGAGGTCAGGAGATCGAGACCATCCTGGCTAACACGGTGAAACCTCGTCTCTACTGAAAAAATACAAAAACCTAGCCGGGCGAGGTGGCGGGCGCCTGTAGTCCCAGCTACTCGGGAGGCTGAGGCAGGAGAATGGCATAAACCCGGGAGGCGGAGCTTGCAGTGAGCTGAGATCCGGCCACTGCACTCCAGGCTGGGTGACAGAGCAAGACTCCGTCTCAAAAAAAAAAAAAAAAAAAAAATTGTTTAAAATAAAAATATCAGAAATAAACTATTTTCAGAAAAAAAGTCATAAAATCATAATAGATATAGATTTCCATAGTGTGTAGATAATAATGAAATCTTTAAAAGTGAATGAAAAGAGACATTCAGAGGTTTCAGTAAAATCTGTAAGCACTGAGGAAATATCATAAGTAGAGATGAAATTATCTTCTGCTCTCAGAAATATATTTAGATGCATAAGAGAGGGCATTTAAAAATAAATGTTAGAATTAATCATCTTTTGATGGCTTATTTTTGGATAAAACACTAAGATGAGAGGGGGAACATTACACAAATAACATTTTTGAACACTGCTCTCAAGAATTTCACATTCTTGTTGATTTGGGGATAATAAATAAAACTACACATAACGTATTTTTTAGTTTCAATGATTATTTGTATACAGTTTATAAGGCCAAAATAATATTTTCCCTGTTTTTGTCTTGTCACTATATTTTTTCCTGATTTTAAAAGTAGCTTTTTATGAGTATTGAGGTTGCTCTTTCAGAGTGTTTTTCTTTTATTTTCCTTTTTGTCTAGGCACATATATATGTGTGCTTCTAGTTATAATAGAAAGAAACAGAAAATTAGGCCAATCTCTTTTCAGTAAAACTACAAAACTATATAATATAATTATCAGTCAACAAACCACATTGCACCCACTTATTTTTTCATGGCTTTATGCATATTGTTGTCAAATTGACAACAACAACAATAAAACAACAAAGCATAGATAAATAACAGAGAACAGAAACTGAAACAGAGAACCCATGTTTTCCTAGACTCTCACAAGTCATTCACTAACAATAAGAATGATGAGTATGATGACATGCATATCAATGAATTTTCAACAACACTTTGCGTTTTGTTCATGCTCATATTTATCCAGTTGATTAAGACAATTTGCATAATTTAGAGGTAATTTCTTTAGGAAAATCATGATAAAATGCTCTGATTGCTGTATGCCAAGCTCTTTACACATGGAAGTTTTTCCAAGGAAGCCTAAAAATGAACAGGAAAAAAAAAAGGTGAAGATATTTGTACGCCCCAAAAGGACTTTTCAAAATATATCTATAACATTCATCTTCTTAAGTATTTAAAGCATAAAAGCCCACATAACAAAGATATGATTTAAATAATAGCCCAGTATTTCATTTTGTGTTGCCTCTGAGCATGGCAGGCTAACTGTGAGACAGTCCTCAATTATTTACACCTTGTGTTTATGTCTTTTGTGTTATCCCCTCCTCAGGAGTGTGGGTTGGTTTTGGGTTTAGTAACTAATTTTTAATGAATAAATAATGTCAGAAGTTGTGAGATGTTAATTATCTAATTAGGTTACCAAAAGACTGTGGCTTCTGCCTTGGAGGCTTTCTTCCTCTGTTTCTTGAATTCCTCTCTCTTGGAGAAACAAGCTGCATGTTATGTACAGTCCTTTAAAGAGATCCACTGGGCAAAAACCAAATGTACAGACAATAGACAATACGACTTGAGACCTGCCCCAGCTGACAGCTTGACCATAGGTTCATAAGAATTCTTAAACCAGGAGCACCCCAGCTAATCCATGCCATGTGAGAGTTCCTGACTTACAGAAACTGTAATATAATAAATATTTTTTTTTTCAGTTGCTAAATTTGGAGCTAATTTGTTACAGAGCAATAGATAACTAATATTTATATTATTATTATTTTTTAAATTATTATTATACTTTAAGTTCTAGGGTACATGTGCATAACGTGCAGGTTTGTTAATATGTATACTTGTGCCATGTTGGTGTGCTGCACCCATCAACTCATCAGCACCCATCAACTCGTATGTTATTTTATTTTTATTGCCATTTACAATGCTGTGAAGTGGTAAGACCAGTAGATTACCTCTAAAATCTTCCATGGGTGACTTTGGAGAAGGTTCTTCATACAACCTTAAGAAGCGTACAAAATGTCCATGAACTATGGACTCAGCGTGGGCAGATTTCTTACCTTAAAGATGCCCAGGAAGACAAATTCCAGAGCAGATTCTGTTTAGATGGAATATGTTCAGGGCCTTGGATTTAATGGTTCTGCTAAAGTTCTGTATTTTTGGAATCCACTAAATGACTTCTACCTATGAATTTTCCTATCATTTTGCACTGGGTTAGATATTTTTAGAACTATTTTTTTTTATTGATATTCAAACATTCGTGAGTGGTAAATTTCATTCTAAATTCAAATTGTAAAGTACCTAAATGTATCTTGGTATTGATCTATTTGCTTTTAAACTTTTTCATTTACTTTAGAACATTTTAAGCTGTAGGATTAAAAAAAAGAGTAATTTCTTCTCCCATCATAAGGTTCACGGCTGACATTCCACAACAAAGACAGATTAACAAGAGCATAAAAATTATTTCACATAAATTTTATGTGACATGCATGGGAGACTTCAGCAATGAAGATCCAAAGACCCAGGATAAACTGTATTTTTATGGACAGTCATGTAGAAATATGATTGAAAAACAGATGGGTATGATCCAGTTTAGAATCATAAAATGGAGAAAATATTGTGAAGCCCATTTGTTTAGATTCTTCTGGGTGTTCCCTGTGACATTCTTTCCATTAGGGTGTAGGGCAAGATACCTACCAAATGAAGGTCTTCAGGAGAAAAGGGAAGGGGAAATTCGGACAGAGGCCTTCTTACATTGTGATTTCTCAGCTTCCTTCAGCTTAAAGTACTCAGTCTGCCAAAGTGTCATATTTTGTTCTAAATGCCAACAAACTCTTTTTACACATGTTTTAGGTTTGAAAAGACCTCCTGTTAGACGTCCATTACTCTAGTGTTTCATTCTTTTTATTCTATTTGCCTCTTTCCAGGAGGAAGAACGTAATAGTCTAGTGTGTAATATATTTACAGAGGTATCTGTTAAAGTTTCATGAATTAAGGGTTAATAACCAACACCACAGTAATGCATCACCTGTTATACAATATTTGCCTGATTTATTAACTTAACACTTAATGACTAACCACTAGATTTGTATGCTAGTTATGTATCCAAATATATAGTATGGATTTCAGGAGTCAGAGAGCAGTTTTGAAAAATAATTTGTGGGAAATGGTAACCTTTTCTGACATTACTCAAAGCCTATCAACAAAGCCATAGCCAACCACTAGGACTGGCAGAAAAACACTCTCATAGGCTTTACTGAAAGCTGGCAGTAGGTAGATTCATTTGAAATACTGTCTGATATTGAGCTTTCTTATTTTTCTCATAATAGCCCGCTCCACAGGGAACATGAAATATTAGTGTAATTTGGCCAGGCATGGTGGTTCACACCTGTAATCCCAGCACTTTGGAAGGCCCAGGTAAGCAGATCACCTGAAGTCAGGAATTCAAGACCAGCCTGGTCAACATGTTGAAACCCTGTCTCTACTAAAAATACAAAAATTAGCCGGGCATAGTGGTGGGCGTGTGTAATCCTAGCTACTCGGGAAGTTGAGGCTGGAGAATGGATTGAGCCTGGGAAGTGGAGGTTGCAGTGAGCCAAGATCGCACCACTGCACTCCAGTCTGGGTGACTGAGCAAGACTCTGGGTCAGAAATAAAAAATAAAATAAAAAATAATTGTAAATTATTGTAATAATTTTGAGTAAAGTTTTGTAATTTTGAGTAAAGTTTCTATAAATATAATTGGTGTAAAGAGTAAAATAACATAGAAAAGAATATCTAAATGTAGAGAAAGTATCAGTCTAATCCAGTTTTTTGTTTGTTTGTTCGTTTTTTAAGAAAACATTATGATTCTTAGCCATGTAAATTTTGGCCTACAGGTGAGCTCTTTATTATTATGGTCCTTAGAGAGATATGTGTTTATATATTTCTTATTTAGTTGTGATTATCCAAGAAAAACTTGTTCAGAGAAGGGAAAAATTTCAGTTGGGGAGCAGGTTATCAATTTCAATGAACTTTGACCCAGTGTTTTTAACTCAATTCGCCTAAAATCTCACTTCTAAATTATGAATGAGTGAGTCATGGGGAACTTGGATTTCCCGAAGTTGACATCGGTGGTCTTGACTAGATTATTGTGCCTACAATTACCGTAGCTGCAAAAAAACAAAGAGATACAAAGTAAAGAAAACAAGTTTATTTGTAAAACTGCAGTTTTGTCTGAGTTCTCTTGATAATGCTGCTTACTTTTTCAAAATTAACATTTCCCTTCAAAGATTCAGGTGGCCTTAAAACAGACCCTTTCTACAACATATCTTTACTCTGGCACATAGACTTGCACTGCTCTGCTAAAAGTGAGACTGAACTTGAAATTCTTCTGTGTCTCTTTTTGTTTCTCAGGGACAAATTCTTCTGTGTCGCTATGTATTTCCCAGGATTTAACAAAAAACTTTGTTGTTCTGTATGTCTAAAAGCTATTTAAGAAATTAAATTTTAATAAATTAGTTTTGATTAAAAGGGTAAATATATGTTAAAATTGGCATTAACAAAGCTATTAACAAGAAAATAGCTTATGACATTTCTTTGTATCTGAACTATATTTTGGATCACTTTAAAGAACATCAGTCATTTAATCATCAATGGCTATTACTTTAGGCACTGTTCTAGACAAAATACACATAGAGAAAGTAAGAAAAATACATATAATCCCTGATCTCATTGAGACAGTATGCATTATGATTAAGAATTCAAACTGCTTTTGTTTGAATCTTGACTGTCATTCACCAAGCTACAGGAATTTGAGAAAATTGCAAAATGTGTTGTGTCTGAATTTCTTCACTGTAAAATGGAATTAAATATATACAAAACCCATTGGGCCATTAGAAATAAAACATAGAGAAGAAATGATTCTTACTAGATATCTTAAATATTAAATTTTAAATAATTGGTAAATATTAAACCAATAATTAAAAAGGTAACACATCTATAAAGGAGATGTTGAAGTCATTGTTAAAGCATAAAACAAGAATACCTAATTAAATCTACAGTTAAATTCTTTCAAGGCCTGCAGAACATTTTCTGGACATTAAATATTTTCCCTCTTATGAGTAGTAATAAAATTCTTAAAGATGGTGTAAGATCTCCCCAAATAATACTATATATTAACTCTCAAATATATACCATATATTAGTTCTATTAAAATATAAATTTTAGATGAATTAAATTTAACAGAGTTTAATTGAGCAAAGAATAATTTGTGAATTAGGCAGGCCCTACAACCTGAACAGATTCAGAATGACTCCAGGACTACCACATGGTTGGATAACATTAACAGATAGAAGACGAAAGTGACTTACAAAAAATGGCAGTGAAGTATACAAACAGCTGGCTTGGTTACTGCTGGACATTTGCCTTCTTTGAACCTGTTTTGAACAGTTGGCTGCCTGTGGTTGACTAAAGTTCTACCACTGTGATTGTTTGAGACTCAGCTACTTGTTATAATACAAGAGTAGGTGTATCAGTCTGTTTCCATGCTGCTGATAAAGACATACCCAAGATTGGGCAATTCACAAAAGAAAAAGGTTTAATGGACTCACAGTTCCACATAGTTGGAGAGGCTTCACAATCATGTTGGAAGGCAAGGAGGAGCAAGTAACATCTTACGTGGATAGCAGCAGGCAAAGAGAGAGCTTGTGCAAGGAAACTCCCCTTTTTAAAGCCATCAGATCTCGTGAGACTTATTCACTATCACAAAAACACTGTGGGAAAGATTTGCCTCCATGATTCAATTACCTCCTACCAGGCCCCTCCCACAACACTTGGGAATTCAAGATTAGATTTGGGTCAGGTCACAGTCAAACCACATGAGTAATTTACAGTCTATTTACACATCAAGTTGGGTCACAGTTCATTATTTATAGAGAAATCATTAGCTTAACCTTAAAATGGGAGGCAGCTTCAGGGCAAACTTAATTTAACAATAGTATCCTTTTTGAGGTCGACCAAAAATTTGCACATTGACATCACTCTGCCATCATTTTAAATGGACTCACTTGGTCTCAAATCCCACTATAACACAGCAGAACAGTGTGTTTTGAAAGGTGGGAACAAGAAAAAAGAACAACAAAAAAAACCAAAAACCTGATTGCTGATTGACTAACATCGGGTTGCTTCAGATTTTTTTTTTTTTTTTTTTTTTTTTGGTAAGGCGCAAAATAAAGGAGACTCCCTCATTATGTTAGAATCTTCTGTTTTCGGCAGGAACAAAATTATTATCAAAAAGATCTATCTGCCTCCTTAAAGTTTCAGGTTGATTATGAAACTTAGTATAAATTATTCCATCTTGGTTTGGTCTTATCTGTTGGGGGCCTAGCAGAGTACCTAACTCTAAAACAATGGTCTGCCATTATTTTGTTAAACAGTTCCTCTTTTTTGGTTAGAGTCTCACTAAAGTGATAATGTAACCAAAACTTAGAGCATTTGTGCTACTCAATCATCATCCTTTTGTGTTTCCAGTCTCAACACGTCACTCATAGGTTACAGTGTCCTCATAATTACTTATTTAAGTTTTTGTTTTATCAATCAGACAAAGACCATTTCAATATTCTAAAGATGGCTTCATGCAAACATTTAAACATTCTCTCTGTTTCTGAGAGAAAACAGAGTACTCCTATATTAGGAGGGTAATACCAAGTATTTTAAGTATGCTCCTTAACCAAGGTCCCCATGAACTAAACCAACTAAAACACATCAAAGAATGAGCCAGATTAAAAGTCTATATATTTTAAACAAACAACCCATTCATTAACTCTCTGGAACTAATTCCCTATCACCTTATAATAGCCAATGTAGTCATCTGTGTGCAACCAGAAGTATCAGCAACTGCACAGATTCTTTCTTTTTCATGGAGTTAGTAACCTGGAGCAATTGTATTATCTAACTTGAGCAAGATAATTTAAATAAATTTGTTGTGCAAACATAGCCTTTGCAGTAGAATCTACTATAGAGCCTATTATTAGGTACACGTTTCTAATCATCGTCTCGTTTACATTTACTCCAAACCATTGAACAAAGAGACCTAGCAAATAATGCCAATCCAAAAGAGTGAAGGCCTCTTCTTAACCAATATGTAGGTGAAAAGGAGGTTTTTCATTGATAATGGAACAACACAGTCACCATTAAAATTCCTAGCCCATATTGGCCCTTCATCTTCTACCCATCAACGCGTAAGTTTTCCCATGTATAACGTAGAATACAAAATCCTCCACGAATGTGGATCACGAGGTCTGGAGTTCAAGACCAGCCTGGCCAATATTGTGAAATCCTGTCTCTACTAAAAATACGAAAATTAGCTGGGTGTGGTGGCACATGCCTGTAGTTCCAGCTAGGCAGAAGAATTGCTTGAACCCAGGAGGCAGAGGTTGCAGTGAGCCAAGATAGAGCCACTGCACTCCAGTCTGGGTGACAGTGAGACTCCGTCTCAAAACAACAACAAAATGTATACCCCATGGGTATACACAAGGCCCCTTTTCCAGTTCTACTGTTTATACATTATTTAGGATGTTAAAATTAGCAGTTTCTAACCAAGCATCTAATATGGAGTTATTATAGGTTTAAAGAACACTAGAGTACCCTGACATATAAAATAATTCACAAGAAACTCTGTATGGGCTTTTGGTGAAAACTTTTTTTTATTATATTCTTTTTGGCCCTGTTTTTTGTGTTCCATTACAGGGTTAAATTCAAACAGGAGTGAGAACAAGTGGGCTTATAAATCTTACCACAAACAGAATTTGAACAATGGTTACTTTAGAGATATTGCTAAAGTTATCCATTGGGTGAACTAAAAGATCCCATAGAAAATGTAAAGATATGAGTTTGGCATGACAGATGGAACGCCACATTAAGCTAATCACAGTAACTAGTGATTGTGAAATTATAATTATGGGATTATCCCACCAAGGATAAGTAATGAAAAATTAAGAGAGGTTAGTGTTAATACCAGAGAAGTCTTGATCTATCATTTTGATAGAGCTGCCCATATCTAGGATGTCATCTGCTTGTAGGGAGGAATTTCCCTGGTTAGATTTAGCTTAAGGTCTCCAATAGGTGTGCAGTTCCAAACACCTGGAGAGGCCCTTTTGAGTTTGAGATGTGCATTCAAGGGTTGAAGTATGAAAGTGTTGCTGAAGTGTGAGTGGCAGGGGGATGTCTTTTTCTGATGGCATTTCCAGAAGACCCAAATTTTGGGTTCTAGATCATGAAGAGTTTGATTGTCCTCAGTTGGTGAATCATTAAAATCTTTCTTCATCTGGTGAAAACACAATTTGGCATGATGCATTAAAGCCTTGTAGCACTTAGTCATATCAGTTTAGGAGAGCAGGAGATACCTGAAGTTCCATTATTAGCAGCATATATATTGCCGTGATTATTCCAAAAGTGGTAAACTTATGTTTTTCGCTGGAAATGGAGTTGACTGTCATAAATCTGTAATACCTTCAACCAATGGAATCCAGTTGATGCAGATTGCTTTGTCTAATGTTATTACAGCTATAATAACTTAACTGTTTTACAAGTTGTTCAGTGAAACAAGTACCTCTATAGCTTGAGATTTCTCCAGGAATGTGCCATGAGGCAGGCACACTTTCTACTAACTTTCAGCTATTTTAGCCTCAGCCTTCTTGTGTGGGGGTTCAGTCAGGATGGTTGGGAAAATGATAAGATGCAAACCTTCTTGGAAGGCCTGGCGGGTTTGCATAAGCTCCAATAATAAACTTGGCTGAAGGCAGCCTTGTCCCCTTAGTTAAATAAATTAGAGAAGAAAAGGGATGTGCTGAGTTTATCTAACTAGCTTGTTTACTCATGTGGTCCTAAGACTGACCTTTGATTTACTGGGGCATTTAATTGCTTTCTACTCAGGAAGTCCACAGTGTCAATTACCCTCTAGTGGTGTTGACTCAAGCCTTTGTCAATCAATGTTTACTAGCTGGTGGAGGCCACAGTCACAACTGTTTACAGCATTTTGCTTGTAGTCTGTTAGCGACTTGGAAGCTCTGCCAAACTGCCAAGGCAGAATATCTGTGTGTCAGTGTACTTTATTCATCCGTCCTTGGGTCAGGGTCTGTGGGACAGACCCCTGCATTCTTGCATAAGAAAGCTTCTATATAACCTGAAAATATGCATTGGCAGTGGCAATTGAATGAAATTCCTCTGTAAATGTTTAAATGGCCCATCAGATAGCATATATCTACCAGAAGTTTTTATTTTCTTTTCAGGATTATGGGTTTGACAAATCAAATATTGGTTATAAACAATTTTAGCAATTTTAGAACAGTCTCCACACCACTTTTTAAAAAAATAATTGGGATTATTTTTTCATTTCCATGATGAGTCATGGAGTGCAGAGATTTTAATAATAGAAGCTTTAAGCACTTTAAGAATTCAGGAAGAACAGGTGGCCATTTGGGGTCCCAAAAATCCACAAATAATATTGGATTCATATCCTCTTAAATATTATTTTTCATGCAATTCAGCTGCATAGCACTGTTTATTAAATGGGCTATCATATGTAATTTGACTTGGATTATGGAAATCATTAAAATTGCATATCTGAATATTTTAGTACTGGCTGATTTAGCATGAAAATCTCATAAAGTATTTCCTTGGCATTTAATTAATTATTGAAATGCTTGGATTAGTAGTTTTATATACCAGTCATTCTCTTTAATAGATTTCTAGGAATTCTTATTCAGTCCAGTGGTATGATATCAAGGTTGTTAGAAACCTGTACTTGTCAGAGACATTTCCACCCTTTCCCTGAAACTTCTTGAAGACACAACACATTAGGATTATAATTGCTTGTAAAGAGATTTCAGAAAAAGCATCAGAATTAAGCAATTAATTGTAGACAAAAACACTTACAATGACCATGGTTAATAATGCAATTGACAAGAAAATTTGGTTATTTCTGTGGCCTACAATAATTCAGTATAACTATATTTATGACAGATAATATATACCAAGACATATCAAAATTTTTAGAAACTTCATGCAATTTTGAAACAGAAATTAACAGCATATCCATACAAATATAACTCAAAAAAGGATAATTTTTAAATTTTATAATGTTTCTAATATAATTTAACATGTTAGATAAGTATGTTTACTATCTCTCTTTTTTATGTTTCAGGAGCCCCCTGGAACATCCCAAAATTTGCTTTGAAGTCAAAAAGACTTAATTTTCATTCTGAAATTTGATTTTGGGAAGCCTGTCAAATATGTCAACGGTTTAAAATATTTGATCAAAACAGGATCTCAGATCACTGTAAAATATAGTAATTTATTTAGCCAAAGTGATTATTAAAAGACTTTAAAAAGCAAAAACCTTTACTCTTTGAGAAAGAGTACACTCAGTTTTCCAAACAATCAGAAGACCTAATAAAGACAGCAGGAGGCACTCAACATCTGTTGCTTTCTCCCCTCACTCTCTTTTTACTTTTTTTTCTTTATTATTTTTTATTTTTTTTTGCAATTTACTCAGAAGTTGAAATAAATCTTTTACCATCTCTTATTAATACTACATACAAATCTTATTTAAAATAGGAAACCAAATTTTGGTTTTGTGCTAGTATACTTTTGATACTAAGGATCAGTTTTAAAAGCGCTTATAATAAATTCATTTAATCTTAGTTTAACCATATAAGATATTTATTTATTTATTGAGACAGAGTCTCACTATGTTGCCCAGGCTGGTCTTGAACTCCTGGCCTCAAGCAATCTTCTTATGTTGGCCTCTAAAAGTGCTGGGATTACAGGCATTAGCCACTGTGCCTGGCTTATATTACTCTTTTTTAAAATTTATTTTTATATCCACTTAACTTTATCTATATTACTTCTTCCTTATTTCTTCATTTTGAAACATTTAAATAACCTTTAAACTAGATAAAAGTTATTTTTCTTTTAAGAAAAATCACATTTTTACATCTTCTTTACAAACTTTCTCACCAAAAACATATCTTGCTCTTTCTGTAAAATTTACATACAAGAACCAACTCAAATGTCCATCGATGACAGACTGGATTAAGAAAATGTGGCACATATACACCATGGAATACTATGCAGCCATAAAAAGGATGAGTTCATGTCCTTTGTAGGGACATGGATGAAGCTGGAAACCATCATTCTCAGCAAACTATCGCAAGGACAAAAAACCAAACACTGCATGTTCTCACTCATAGGTGGGAATTGAACAATGAGAACACTTGGACACAGAGCGGGGAACATCACACACAGGGACCTGTCGTGGGGTGGGCAGGGATAACATTAGGAGATAAACCTAATGTAAATGACAAGTAAATGGGTGCAGCACACCAACATGGCAGATGTATACATATGTAACAAACCTGCGCATTGTGCACATGTACCCTAGAAATTAAAGCATAATAATAAAAAAAACACAAAGAAAAAAAATTTCCTTTAGTTTTAATTATATACATTAATGACAATTTTAACTTTAAGTAATTTCAATTTTCAGTATTAAAAAAACTAGGAAGTAAGCAATTTTAAACTATGTTATAGCAGTATTTACAGATAAAAACATTTTATAATTTCAGAAGAATATGTTTCCTCAATTTTTTATATTTCTCAACACATGCAAATATATTTGTCTTAGTTATATCATGTAAAAACAATTTGTTAATGTATTTAGGCTTACACGTACTAGTTAATGTTTTCGTACTTTAACTTAGAAATTACTCAGATATTTAATAAGTGTTTACCATTTAATTTAGCATAACTTTAAGATTTTAAATTGCTGAAAAAAATGTTTGAGACTATGACAAATTCATTTATAAACTTTTCTGCCAGTTACCTTTACCTAATTTACACATTCTTATCAATTACCCTTGGATTGCTTACTTAACAAAGCTAACCATTGAAGAAGATTAAGAAATAGCATGCTAAAATGTACCTTGCTAAATATATGCTAAAATATAGTCACTTTGGTATATTATTGCTACCAACAGGTAAGCAGAGCCAGGCTCTTTGAATTCCCCTTATCTGTCTAAAGACAGATTTTCCAAAGGAGCTCAATTGTCATCAATTCTGTCTTCAGGGAGTTCCAGCAACCTTTTCTTTTATCACAAGAAAAGACACTTCATCACACCCAGACAAACCTTTTCATAAACCAGCACCCTGTCTTCTAAGGGCCCATTTATCTTTCCTCAAACTCATTTACTTCTTCAGGCCTAAATTGCATCATTTGTCCAAACTAAGGAAAGAGAGAATAGGGAAAGGCCCACTTAAGATGGCCAAGAAAATCACCTTAGGCAAAGGTAATGCTTTGTAATTTTAAACTAATATTTTTTTCCCGTTATATAAGTTTCCAGTAACCCAGTGCTCCCTCTTTTCCAGGTGCACAAAGGCAGACATCCTTACAAAAGGAAATTACCTTCATAGATGTAAACTTCATTTACAAAAGGGTTTCAAGCTAGCTAGCTCAGTGCCAGAAAGGTATGTTTTGGTGACCAATTAAGTTTAATATAAGGGATTTTTAAATTTAGCTCCTGTTGTTTAACAAAAATGACTGAGTTCTAGGCAGGGCCTTTTAAGGAATAGGGCAAAGAAAGCCTTTCCTCTGCCTGGACTTAGTATTAACCACTGTGAAAAAGAAGCAAGTCTACTTTACCAGAGAGCCTATTTTTTAATAAATATTTTATCCAATTTTATTTTCACCTTGGGTGGGGGCAGGAGAGTTTAATAACTGAAGCAAAAAGTTAGCAGATTCAAGTTTTCTTATCAATTAATCACTTAAGTTTTTGTTTGCCTTTTGAAAGAGTCTTTTAAAAGAAGCAATATGAATATTAAAATCTTTTTAGAAGCTTCTGCACACCAATAGACGTCCCTGGGTGAGCCTAATTCAGAAGCCCTTATTTTTAAATGCACTTCTTACGGTGAAGTGTTGTTTATTTCAAACATTCCATTACAATTTCAAATTCTCTTTAATTCGATTTTGTCATTCTGCAAACATTTGCTGCTTCAGGGGCCTAATACTTATCCGTCTAAAGGTAGGTGTAGTTGGAAGGTGGAGTACCCAGTTCTTCAGAAATTAAGATCTCATTTTTATGTTTAATCTTGGCTTTGGCTCTGAGATCCACTTGATCAAATTAGTCAATTTTTTCCCTCTACTCAAATGAGCAAGAAAAAGAAACAAAGGGAGTAGAATACAATATCCCTACAAATTTCCAACATCTGGAGTTCAAACCCCCTGAGGTAATAGCAGTTTACTCTAAGTTTCTGTCTGACTCAGTCAGATATGTGAGGCCTCTAGCTGGATTGAATCCAGTTAATTATCAGATTTAATTCAATCCTGGATCCTGTCCAGCTCCTGTTGTGATTTTCAAACCCAGTCCGTATCAAAAATGTGCTCAAACAAACTCAGATAGCTCAAAACTCAAATCCATGGAGCTTTAAAATCCAAGAAAGAACTTAGCCCTCATTCCCAGTTGCTGCGAGAGTAATGGGCACATGGGCCTGGCAAGGACCTTACGTCATCACTTGGGGGTTGCTGGAAGCCCTACTTCAGATCCCACTTCTGATGCCAACTGTTAAAAGAAAAACTTCAGACAAATTAAATTTAACAGAGTTTAACTGAGCAAAGAATGATTTGCAAATCAGGCAGCCCCCAGAACCAGAATGGGTTCGGAGCTACTCCAGGGCTACCACGTGGTCAGTTAACATTTATGAACAGAAAAAGAAAGTGATGTGCAGAAAATGGAAGTGAGGTACACAAACAGCTGCTTTGGTTACAGCTGGGAATTTGCCTTATTTGAACCTGGTTTGAACAGTGGGTTGCCTGTGGTTGACAGAAGTTTGGCTGCATTGATTGGCTGAAGTTGGGCTACTTGTTACAAGAGTAGGTTACAGTCTGTTTACACATGAAGTCGGGTTACAGTTTATTATGTACAGAGAAACCATTAGGTCAAATTTAAAATATATAAGGAGGCAGTTTTAAGCTAAACTTAACAGTTCTCTACTATTTCCACCACTGATGAGCAAAAAACGAAATTGCTTCATGCACATATATCAAAAATACTGCTAAATAAAGTAAAATTGAATTTCTTGTGCTGTCTTTTTGAAAAAAAAAAAGAAATTCAAATTTTACTTTGTGTTGTAAATCAGACAATGGCAGATTTAAGCCGCAATCTTTTTAAAAGTTTTATTTGCTAAGGTTAAGGATGCGCCCAGGAAAAGAGCACAGAATCACAAGAAGAATTGGTGGGTGTACTTTTTCTGAAGAGGATCTGGGGACCTCAACAGTCAAAGAGAAAAGAGCAGGTACTGGGAAAAAGGAGAAGAAAGAAAGAATAGGGTAGGTATCCTGTTCCTGCGTTATTGCTTATTAGTAGGAGCTAAATGATAAGAACTTATGAACACAAAGAAGGAAACAACAGCACTGGGGTCTAGTTGAGGTGGGAGGGTGGGAGGAGGGAGAGGAGCAGAAAATATAACTACTGGGTACTGGGCTTACTACTTGGGTGATAAAATAATTTGTGCAAAAAAACCCTGTGACACATGTTTACCTGTGTAACAGACCTTCACATGTACCTAAAACAAAACAAAACAAGAAGAGGGTAGGTAGATCAGAAGCAAGGGGTTGCATTCTTTTGAGTCTTTGGTCAGTGTTCATTGAATACACATTTTACATATGAGGGTGGGTAGAGAAATAGTAACATAGTAACATGCATTTGTCTCATGCTTGGTGAAGCTGCATTTTTACAAGTAAAAATAAACATAGGTTACAGGAAGCAGTCAGATATTCATTTGTCTCAGGGGAGCATTGGAATGACTTTTTAGTTTTGTCCTTTGTCCCTTACATGTGAAGATAAACTATCAATTTAGATTGTCAGGGTAAAGTTCAACAGAACTATTTTAGGGTAAAGATCTGGGGCCCACAAGGAATTTCTTTGAGGGCAAATTGTGAGGGAGGTATGCAGTTTTTTGTCTTTGAACCTATCTTATTAAGAACAAAGTGAGAGGTTGGTGTGTATAACCAAATTCCCAACTTGATTTTTCTCTTTGGCTTAGTAAGATTGGGGTCCTGATATTTATTTTCCTTTC
Organism: Theropithecus gelada; assembly: GCF_003255815.1. NCBI lineage: Eukaryota > Metazoa > Chordata > Mammalia > Primates > Cercopithecidae > Theropithecus > Theropithecus gelada. The sequence goes on along the minus strand of NC_037680.1, from coordinate 70,573,561 downwards.
ACATTTTCTTTATCTTTTAAATCACTTCAGCTCTTCTACTTCAAAGTAGCAACTATATTTTCTTAATATGTACTAAAAGTTTATTTTGAATTTTACTTTTTTGAAAGGTTAATTGAAAATTGCTTCAAACTCTGCCGCTGAAGAAATAACTCTAATCAAGAACGGTGTTTGTGTACAAATAATATTTTTGCATACAAATGAGTATTTGAGATTGCATTATTTCATTCGTGGTATCTATATTAAAACAAACAGAAGCAGAACATTAACTGATCCCTATTACTTCAAAATACCTTTTTTTTTTTTTTTTTTTGAGACAGTCTCGCTCTGTCACCCAGGCTGGAGTGCAGTGGCACAATCTCGGCTCACTGCAAGCTCCGCCTCCCAGGTTCACACCATTCTCTTGCCTTAGCCTCCCAAGTAGCTGGGACTTCAGGCGCCCGCCACCAAGCCTGGCTAATTTTTTGTATTTTTAGTAGAGATGGAGTTTCACCATATAAGCCAGGATGGTCTCAATCTCCTGACCTCGTGATCTGCCGGCCTCAGCCTCCCAAAGTGCTGGGATTACAGGCATGAGCCTCTGCTCCTGGCCCAAAATATCTTTTAATACTTGCTTTTCAAAATTATGTTTTGATTAGTAACAATAAATTGTAATGTTTGGTGTAAGATTAATTCGTATTTGCTATTTAGATTTAAAAATAACTTTGTGCTCATAATTCAACACCATTATCAAGAAATAACAACTATATATGAGATACTCAAATAAAAAAGATTCAATAATCCATTTTACTTGGAATGGATAGACCGAATTTTCTGTACTTCTTCTCTTACTTTGTGCTATTACAGATTTTATTGGTTAAATTTTACTTAATAGAGCCTAATGATGCCCATATAGAAATAAAAGCATTATATATATTAAAACAGAATGGGGGGGCATTTTGCTGCTTCAAAATATATCTAATATTTATATGGAAGTTAACTTAGTTGGGGTAGAGAAAATAAGAGAAGTCCAAGAGCAAAAGGACAGATTCCAGAAAGAAAAAATAACCAGATGCAGAAAAAAGAGATATAATTGAGCTCCAGTTTAAGAAAATATTGTTTTCCAAACATGCTTGTGTTTCAAATATTTAATACACTATTAAACATATATAAATTAATATTTTTGAATCCCCTGTAATTACTGTCTACCTTTGTAAAATATACCCTATATTTTTAACGTCTTTAACAACTTTTTCTTTGTACCTTTGTTTCTTTGATCATATTTTTCTCATTTTGATTACTGCTAATATATATTAGAAAATATGAGTTGCAACTACTGCTTTACAATCATTGTAGGGAAAATATTACATCTTGGTAAGTAGTAAATTTGTAGGGAAAATATTACATCTTGGTAAATAGTAAATTTAATATATGTTTTCAAATACCCCATTGTCTGCTATTGGAAATGTAATCCAAATATACACCCTGTCATAGTGATAGAAACAAAAGACAGACAAATGCCTAGGCAAATAGTGAAGGGCCCCCAGAGAATCTCTGGCTCACCCCATAAGTATTTACACCCTGACGTTTTTGTGCAGATGAGGGAATCTGCACAGGGTCTTACTGGGCATGCCAGCAATGGACTGGAGCAATGGACTCCAGCAATGGACTGGAGGCCCACATGTACTGGGAGAATAAGGAGGAGCCACCAGGAATTTGCATCTTGTGCAGGGGAGGAGCTGGGCCCCTTCAACTCGTGTGTAGTGGCCTGGTATTCAATTTGTGAGGTGGAAATATGTGTGCAGGACTCCTCTTTTTTTGCTGAGACCTTTTCTTTCATGTAATCAATTCTGCCATCCTTACCTTTCAATTTGTCCATGTGCCTAATTTTTCTTGGTCATGAGACAAGAACTCGGATTTAGCTGAACTAAGGAGGAAAAAAATCCTACATCAGTAGTTTATCCCAAATCATTCCATATTACCTATTAAAAAATAAAATAAGAAAATACTCAACAGTGTAAAGTATGATGACATAAAGACAATGATATACTGTTATTATCTGAAAGGAATTACTGCTAAGTTGGAGGGCGATAAAACTGGAGGAAAAAGGTAAGTATTTTACTCTCCATAGAATAATTTCGATCTGATAAAGTAAAAGGCACCACAGGGTTTTCTCATTATCTGCAAAACCATAAAACAACCATTCTTCTTCACTTGGAACATTTTTCACTTTTTGTCGTTGTTGTTAAGTCTATCCCTGTGTTGTATAACTTAGGTTTGTGTTTCCTAGATTTAGACTTTAGTCAAAGGGAGAACTAGAAGGAACTAGGAATTGGAAGACAGGCAGTAATCTATACTTTTGGGGAGAACATATCATCTGAAATTTAATTGCTAGGTAATGAACCAAAAGAAAGAATACTGCTAGATGAATTTATGGAGATACTCATTTCCCCTGTAATTTGTTAGAACTGTTCCACCAGAAGGCATGGTAACAACAGAAATTTGGTTATAAAAGATAAATAACCACCCACTATTCAGATACAGAAAATTTTACCAATGTCTAATTGGGCTCAATGTAGGGACAAATTAAAGGCAGAAATGTAGTCTATTAACAATGATCAAATATGATTATGTCTTATTTTGAACTAGCATTACGTCTTGGTGAATATAAAGAGATAAGCATTACAGAATCAAGAAACATAAATAAGATCCTGAAAGATAAATAACATAGCATCTGTGAAATATATATTTGCTACAAGAAACCAGAAACATAAAAAAATTAAAATGTAGTTTGAGATATTGAAAAAAATTAAGGATAAGAAGGGCTCATACAGGAGATACAATAGCATGATAGATGTACAAGGTAATATCATGAAGCCAGGAGAGCAAGCTGAACAAAGAAGGAAAATGAGTAAAAAAAACTTCAAGCAAACTCAAATGGCAACAGAATCTTCAGCAAGAAAAGCCAAGCATGATATTGTACTGACTATATTATTCCATTTATGTGAAAGTTCAGAAGAGGCATAGTGACAGAAAGCGTGTCAGTTATCACTTTGGCCTAGGGTAGAGGAAATGACTGAATATTGGCATTGGGGAACTTATGGTGGTGAATTTCATATATTGATTGTGTAAAATTTACATGTGTAGATGTGTAAACATTTGGTATAACTCAACATTGAGTACTTTTAATTGCACATTTTTATTCTAGTAAAATGGTTAAAATTAAAAATACCTAACCATTTGGAAGAAAAAAAATTAATACCTCCTTACTTCAAAATAAATAACATTTTTTTTTCTCATAGCTAATCTTTGAAGATGAAGGAGAAATGTCCTTGTTTTGTGGAAATGAAACTGTTACTTTTCTAATATTATTACCACAAAAAAACATTTCTTAGCTGATAAGAAATCAGAAAATTAATCTTACTGCTTTTGGTGGAAATGTTTGAAAACATTCTCCAAGTACATAAACATTGGATTATAATTTATGAATCAAAAAATATTGAATATAAAATTTGGTGAATATTAAAATCAGTTAGATGATTTATATGTTGTGATTCCAAAAAAAGAATGCAAATATCAAAACAAATCTTTAGAATGGAAAATGTATAATAGTATTTGCATTAGTATAATCTGGTTTTAAATTTCAGATTGTAACAAACTATGACATTTATTAGAGTATCACTTTTTCCTTATTTAACATTAAAAATTACTTGTGCAGACCAAATATATGTTATTTTTTAGATTAAAAAATCTTTAAAAATGGCATAGATATGTTAAAGCTGAAAAGTCAGGAAAATTGGTAGGTGAGAGATACAGGTTCGTAACTGCTTATTCCTGTTACCTATCTTCATGAATAATCAAAAGAACAAACGGTTAAAAATAATGACAGGATTTCAGTCTAACTTGACCGCTAGATCAGAGGCTAACGTATACACATAAACTTGTGATTCGAAGTAATGATATACTCACTAGCCATTAAGAGAGGCAACTTCTGTATTCTCTTGTGCATAACATGCAGGAAGAATCACCAATTTCATGGCTGCATTGGAATTCAATGAAATAGGGTGGACTGAATCCCCCGGAACATGGAGACATCTTGTTCCCACCAACTACAGCAAGTTATCCCATGTTTGAAAGAATAATAGCTGGACTATAAACTGAATCTAACTATATATCTATTTATCATTTATCCAGTTATTTGCCTATCTGTTATCTTTTTCTCTAAACTTCTGATTTTAAACTGTAGTTATCTCTGGGAGTTAATTCTGGGAGATTTACATTCTGGGAGATTTTAATTTTATTTGTTATATTTTTAATGTTTTATATACTTTAATATGAGCAACTATCTTTTACATAATTTAAAAGTAATAATATTAAGCAAATGATATTTTATTACTTTGACTTCTTTTAATAAAATTCATGAATAAACAATTTTTAAAAATTAAATTTTTATTTTCACTTAGGAAAGTGTTAATTTTAAATTGAATAATTATACCTCAACCACCAAAAGACAGTAAATTGGCAGTAGAAAATCCTAATAATAATGGTGTACATAGTAGATATTTAATTTGTTAAAAAATTGACAATTCAAGCCAAGCGGAGGTATCAAGTAGAGAAATAATAAAGGAAATGGTATATCAGGTAGTTAATTACATTAGTTTTTAAGCCTGTTATAACAAATTACTCCAACCCGGGGGGGTTAAAACAACAGAAATATATTCTCTCACAGTCTGGGAGGCCAGAAGTCTGAAATACTGTCAGCAAAGCTTGTTGCTTCTGAAAGCTCTGAGGGAGAATGTGCTTCCTGCCCCACTTACAGCTCTACGTGGCTGTGAGTATCCTTAGCGCTCCCTGCCTTACATATTTGCATTACTCCAGTGGCTACTCCTGTATTCACAACACTTTTTAATCAGTGTATTTGTGTTTCTGTGTCTAAATTTTCCTCTCGTTTCTCTTATAAAAACATTAATCATTAATTTATGGCCCATCTTATTTCCAGGATGATTTTATTTCAAGATCTTTAATGATACCCACAAAGACCCTTATTTCCAAATAATGCCACATTCTCAGGTTCTGAGTGGACATGGTTTGAGGGGTACTATTCAGTGCACTACAGTAATACATTATTAAAATCTGAAAAATTAGCTGCCTTTCTGAGAACAAACAACTTTTTATTTAATTTTATTATTTTAAAATATTTTTATTTAAGAACACAACATAAATAAAAGTCTATCTACACTTCTGATTATTTTGGTGGTGATTTGCAAAAATAAGTAGAAAGTTTAAAGTTTAAATACTTGAGTATAAATATTGTGAAAATAAATCCATAGTATTTTTATTTATTTTTGAAATACAGCTTTTATCTCTTTAATTTTGAATATTTTGCTTTTGCTGATCAACATATATAATTTCTAAACTTTAGCAATACTTTAATTAATTAATTAATTATTATTATTATTATTTTTGAGACAGGGTCTCACTTCATCACCCAGATTGGAGTGTAGTGGCACAATCACAGTTCACTGCATAGTTGGCCTCCTGGTCTCAGGTGATCCTCCAGCCTCAGCCTGCCAAGTAGCTGTGTCTACAGGCACATGCCATCATTCACGACTATGTTTTAATTTTTTTGTAGAGGTAGGATTTCACCATGTTTCCCAAGCTATAAACTTTAGCAATACTTTTAATAAAAATGATACAAAAGGGCTACTTTCATCACAATAAGTGTTTCATGAGAGTTAGTATTAATTATTTAATCATGTATATTAATAGTAAGTTAACAGGCAAACAAAGTGAACCAAATTGAAGTTCAAAGACTTTCAAAACATGGCTTAACTGTTCAGCAAATTAATACATAATATATCGTAACTTAGAACTTTAAATAATTCAAATTGCTATGGTTTTCAAACTTAAATAAATGTTTACATAATTTAGATCTTGTCTTTAAGAAATAAGAGTGTCCAGGACGGACACATTGGCTCAAGCTGTAATCCCAGCACTTTGGGAGGACGAGGCGGGCCGATCACAATGTCAGGAGTTCGAGACCAGCCTGACCTACATGGTGAAATCCCGTCTCTACTAAAATAAAAGTCCAAAAAAAAAAAAAAAAGGAAAAAGAAAAGGAATAAGGGCATCCAATGTATGTTTGAACTGAAGGAATTGTAAGAAAAAATTACAAACAACCAAACACAAAACATTTTACAAAGATGATGTCATTGCGTCTTCATTTCTATCTGATAAAAGTAAAATTTGGACAGACAAAATAAATACATTTATTTTTAAAGTTAAAAATATCAGGAAAGGTTTATTATAAATATAGGAATATACATTTTCTTTGATTATATTTTCCAATATACTATCTTGACCTATGAAGATAGGTATAAAAGCAAAAAGACAATTGTCTATATAATGTGCTTTTACTCCTAACCTTCAAAACACCTTTAGAATACTCTGTAAATTGTTTATAATTGGCTTGATAGCATAAACATTTGTGTATTAGCTATTTAAGATAGCATCACTTAAGAATAGCTACTTTAAGAGAGACGAAGCCTGGATGAAGCCTCATTCTCATTAAATTAGTTGAAAAAAAGAATGAGACTTTTCTGTGCTCAGGAGCCTCACTTTCTTTAATCATGGCATTTTCTTGACCAGACACGTTTATCCATCTGCTACACGGTCTGTGTTGACAGTCTCCCTACCAGTTACTAAAACTTCATGGGACAATGACCCTCTTCTAAAGCCTATTCCATGACACATATAGTATAGTATGTGTGACCGAGCATTCCCTCCGTGATATCATGAGAACTGGAGGAACATCTGTGCTCTGCTACTTCCCTGCACAATATTTTCCCCAATGATGGCATTTTTACACTTACACCATGTGTTGTTAGTGATGCAGCATCTGAGTCTAAGCCCACTTAGCACAATACCGTTATTATTATGACTAACATATATTAAGCTAAACAGAAATTATTTGGAAGCATAAATAGTTATGATATTAACATTTGTACTATTTCCATCTGCCTTTGGACATAGAAATAATGTAGTCTCAAACTGTTTTTAAGATTGTACATAATATGGGTTGCTTCGTATTTCTGAAAGCAAGGTATCTACCTATGCTGCTGGAACTATAACTGATGGAAGAACAAGTTACAGAGTACCAAAAATATTCCATGAAACTTGGAAAAAAATTGTAAATTTGGTCATTTTAAATGTCACAGGGCATTAACATGAGGAATATAAAAAGTAAAGAAATTATTTTCACTCAAGATAATTAAAGAAAACACGATTGCTGCTTTTCCTGTTTTTCTCTTTATCAGTTACACTATGTTATGATGGTATTGATGTCTTATACTTCTGAAGAAAATATACAGCTCTTATTTTATTCACTTAGCTATTTTGGCACAACTTTGGTTTGGAGACTTGCTATATCTCATGAGACACAGAGAATAAAATCATTTGCTCCACATGTTTCTGGAGAGAAATCTAAAAAGTAATATTAGGAAAATCATATATTTTTTAACTTTTATATACTTATTACTTTCTTTTTTAATGCAATACTTTTTTGATTCTGTAAAGCAAAATAAATACATTATTTTTCTGTCTTTCCAAAGAACAAATTCTTCAAAATATGGTAATTTGTTAAATAGGATTCAAAGTAAGAGTGGGGAAACTGTGTAGTATTGACGTTAGATTATTGCTAACATTTGCCTGCAGATTAGCTATTATTCTTACTGTATTTAATTTATATGGCAAGGATGTGAACTGGAAAAAAAATGCTCATTTTCAAATAGGTTTACTATTTTTTAGAACATACCTGTCATTCTCACCCTGGAGCAATCTTTTCAGTACCCTCTTTGACAGCAATTTTAACCACATGTGGACAGGAATAATTTTTGAGGGAGGTGTCGTTTTATTAATTAATTTTTCATAAATAGCTTTCTCAGTCATTTATGAAATACTTTCTATTTACACAAAGAGATTTGGCAATTACAATTCACTCTGTTATAAACATCTACGCAGGACATCACACAAACTGCCAAAGTTTATGTATGTTTGCGTATACTGACTAAACTAGTGATCCCCAAATGTGTTATTACACCCATGCCAGTAAAATAAAATATTAGCATGTATTCACACTATGCATATATGTGTTTGTTTATAAATCATACATGTTTATCCACTAACATAAAGACATTATGATACATACATGCTAAAAAGAAAATATAAGCTCTACAAAACAAATATACATAAAAGAAATTTTTACTTTCTTACCCTATCATTTAAAGTATAGCATTAAATATATATAACTTCTTGCTGGTTAGTAGGGTGATGTTTTCTTGTGATTACTTATGAGATTGCATTTGTTTATTGCACATAACTGTTAGTTTTCACAAGTCATGATGTAACAACAGATTACTTAAAAAATAGTACAGGAAAGAAATTCACCTTGTTGAAGACCCAGTACATGTCAGTGATATCATTGTTGCTTTCATGTCATTTAATCCTTACAAAATCCTATCAAGATATTGTATTTATTCACAATTTACAGTTTAGAAAAATGTAACTCAGATGTTTCCCCAATACCCTTACATTAGGGTATTAGAAGTGTTATAATGGGGAATGAATGCAAAGTTAACTTCTAATTAATAATAAAGCCTATTATCTTAATCTTCTCCGTGTTGAGACCTGCATGTGAATGATGCCTTAGCCCCAGTTATGTGAAAAAATACTCGCATATAGGCTGCGAGGATAAATATTTTCCAAATGACTTTCTACAAATGTCTCTGCATCAGGATGTGTCTCCATGGGACTACCTTTGGATACTTTCCTTTTTGAATATGAGTGGGAGGCATATGACTAACTCATGTTAAGTTGTTAGGATAACTCTGTGTTCATTTATGTGTACTTGGATGACTTTAGCTGTCATCCCTTTCTGGGTGATAAAATGCTGGCCCCTTTATTGTATTTTGCAGTCACCCCTAAGCAAAAGAAAGCTGTCTCTGAAGGAGGTGATTAGAATTGATAGGTTCAGTGTTATCATTTGTCAGCCTTCTCTTTCAGGGGCATAAATAGAGTGATTTAACAGGAGTAGATAATAGCTTAAACCGAGTAATAATAACTTTGTGAGAATTAAATTGTACAAACATTTAAAGTAGTCCTGGGTGGGGTTGGCGAACAAAAAAAACCAGCAAATACTCAATTGGTAATGTTAATTTTGAATACAATAATGGATTGTTTGTATTTCTGCATGGAAGAACATAGAAGTTTTTTAGTTAATGCAAGATAAAGGTTAATCTCGAATATCAGTCTTGTACAATTTCCTATAATTGGTATAGTTTTTATTTTCATATTTAAACTTTTTCTCAAAAACCACATGAAGCAAAATCACATTATAATACAAATTAATATTGATGTTTCAAACATTCCTTATACCTCAAAGAATTTATATTTTCAAAAAAGCAAAGACATAAAACCATGGAATGAAATACCCAGGACACAGTAGACATATTGAGGTTACAGACCTTTTGTTTTTCTCCTTAATTCCACTTTACTCCAGTACTTATATTAATATACACATTATTCTTGCCCTCTCTATATTATCTGACAACCAGTAATCATTTCCTTTATAATTGCTTCTTCCTTTTCCTAAATTAATTAATTTTACTTTGTATAATCCAATTTTTAATTGACACGTAATAATTATACATATTTATGGGGGGTGTGTGTGTGGTTTTTTAATACATGCATATAATATGTAATCATCAAGTATGGGTATTGGTACATAAATCACGTCAAATATTTATTATTTCTTTGTGTTAGAAACCTTCCAAATCTTCTCTTCTAGTTAGGAACCAGGTTTTCCTTTAATTTGCTAGGGCTATTTCTTACATACTCATTGAAAATTATTCCTCTTATTTGCCTGACTTATATGCAAGAGATAAAGGGGAAGCTGCTCTTCTTTTTAGTTACTCTCAGACTTTTTTGATGCATCATAGTTTATCAACATCTTATCTTTTGAAAGCAAATTTTATTTTATAACTTAAATTTAGGCTACTGAGTTCATACTTGCTTATGTTTCTAAATTACATTTTGGGCCTGGATGACAGTTCCTATATATGTTAAATAGTAATTTTAACCTTCTAAAAGAATGTGAGATGAAATAATTGACACATTAAGGAATAAGAATATAAGATTAAAAGGAGCCAATGAAATGAAAGGGAAGTTTTAAAATATTCTCAGCAATAAAAATATTAATAAACAAGCAGTAAAATAATCCAATATAGGTACAATCGGAATAGCTGAACAAAAACAATAAAAAATGTCATCCTAATATTAAAAACACTCTACTTCAAGAATATATACCTGAGATAAAATAATATATGTGCCAATATATAAAAAGAATATGTTGTGTAAGTGGGAAAGTCCACCCAGTACATTGCCAACATATAACCTAGCAATACTATCAACTGTTAAAAAGTTAAAATATGATTCATATCTTAAAGTAATATATATATAATTCTTTTGATAGATTCTAAAAAGTATGTCAATTTAATTTAAAATATATTAATGATAAAGATAGAATGACTCCCATAACATATGACAGAGCATATAAACAGACCAATATCTATGATCACAAACCAAAATGAAACAAAAAGTCTTAAAAAATTCCTGCTAATAGTAGAAATGTTCACTCTCACCATGAAAATCAGGGATGAAAAAAAAATCCCATATCATCTCTATCATCCAAGATTTTACTAGAAGTCTCAGGAAATGAAACGAAAGAAAAAAACGCATTGTTGTTATGAAAATAGAAATAAAGTTGTTTTTATTCATAGATGACTTAATTGCAAATTGCATACCTGAAATCCAAATAAGCCTCATACTATTCAAATAGGGAATATATCAATATCATTAGATAAAAATCAATATACAAAATTTAGTTATATTTCTATATAGTAGCCAGATAAAATCAATTTTTTAAAATTACAAAATTTAATTGTTTCAATGTAACAAATGTCTAAAAATAAAATGAAACATTTCCAAGAAGACCTCTACATGACGGTCCTGAATTATAAAACTTCATTGAAAGTAATTGAAGAACTCGGCCCGGCCCAGTGACTCACGCCTGTTATCCTAGCACTTTGGGAGGCCAAGATGTGTGGATCATGAGGTCAGGAGTTCAAGACCAGACTAGCCAACATGATGAAACCTCATCTCTACTAAAAATACAAAAATTAGCCAGGCGTGGTGGCAGTCACCTGTAATCCCAGCTACTTGGGAGACTGAGGCAAGAGAATCACTTGAACCCAGGGGGCAGAGGTTGCAGTGAGCTGAGACTGGGCCACTATGCTCCAGCCTCGGTTACAGAGTGAGACTCTGTTTCAAAAAAAAAAAAAAGAAAGAAAAGGAAGTAATTGAAGAACTCAAAAAATGGAGAGTGGTATGTTTATTGATTTTAAAGCTCATAATTTTAACATGGTAACTCACCTCGCCAAATTGAATCTTCAGATTCAACACAATCACAAAGTGTAGCAGAGATTCTTGGTAAATGACAACTGCTTTTAAAACTTAAAGGAAAAATTAAAGAGCCAAGAATAGCCAAGGCAATTAGAGAAGAACAAAGCTTGAGCTATTTTAAAGCTATCATTTATCAGACTCTGTGAAGTTTTTCAAAGAATATTTAAACTAGAAAATGGAAAATAAGAGAGGTTGCAGAAACAGATTCATATTAAGCTCTCTGCAAAGAGGGGACATCGGGGGTGGTTCCTGAACTCGAAGTTGGGAAGGTTCCCTGTGCAGCTGGGTCTGGGGCCAGTGTACTGCGTGCTGATTGCTTTGTGAGTATGCAAAAATGGTGAAAGAGAAGACACCACCCAAAGGTGTGCATAACAGTGTAGAAAACCAATTAGGAAAAGCTAGTTATAGGTAAAATGGTGAAGGGTGGGGCTCAATCAGAGAAAAGTGAGCCAAACAGAAAGACAAGCAATTTCTGAGGATTTAACTTGTGCCTTGGCTTTCAAGTTGTAAACTATCTTCAGCTTGGAGGTGGGGTTTCACCAGGGGACACTTCCCTATTTGCCTAGGCATTTGGCTGCCTCCTGACACTCCCCATAACTCTTATCCAGAATACACAAAAAACTTACCAAATCACTAAGAAAAATTATAAAACACTTTAGAAACACTGGGAAAAGAGTTTGAACAGACATTTTACAAAGAAAATAGCTAAATGCACTGTAAACATATGAAAACGTTCTCAACCTAAGAAATCATAAGGACAATAAAAATTAAAATCACAGTGTGATATCCACAATAATTGCTAAAATGAAAAAAGGTTAGTACAAATTCTGTCTGACATATATCTGTTTCAACTCTTTTATTACAATTGCCTTTTATATCTTTGGTTAGAATATCCCCCCAAAAGTTTAAAGAATGATATGCATAAACCTACTATATTTTGTGAGTTATTTTTTAGATCATGAGGTCTTTCATAAACATAAAAGTGTTTCATAAACACTTTCATAAACGTGTTAATAGCAGACAAAACTATAATTGATTTAGGCATGTACAGTCAATAGATGGTAAAAATCATTTGTGAAAAAATGCTAAAAAACAAGATATTTCCACATTGCCAAAATATTACCCCAGATATTTGTTAACTATAAAAGAAAATCATATTGCTATGGCAGGATCTTCTCATTACCATCCCAAACAAGTGATCATCACATCAATAGTACAAACTGACAATATGGAATTGCTGATGTGATGGAATATGAAATATAAAACATACCTTATAGAATTTTAATGCTAAAAATTATTGTCCTTAATCTAATTATGTCTGTAGACATAATTTTTTGATTATATAGTGAACAGCCACATGAGAAAAACAATTCAAATTATATTATAAAGATACTATAAAATAAATTGTTTAGAAAGTTAGAGTCATTAAGAAGTGGGATTAGATTAAAAGAGACCTAATAGTCATAAGAAATAAATGCAGTGCGTCAACTATGTTAGGATTCTCTTTAAAAAGCACAGCTAAAAAATAATACACTTGGGTTATTAAAAAGAAAGTTCTTAATTTAGGAAATGCCTGTTGAATTACAAGTGAATTTCCCTGATGTCTACCATGTACTGTTAATTGGTTTTATATATAGATAGCAGTATATTGATAGATATATAGATATTAATATATATAGCCATAAATAAAGATGTAAATATGGTTAGGAAAATAAAATATAAAAAATGTTAATAATATTGAATTTAGGTAGCATGTGTGTTATTTCATAGTATCAGCTGCTCAATCTATATTTGAAAATTTGTATATTAAAATTATTTGAAAATAAAATAATCAGCCATTTGAATTTGGAGAGAAATGCTGCTGTATTGAGTCTTCTTTAAATTTTTTAATCAAGGAACCTCAATTACCTTGTGGCCTGTTCTATTGCAAAAATATGTAACTTGAGATGATTTTAAACTGCCCATAACTAATTTTGAACTATTTAATTTTCCTTATATGTAAGACATAGGATTTTATTCTCATCATTTTTTATACAATTTTATTAAACAAACAAATGTAACCTTTGTAATATCCTCGGTTAATACATACTCTTTCTTTGTTGGTCTTTAAAGTCTTTTTATTTTTACTTCTTTGCTGTATGTCCTGTATTGAATATGGTTCTTAAAAATAGTTTGCTTATTTATATTTTCATTTGTTACGTGTTGTGAAGTTCTTACAGATCAGAATATGTATTTTTTTCTCACTCTGTCTTATGTGTATAAGATACTATGTGAATATTTTAGATAAATCAATACCAAACTCTGGTAATATTAAAGTGAAATAAATTACTTGCTTGTACCGCTGGCAGGCTCTAAAGCTGCTCAAAATAGTACCAGTATTGTAATACCTTGGACATGAGGTTCACAATTCTGAACATTTCCTTAAGGATGTTCCTAAATAAGAAAAAGCTATATGCAGAAAAAATGTTTTATTGTAGTTTTCTTTCTAATCATAAAAAATTTAAATTTTTCAAATAATTAATCTTAAGGGAATGTTAAGAAAGGTGTAATTCATTGAATAATATTTTCTATCCAATAAGTCTAAATACCAGTAAAAACCATAATATCCTGAAAATATTTATAGATACAGTGTTAACATCACAATGCATAAAATTGAGTCTATGCTATTGTAGCAAGAGGTACAAGCTTGAGTTTAGTCAACTTCAAGCAATAATTATTTTATCATGTTTACAGGAATACGTAGTTGATGATTGGTCATTCTTAGTAACCATTTGTATAAGATTTGTATGAGATAATCCATATGGTTTTGGAAGAAATATATATATATATAAAATATATATAATATATATAGTTATATTTTATATATATATATAGTTTTGCTTACCAAATGCACTTATTTTCACAATAAATGTTATTTTCAATAAAAAAGTAATTAATAATCTATCCATCCCGAATAATGTCTAGGTTCAAATCATTGCTTCTTCAAATAGCCTTATGATCTTGGACAAGTATGCTTCTGAATAACCATAGACTCAACTTTGCCTTGTAATATAGAGATAATAATAATTTTTGACCTTGTGGGTTCCTATTGCAAAATAAACAATAAATAGTTTAATAAGTCCTATCATTATTGAGTAATATTCAGTTGGGACTCCTAGATGTGTGGCTGTTAAAAACAAATGTGACATTGAAGGCACATGAGGAAACATTGAAATACATGTAAAGCAACATGTCATAAATTAGAGAAGAGATGCACTACATAATTTGTAGCAAAACACAAAGTATCTGAATCAAATGCACCAATGTATGAGTAGCATTATGTATCATTTAGATTTTAAGCACAAACCTAATCTGGTTCAATAGTACTTTGATTAGTATTAGCAGGTTATACCAATAACAATCAGAAAGACAGGATCAGTGGCAAAGGTAAAAGAGCTATTGACACTGAGTTAAGAGATCTCATGGGTTTTGAGGCCTGTGCAAGTGACAGGAAAGAAAAAGATCAGTGTTTGCTATGATACAAGTAAAGGGTAAGAATTTCGAGATAATTGAACAGACTATGGATATCTATGACATATGTGGCACCCTTGTGGATTTCTAGAATTCGTTAGCTAAAACATAAAGAGAATGCAAATTTTTCACATCATAGTTAGGATTACTGCCAGCAATATATAATTTGTCACTGTTAAGGTAATCTCATTTTTACTCCTCTGGATATTGTGGCCTAAGAATCATAGATGACATGTGATAACAATTATAAAAAACATTCAATTTGTGATTCAACAAGGATAAAACCTACCCAGCCCTCATGGTGTAGAAAATGCCATCTATTCTGGGCATATGAATCATGAATAGAATTACAGGTAGAGGAGAATGAGCTTAAGATATTGTTCTAGTTGTAATAGTTTTAGGAGTAGAAAATGTGGAATCAAAATATTGTCCTATGTGTGAAAATTTATCTGCAAATAACACAAAATGGAGTCTAAACTCAAACTGTGAAGACCAGAATCTTAAAAACACACAAAATAATGGAAATATTGAAAAGATGTGACGAAAATTCTGTTTTCATCAGGTATAGTGTATTAGTCATCTTGGGGCTGCAATAACAAAATACTAGTCTGCAGTACCAGATGGAAGTAGTATTTCTACTATGTAGACAACAGTCATGTATTTCTCACAGATCTGGAGGCTGTGAAATTCAAGACCAAGGTGCCAGCAAAGTAAGTTTTATTCCGAAGCCTCTTCTCTTGGCTTATGGATGGTTGCCATTTTGTTGTGTACTCACACAACCTCTCCTTTATGTGCAAGCAGAGAGACAAAGATAGCTCTCTAGTGTCTCTTCTTACAAGAACACTTAATCTATTGAATCATGCCGTACGCTTATGGCCTTGATATGGTTTGGATCTGTGTCCCCACCCAAATCTCATGTTGAATTGTAATCCCCAATGTTGGAGGTGGGCCTGGTAGGAAGTGATTAGATCATGGGGGTGATTTTTGCCTTTTGGTGCTGTTCTCGGGACAGAGTTCTCAGGAGATCTGGTTGTTTAAAAATGTGTAGCACCTTCCTCCTCTCTGTCTTCCTCCTGCTCCAGCCGTGTAAGACATGCCTGCTTCCCCTTTGCCTTCTGCCTTAATTGTAAGTTCCCTAAGGCCTCCCCAGCTATGCTTCCTTTATAGCCTGTGAAATTGTGAGCCAATTAAACCTCTTTTCTTTATAAATTACTCAGTCCCAGGCATTTTATAGCAGTGAGAAAATGTATTAAAATAGGCCTCATTTAACCCTTATTACTTTCTTACTCCAAACAATCACACTTGAATGTTAGGGTATTAACATAATAAATTTTGTGTGGATATAAATATTTAGTCCGTAGCATGTAACAATACAGCTGACCCTAGAACAATATGGGTTTGAACTGCCTGGGTCCACTTATAGTGGATTTTCTGACGCCTCTGCCACCCACAAGACACAAAGACCGACTCCTCTTCTTCCTCCTCCTCCTTAGCCTACTCAACATGAAGACAATGAGAATGAAGACCTTTATGATGAGCTACTTCCACTTATTAAATAGCAAATATATTTTCTCTTCTCTATAATTTTCTAAATGATATTTTTTCTAGGTTACTTTATTGTAATAATATAGTATATGATACCTATAACATTCACAATATGTGTTCATTAACTGTGTTATTTGTAAGACCTCTGGTCAACAGCAGGCTATTATCAGTTAAGTTTTGGGAGACTAAAATGTTATACATGGATTTTTGACTGTGTGAGGGTCAATGCTCCTAATCCCTGCATGTTTGAGAGTCAGCTGTACTGTATACCATAATTCCACAAGAAAATGTCTTTAATCTACTTTATTATGATATTCCACTACAATAAAATATTTTAGTCTGGTGAGACACCTCTGCAATTTTACAATGAATGCCAACAGAAATATCATATTAAAATCATATTTGATTTGCAACCAAATATAATTGGCTGATTAAAGTAAGTTCAAACTTTAGGTGTGTGTTTTAACATTTATTATTTCAGCTAATAGTAAATGTAGTTAAAATGTCTTTTGAAAAAAAATTGCATTCTACTTATTTTGTCTATTCTCTTTTCAGAAACTCAATTTTATAAACTTTACCCTGCAATAATAACCACTTACCTAATTGAGCATACGGTAGCAGAAAGGATGAAAATCATACATTTAAAAATAGCAATATAATGTATAGAATTGTAACAGCATAATTTGTTAGTGTAGTGCAGAATGAAGTTCCATAGAATGCAAATAATATACTAGAGTTGGCTTTCAGATGCTGAATCAGGGATAAATGTGTCCTTATGTTTCTCCGTTAGATATTGTAAGATAGTTTTATCAGCTGAGAAGTTGAATTTCATGATGGCTGTTGAATAAACTGTGGAATCTTTCAGGCAAGAGCTTTAAGGATTATTATATTTCCCATTCTTTACTTGTTTCAAAGCAAAATGACAAATCTCAGCAGCATGGTGGATACACACTGAGAAGCAAATAGCTGTTGGGATCTATTTATTTTCACAATGAGTATATGAAGGATTTGCACTTAAGCTATAATATGTCATTCATAATATGTTTTAAAAATACATGTTAAATTGCTAGAAATATGATATTTGACATTGAAAATATTTACTTCTAAGTTATGTGGTTAATTGTATATGTTTAAATATTTCTTCCAAGAAAATAGAGAAGAAAGCTAGTAGGATCATTGGCAGTGAAATAAAACAGACTTGGTTAGGATTATTGTAGAACATATTCACTCAATCTCTAATAAATATATGTTTATATTCTAGTTATGAATATATGGGTATAAAGAGATAGATATATTTTATATATAGACAGATATATTTTAGGATTATATATTCTATTAATATATTCTGAATAGACAGATATATTTTAGGATTATATATTCTATTAATATACTCTGATTCTATATTTCATTTACTGTATACAGTCTAATATGGAAGAGATAAAGGAAAAGATTGCACAGTTGTTCTAATAAAAAATTAAAAGACTTAATATCTATAGTGTACTTATTCATAATTCTGCTAGGTAGTAAATGATCAGCATATAGCAGGTACTACTGGAATTTTTTCTCATAAATGATTTATTTTTATAACAAAGTATGCATTTAGTATGTTTTAAATCTAAACAATCATTATTGCTTATTTTCTTAGAGACCTGGAGAAAAAAAAAAGGAGAAGTAAAGGGAAGGTGTGAAATGACTGGGCTCATTCTGCACTTGACAATCAGCGTGTAGGACTAGGAAGCTCTGTCCTTCTCTAAGGCTGATGGAGTTCCATGCTGCATCTACAGTTACAAGTGCTGCTCTGTAGAGATTGCCTTAGCCAGAATCACTGCTTGTGTCAACTCTATTTTTACCCACCAATCAACTATTTTCAAAGTGGAAAGTGAATAAATATAACCTCAATACTAAGCAGTCTTCACATCATGGTATAATTTACTTCAGGCAGCACACTGCTTTTGTATCTATGTCACACCTAGAGGTGTCTACCCACACCTTTCATCTTCCTCTCTCTTCTTTACAATAAAAAAAAAGAAGATTGATTTCAAAGACTTACACTCTGCATGTTCGCTATTTCTTTCTATGGCCCCGTTCGGAAACAGTTATAATGTAAGTCTGACAAACTACCCTTCAGTCTATCTTACATGCACAGAGGTAAATTTGTAAAAGTACAAATGTGTTAGAGAAAGTTTGGGAAACTCCATGGAAAGCCATAAACAATTTTGCAACTGTGTCAAATGTAAAACAACATGGAATTGTTTACTATTAAAACCTGTTTTGCTCTTTTTCTTTCCTTTCCTTTTTAGAACTTAAAAGTAGATCTCAAAACAAATATTAATATATTTCTACAGAAAGAAATAATATCTTGATTGTTTATTAATAAGTACCTAATAAAGTTATAAAATTATTTATAATGTACCATATGACTAATTTTAAAAACAGCATTAATCCGTAATTTTCACTATATAAAACTTAAAACATTGAGATATTAATCGAACATTAATATAATGCCTGGTGTTTTAGGATAGATAAAATTGTCAACTTACCTTTGGTTTATGAATAATTGTTTGGTTGATTCCTTTAAATTTCTAATCCACTATGATGTAGTGCTTTTATAAAATGTAGTACAAATTATTAGTAAAATTGAACGGAAAATGATAAAAGGGAAATTCAGTTTCATTTACCAGATGCAACATATATAAAAGCATATATATAAGAATAGACTGGGCATGGTGGCTCATGCCTGTAATCCTAGAACTTTGGGAGGCTGGGGCGGGTAGATTGCTTGAGACCAGGCGTTCGAGAGCAGCCTGGGCAACATGGCAAAACGCTGTCTCTAATAAAAATACAAAAATTAGCTGGACATCGTGGCACATGTCTGTAATCCCAGCTTCTTGGAAGGCTGAGGCATGAGAATTGTGTAAACCCAGAAGGCAGAGGTTGCAGTGAGATGAGATTGCTCCACTGTACTTCACCCAGGGCGGCATTACATGACTCTGTCTCAAAAAAAGAAACAAACAAACAAAAACAAAACAAAGAGCATATTCATATAAGATAATATAGATTATATGACTATAGAGCTAACACAGGAAAGAATAAAATAAATACAAACTCTCCACATTATTCATAGCATACATATTAAAGTATTATTAATACCCTCATGAATCATCATGCTGCAATTTTAAATAAACAAAAAGTTATGATGGACTAGCAATTCATTCTTCCTTTTAAGTCCCTACATGCACACTTAAAAAAAGACATTGAGGATATCTGAACTTAAATTTTTCATTCTAAGAACTGAGCTTGCTGCTTCTTTGTTAACTATCCAAGTTGGATTGATGACATTAATCACAGAAAATAATGTGTGTTTCTGTTTATATGCATTCAAATATTATTAACGGTTGAGATTTAAAAGCAATGTTAGCAAACTCTTATTATCCATTGTTATCTTGTTTTCTAAAATGAATCATGACATACTGAATTTTTAAAATGCCCTTTCAATCTTTCATTGGTAAAGTGTTCTAATAAATTATTCTGTAAAATTATAGTTAAACTTACCTTTAAAAGAGAGAAATAACTGTAAGATCCATTAAGCTCCTATGTATTGATTTTATTTTAAGGGAAAATGAAACTTAATAAATTTTAAAGGATTCAGTGATAAACTTTTCTAGATATTCAAGATCAAGAACATCTACTGAGAGAGAGGCAGTTAGGGACTGGCTAGGCACCTAGAGAGGGAAGGTCTTGGGAGAAGGACAGAGAAGGGCAATGTTCACAGGAACAACCACAGGACAGCACCCTCACCACCTCTGCAGCTAATGGGAAGAAATGTGGTTAAGAACATCCTCTTGTGCCAAGATGTTGCTCAGAAGAAACTGTCCCAACTTAGGTTCAGGTGCAATAAATCAATCTAAAGTCCTTAACTTGACCCAGCTCATTATAATGTTGTTAACGTTATATTATAACGTTAGCATTGTGGTTTGAGCCCCCACACCTGTGGGTTTTGCTTAGTCACTCATGAGTAATAACCAAGATGGAGTCACTCTGACCAACCCCCGTCATGCACCGATGCAACACCCCTAGGAGGGAACTTTACCCCTCCCTTTTGGACAAATCCCACAGAAGACTTCCTGGCTTCTGCCACTTAAAAGACCAAGAACTCAGCTTCTGGCAAACTGCTTTCAGGCTCCTTCTCTTTGCTGAGAACTTTCCTTTTGCTTAATAAATCCTATTATACTCACTGTCTAGTGTCCATGTGCTTTATTCTTCTTGATTATGGGACAAGCACTCAGATCCAGCTGAGCTAGGGTCTAAGAGACAGCAACTACTACTCCATTAATAATTTTTGTTAAAAAGGATAATGTTCTGTAGAAACTCTGTTCTTACAAAATATTTTAATATTCAAATGTATAAACAAAGTATAAGCAAAGGTATATGTTGTTACAAAAGCAGAGCAAACGATTTGCCTCTTCTTTCCTAAAACAGAAAATATTGAAGGTGCTCAAAGAAAAACTCATTGAATTATTTAAATTTTGAGGAATACGTAAATGTCTTTAAGAAAGGTATTGTGAAATCTATGGATACGAGATAGGATAAATAAGTCCAGTAATTGTTAATATGAAGGATTCTGTCTGTATATATTGATAAAATATGTATGTTCAGGTTTTCTAAAAGGGAAGTTCTTTCCCTTTGGATTTACATTTTAATTGTGTCTAAATAACAGTGTATTGTGAATAGTCTGTTAGACTCTTAACTATAGTACAGCAACATGAACAAGTGTTGTGGTAATTAATACCAAATTAGCACAAGTAGTTAATTTTATTAAACTGTTGAGTATTTGTTTATCTTAAATATTTACACTCTTCAGAAACTTGTGTATTTAGTTACTTTAGCAAATAATGCCAATATAGTTGAAATGACTCTCTGATAAATGCATTAATGTGTACCCGTTTTAGTTTAATTTCACCCATTATGCCTTTGGTAAAGTAAACCACTAGACATTTAGCTAAAAGACACCGTATGCCGTAACATGTATGTGATCAGGTGACACAATATATGGCTATTTTTGTTGGGTTAACAAACTTGAAAGCTTTTTACTACTAAATGGTGAAGAAAATATAAAAATGCAGTTAATGTGTTTTTCTACAAGATTTGCAACTAAATGACAAGGTATTTAGGGTTACACACTGTTTACTGTTCTCTCATACACTTCAATAATGTTATTTATACATGAAAATATCCTCATAGAACACTAAATGAGCAAATACAAGGAAAATGCTAAGAAGTAAGGATAAAGAGTTGCTACTGTGATTAACATTTACAAATACCAACTTAAGTCCAACAACCAAAAATTATAGTCTTTGTAAAAAATATTATAATTAAATTAACTAACATATAGCTCTGTCTAATATGTTTGACCATTATGTAAATATCAATTCTTTTTAAATAAATGAGACAATATAATAAATGTGTTATGACAATTCCTCAGACATTTTCATGATAGTCTAATAATGCAAGATGTGACATGTTGATTTACATTTTTAAAACTAAGTAAGAACAACTCAATTGTCAGCTGGTGGCATTCTGAGTTATTGTGTTTCTGGATTTCTGTATCACTCAACAAGTAGAAGTACATAATATTAGAGAGTATTATAAGATATAAAATGTCTTGGTCAAAGAATAATTCCATCTGACTTCTATACCAAAAACTCAACTCTTCTATTCATTGAGAAATGTATATATATAAAATAAAGATAATTTTAGAGCGGGGGCTAACAGTAACAGAGATTATTAAATATCTTTATTGCATATTAATTCTAGATCTGTACATTTTTTGAATTTAGTTTTGTAAAATTTAATAATTGGTACATTCATATGCAATGTTAAGAAATGAGACAGTTGTTCCTTGTGCAATTGGCCATGTTTCCCCCAAAAGTAATATTTTGCCAAACTAATATAATAGTTAATCAGGATAATGACATTGATACTATCCACTGTTCTCTTTCTGATCCCTCCAGGTTTCCTTGTACTCATTTGTGTGTGTGTGTGTGTGTGTGTGTGTGTGTGTGTGTATCTACCATAAGTTCTTAGCAATTTTATCATCTTTGCAGGTTTGAGTATCCACCAACACGGTGGAGATAGTGGATGGTTTCAGTACTACAAGGATTCCTCTGGCTTTCTTCTGGTGGTCTTTTATAGACACACCCACCTCACTCTTGCCTCACTCTTGCCTCACTCTACCACTACTACCACCACAAGAACCTACAAATCCATGCCTATTAGTCCATGGCAACCATAAATCTGTTCTCCATTTCTAAAATGTTACCATTTCAAAAATATTATATAAAAAGAATCATATGGTATATAACCTCTTGGATTTGACTTTCTTTAGTAAGCATAATTTCCTAGAGATTCATCTAAGTTGTTAAGTGTATTAATACTTGGTTTCTTTTTACTATTGCCATGTTACATCTAGTGGAATGTATTAACACCGTTTGTTTAGCTATTCACCTGCTTAAGGACATCTGAGCTCTCTCCAGGTTTCAGCTACGACAAATAAAGGTAGTGTGAATATTCTCGTACAGATGTTTTGTTTGTTTGTTGTGAATGCAAGTTTTATTTCTCTGGGATAAATGTCCAAGGGTTTCTGGGTCATTGCTAATTAAATGTTTTATTTTATAAAAAATTGTCAAACAATTGACCACCATTAATGCATGAGTGATTCAATTTTTACATATTTGCTATTTTCGGTGCTGTAATTCTTGTTTTATGTTAATTTACATATTCTATTATGTCTATAGTGATATCTTATGATTGTTTTTAAGTTGCACTTCAATAATGACTACTGAAGTTAAACATCCTTTTATGTTTGTATTATCATTTATACTTTCTCTTCAGCAAAATTTCTGTTCATGTTTGTTGCCTATTTTGTAATTGGATTTTATGTCGTTTTATGGTTAAGTTTTGAGAGTTCTTTTCATATTCTTGATTTTAATTCTTTGTTAGATATGTGGCTTGAAAATATTTTCTCAGAGTATGTAACTTATCTTTTTATCCTCACACGAGCTTCCGCTAAGCAAATGTTTTTAATTTTCCTGAACTCCAACTTATTTTGCCTTTTATCAATCATAAATTTGGTGTCAAATCTAAGAACTATTTGCTTAGTCCTTTTCCTGAAGCTTTTCTCATATGTTTTTCTAAATTTTATATGTTAACATTTCACATTAAACTCCATGATTGATTGTGAATCAATTTTTGCATAAAATGTGAGTTATGTCAATGTTCAGCTATTCTAGGATCTTTTTCCTTCCACATACATTTTAGAGTAAATTTATGTGTTTACTATCCATTTATATAAGAGACTTTCAGGGAGCTTGAAAGAAATTAATTACAACAAATCTATAGATACAATTGGGAGAATTAGCTCTTTCTTATATTAAGCATTCCAATCCATGAATAGGAATGCTTCTCTATTTATTTAGGCCCTCTTTGATATCTTTCAGCTGCATTTTGTAATTTTCAGCATACGAAGTCTACACATTTTATAGATGTCTATTGAAGTATTTTGTAATCATGAGTCCCTATAAGACAGAAACAAAGGGAGATTTTACACACAAAGAGGAGAAAGTGATGTGAAGATCAAGGAACTAGAGTAATGGCGCCACAAGTCAAGGAATTCTAGTAGCCACCAAAAACTGTAAGAGTTGAGGAATAGATTTTTCCTTAAGTATTTATCGAGACTCAACCCTGATGACACCTGAATTTTATTTCCATAAGGCACAAAGCTGTAAAAGAATAAATCCAAATTGCTTCAAGCCATTGTTTATGGCAATTGATTACAGCAGCAGTGGGAAATTAATACACGTTTCCTCTTCTATTTTCTGGAATAGATTATGCAAAACTCAGTTAATTATTTAAATATTTGGTAGATTTCCCTAGTTAAATCATCTGGAACTGAATTTTTTCATTTTGAGAATTTATTTTTTTTTTAATTACATCGGTATGTTTCAGCTTGGTTGAGTTTGGGTTGCTTGTGGATTTTGAGGAATTGATTCATTTCATCTAAATTGCTTACCTTGTGATTGTAAGATTGAATGTAGCGTTCCCTTGTTATCTTTTTAATGGCTTCTGGATTTGTGGTAATATATCCCATTTCATTCCTGATTTTGGTGATCTCTCTTTTTAGTAGTGTTGGTTTTGCCAGAAGTTTATCAGTTTTATTGATATTTTCAAAGAATTCTCTTTTTTTTATTGATTTTTATCTAATTTCCTAGTTTCAATATACTTGTTTTCTGCTAATATGTTTATCACTTCCTTCCTTCTGATTGTGCTGGGTTTGTTTTGGTCTTTGATTTTTCTAGTTTGTTGAGATAGGTTACCTTACCCTTTTGAAATAAACTTTTACTTGAGATTCTATTTAGATTTTGTTTTTAATTTAGTACAATTAAGAAAACAAGTTGTAATGAAAAAATAAAACAGTCAATTGAATGAAACTCATTACAGCTAAGTTTTTGTGACTACATTAATAGTGGTCTAGAGTTATGAATGTAGAAACTATTATGTGTAAGTATTTGGAAGGTTTACTAATGCAATTATTAGACCTTTTTGTCCATAAAATGTGTCATTTATATTACACAGAGATTTGACTCAATTATTGACAAATTCAAAGTGATATATGAATATAAACTATTCGTATAAAACAAAAGGTGTATTTAAAGTAGCTAAAATTATTTTATTTTAAAACGTTAGAGCAAGTATTTTCATCCTAGGCTCAGTGACGAAATGGTACCAGAACTCGTTACTGAGGATATAGATGGCATTGGTCAGAGCCATTGATAAAGAGTTAAGAATAGGTGAAATAAAGTAAATTTACGGGCTATTTTTTTAAAGTAGCCATTGATAGAAGTTTAACTTTAATTGAGAATAGATAATGATCTAATGTTGTAGGCAGAAATGAAATTCAGGAATTGGGTATGAGTTCTGCAGGAGATATATATACATGGAATCTGAAAGCACAAACTTGCTTCTACCCTCTACTCAAATTACAGGCAATTAATGAATTAACTCAAAGAATAGGTTCTTTAAAGTCTTTCACAAGACATCAGGAGAAATTCTGAAACCAGAGCTTAGAGTTAATCAAGGAATTATAATGAATTCAAGGCAGTTTATATTGGAGCTCAAATATGAATGATATCATTGCTTGACAGATAGATTGGTAAACTTTAAAAAGTGAGAAAATGAATGGATAACATTGAGAAAAATAGAATCATTATCTGTGAAAACATAGTAATGTGTTTAAATCAGCATCAACCTGCTGATGACATTTAAATACATATATTTATATAAACATTTAATAAAATATACATAGAATAGGCATAGACACTAAATCCAAATTTATTTGACTATTTCAAATTTTCCTTTGAACAAAAGTAGACCTTTTAAACTCAACCTGTCCCAAATAAAACTGAACTTATGGTTAGCCTGAAAAAAAATCTACCCCACATATAACTTCTCCAATTTCAATTGTTTCAAGTTTTCATCTTCTAGCTTCTCAGGCCAAAAATCTCATTCTTATTTCCTGTAACAAATGCTTTCTGGTGTCTTCTGTCTCATGTCACATTTCCTCTACCCACCTGTGAATTCAGTTACAGCAGCTGGGGAGAGTTCTACTCAATTTCTAACTCATCTTATGATGGTAGGTCCAACCTAAAGTTTCCATAAGCCAGCTTTTTATTTCTATTTATACAATTGGAATCATATTTTCAGTTTTGTAAACTTCTTTACTCATTTAATATAAATATCTTAATTTTATCATGCACATTAACATTTTATTTCACTTTCGCATTATCCCAGAAATAGAAATATACATTACATTTATAATTAATTTTTTCTTTTTCTTTCTTTCTTTCTTTCTTTTTTTTTTTTTTTTTTTTGAGAAGGATTCTTGCTCTGTTGCCCAGGTTGGAGTGCAGTGGCACGATCTTGGCTCACTGCAACCTTTGCCTCCCAGGTTCAATGAATTCTCCTGCCTCAGCCTCCTAAGTATCTGGGACTACAGGCATGTGCCACCATGTCCAGTTAATTTTTGTATTTTTAGTAGAGACGGGATTTCACCGTATTAGCCAGACTGGTCTTGATCTCCCGACCTCAAGTGATCTGGCTGCCTTGGCCTCCCAAAGTGCTAGGATTACAGGCATGAGCCATTGTGCCTAGCCTAGAATTAACTTTTTACTTTACTTCTATTTGTAATTCTGGTATTTGCCAAGATCTAAAATATTTTTATATTAGTCAGACACATTCCAAATGAGTGATATGCAGACTACGGAGAAATATAATAGTGAAAACTGATATAAAAGGAAATAAAATTTTAAAACATTAAGTAGGATCAATACAGATTTTCAAGCCAAATACAATTTGGTTTAAAGGTTTTCTGGATTGCTCTCCTAAATCACTTTCATCCAAATGAGGGGTGAGAATCATGCAGATTTTCAATGGAAATCATATAAATCCATTTATACAATTGGAATCATATTTTCAGTTTTGTAAACTTCTTTACTCATTTAATATAAATATCTTAGTTTTATCATGCACATTAACATTTTATTTCACTTTCGCATTATCCCAGAATAATGGGATTTTCTGCTCTCTTTTTTTAATACTTATTTTCTGCTCTCTTTTTTTAATACTTTATTTTTAATCTTCATTATCTTCTGTTTCTTCCTCTTTTATCTAGTTTTGTACTTCTCTCTTGTTTTTTCTCTTTTTATTCTCTTCTGATTTCCCATCATTATATGTATTTTTCTGCCTGACCCCTCTGTCATTAAGATCAAAATGTGGAGTTGCAGCTAACAACAAAAGGTGGGAAAGCTGCTTAAATGTTGTATGTAATATAAATTATTCAAAAACAGCAAACCTCAGTTTCTGTGTGTGTGTGTGTGCATATAACGTCTGTTATATGCTGTTATATGACATGATGTCAGTTATCAAGAGCATTGGGCAGAACTTGAAGACATAGACTAAAGGCATTTGAGGACTGTTACAGAGAATTTATGTGCTACTCAAAGTAGGATGAATTTTATACTTTACTATTATTTTATTTTGTTAAGTACAATTTGTAAAATTAATTTTCATTCTACTAAAAATTCACAAGCCTTCATATAACCATTTTCATAAAACCATGTAATTTTGTATACATATCAGTCTTTTTTGAGTCTGGACAAGAGTTACAAGACAGACAAATTACCTTTATTTTTATTGTACTATTTTTTTAAAGACCCCGCCCTATGCCAGTATTAAAAATTCAGACCTACAGCAACGAGACTGACTTTACAAATCCAGAAAGACAATCAAGATTAATATTTTTTCTTGTTGCCAGTGACAAAACTCCAAGGAAACATTAATTTGGAAGCCTGAACATTCTCTAGTGACTTCACATTCCGGTAAACTTACGCATTCCCTGGTGACATGTGAACAGATTATCAATTCAGTCAATATGACAGCTGCCTTCTTAATTGGAGGATGTGCTATGGAAACATTGGGCAGAATTTGCTGCCTTAGCAGTAAAACACAAAAGTCTTTTGTTGCATGTATCCTTAATCATTAATTACCTCAAAAGCAAGATTTTAGCAAGTATAATTGTTCCTTTTGATAAATCAACATGCACCTATTTATGTAGGGAGAAAATATATTTTTAAAATCTTGTTCCAAAAGAAAAAATGCAGCCAATAAAGCAGAAATTATTATTGCTAATATTTATATATTTTTTTCAAATTTCATTCATGTCATTATGTATTTGTACCCAGAAAAGAGTATATTAATCATTTATAAAGTAAACATATACTGTGGACTCCTCCACTGCTTCACTGATTGTTTTTTTCTTTTCTTTTCTTTCTATTTTTTTTTTTTCCTGTTTAGTTAACATGCCACCTCAGGGAATATGCCTTTAAAAAGTAACTTTTCCTACAAAATAGAATTCTGTGTGTGTGTAGTTTCTTTTCCAAAAATCTCTGTGATGAGTATAAGTAAACCATTGTCTTCAAATTAGCTCAATTTAGTAACTGGAAAGTTGGCATCCTGGATAAAAAGGAAAACATTGTTTGTGTTATTATTTCCATAGGCATAGGTAAATCGACTTATTAATCTAAGAAAACTTAATTGACTATCACAAAAGAACAAACTAAACAGAAATAATTCTAGATAAAACACTCCTAAGTAATCAGAATTGAATTTTTAAGAATAATAACAAGTAAAACTATAACTGATTATTTTATATCTTTGTATATTGACCAAAATCAAAACAATTGCTGGTGACAATATTGCAAAGAGGAAGCACTTGTCATCTTTTTTCCCATTAAGATGATGCACTCAATGTGTATAAGATTATTTTATTAGGTTTTAGTCAATTTGTCTAGTTACAAATTAGCTTTCTGTATCATCCTTACATGCAATAATATAAAATAACTCCCATTGAGTAACATTTCTAGGTATCCTTGCTTATGCACTGTTTACACTCCTCCAGTGTGCTTTACATTCCTTTATTTCTGGAAGACTGTCTACACTCCAGAAGCTGTCAAATATGTAAAGATGGTTGGGATTTTGAGAGGGAGAGTTTGCGTGAGTTGTTAATATGCATAACTCGAGATTTTGAAAGCCTTACCTTTCTGTTAAAAAGATCAACAAAACTCGGATACAAAGAAAGCAATAATTCTAGCATCTAAATTATATTTTATAAAATTCTATTTTAAGAAAATTCCATGCTCAGAATTCATTAAGACTGAAATATAACATAGTCATAAATGGGTCACTTCTGCAAAATTTTGAGCACAGAGCTTGTATCTCTTATTGAGCATCTTGTTTGTGACGGTATTCAATGTATCTTCAGTAGTCTTAAAGGAAATTTAGATCAGGAAAATCATAATTTACTATTTAATCTATATTTATGATATTAAGGTCATCAGTGTCATGTACCTCTCTCTATTTCAGCTTTTGCCCTGTTTTAAATTCCAGATATAAATTTGTCCTCATTTGATATAGCTTCCCTCAACTAGCATTTTAAAATATTTTATTCCATCTATGGAATAGTGAAATTCTTGGTGTTCAAACTAATGAACAAACAAACAAAAAAACCCACAAGTGAATTGTTCAGTTTTATGTTGAAGCAAACACACTGTGGGTCTTCCAATTAGAAATCTTTACTCTCTTGAGATTTCTAATTGACTGTCTATCTTTTAAAAAATTACTTTTTATTATTATTAATTTCAACTTTTATTTTAGATACAGGGGGTGCAGATTTGTTACATGGAAATACAGTGTGATGCTGGGATTTGGAGTACAGATCATGTAACCATGGTAGTGAACAGAGTATCCAATAGATAGTTTTTTCTTTTTTTTTTTTTAACTCATGCCCCTTCCTTCACCCTTCAGTAGTCAACAGTGTCTACTGTTTCCATGTTTACATCCATGTGTGCTCAATGCTTAGTTCTTATTACAAATGCAAACATGTGGTATTTGGTTTTCTGTTTCGGCATTAATTTTCTTTTTTATTATTATACTTTAAACTCTAGGGTACATGGGCACAATGTGCAGATTTGTTACACAGGTATATATATGCCATGTGGGTTTGCTGCATCCATTAACTCGTCATTTATATTAGGTATTTCTCTTAATGCTATCCTTACCCCTGTCCCCCACCCCATGACAGGCCCTGGTGTGTGATGTTCCCCGCTCTGTGTCCAAGTGTTCTCATTCTTCAGTTCCCACCTATGAGTGAGAACATGCGGTGTTTGGTTTTTTGTCCTTGTGATAGTTTGCTCATAATGATGGTTTCCAACTTCATCCATATCCCTGCAAGGGACATAAACTCATCCTTTTTTATGGCTGCATAGTATTCCATGGTGTATATGTGCCATATTTTCTTAATCCAGTCTATCATTGATGGACATTTGGGTTAGTTCCAAGTCTTTTCTATTGTGAATAGTGCCACAATAAACATAGGTGTGCATGTGTCTTTATAGTAGCATGATTTATAATCCTTTGAGTATATACCTAGTAATGGGATCGCTGGGTTAAGTGGTATTTCTAGCTGTAGATCCTTGAGGAATCTCCGCACTGTCTTCCACAATGGTTGAACTAGTTTACAGTCCCACCAACGATGTAAAAGCGTTCCTATTTCTCCACATGCCCTCCAGCATCTGTTGTTTCCTGACTTTTTAATGATCGCCATTCTAACTGGTGTGAGATAGTATCTCATTGTGGTTTTGATTTGCATTTCTCTGATGACCAGTGATGAGGAGCATTAATTTTCTTAAGATTATGGCCTCCAGCTCCTTCCATGTTGCTGCAAAGGACATGATTTCAGTCTTTTTAGTGGCTGTATAGTATACCATAGTCTATATATACCAAATTTTCTTTATCCAGCCTACCATTGATGGGCACCTGGGTTGACTCCATGTCTTCGCTATTGTGAACAGGACAGTGATGAATATACAAGTGCATGTGTCTTTTTGGTAGAATGTTTTGTTTTCTTTGAGGTAATTTTTTTTCTTTTAATTAGTGATGCTGCACATTTTGTGTATGTTTGTTGGCAACTTGTATGAATTATTTTTAGAGGTGTCTGTTTATGTCATTTGCTGACATTTAATAGGGCTTTTTTTTTTTTTTTGGCTTACTGATTTAATTTATCTCCAGATTCTGGATATTAAGCGTTTGTCAGATGTATATTTTGTGAATGTCTTCTCCCATTCTATTGGTTGTTGGTTTGCTCTGTTGATAGTTTCTTTTCCTGTGCAAAAGTACTTTAGTCTAACCAAGTCTCACTTGTCAATTCTTTTTCGCTGCAACTGCTTTTGGGGACATAACCAAAAATTCTTTGCCAAGGCCAATGTTGAGAAAAGTATTTCCTACGTTGTCTTCCAGGATTTTTATAGTTTGCGGTCTTACATTTGAATCTTTAATCCATTTTGAGTGAGTTTTTATGCATGGTGAAAGGTAGGAATCCAGCTTTAATCTTCTGCAAATGACTAGCCAGCTATCCCAGAACCATTTATTGAAAAGAGATTCCTTTCCTCATTGCTTATTTTTGTCAGCCTTGTCAAATATCAGATGCTTGTAGGTATGCACCTTTATTTTGGGGTGTTCTGTTCTGTTCCATTGGTCGTTGTGTCTCTTTTTGTACTAGTACCAAGCTATTTTGGTTACTACAGTTTTCTAGTATAGTATGAAGTAGGGTAGTATGATGCCCTCAGTTTTGTTCTTTTTACTTAGGATTGCTTTGGCCATTCAGGCTCTTTTTGGGTTCCATATAAATTTTAGAATTTTTTTTTTGAATTCTGTAAAAAATGGCATTGGAAGTTTGTTAGGCACAGCATTAAATCTGTAAATTGCTTTGGGCAGTATGGTCATTTTTGTGTTATTGAGTCTTTTAATCTGTGAGCATGTTGTTGGCAGGCAGTGGGCCAGAGACTGCACCAAATACTGCCTTAGTACTTGGGATGGCACATATCCCTCAATGTAGCACTTGCCTTCCAGGTAATCATTGAGTTCCTGGAAGTTGGTGGGGCTTCTCAGGTCTCCAAAACCCTGTATCTGAGAGCCAGGGAGCAAAAAAGGAAAGAAAAAAAAAAAAAGAAAAAAGAAAAGAGTACAAGTTGTTGATGTCCAATGTTAAGAGGGGACAAAGGCTATAAAAAATCTTTATAAACATATAATACAATGAACATCCATACACCAATCTCTGTTTTTAAGTAAAATAACTAAACTCAAACATCATTTACTTCAGAAAAAAAAATATTTTATGATCAGTGCACCCCAATAGGTCCTCTTCTAATGGCGTTTTTTTCCCCACAAGGTGACCATTTTTTCCTGAAGTATATATATATACCACTCCAAAGCATGTTGCTACACAGTTATTTTTTACTATATATAGTTTATATGTATGTGTGTATATGTATGTATATATATACACACAGAGACATATATATATACACACACACACACATACATATACACACACAATATCTCTAAAAGCTCTAGACTTTTTTTACTGTCTAGGTTAATTTCATGATTAATGCATTTATTCATAGATTTATAGATTTCTACCCAAAAGTTCTCGTATTCCTGATATTAGTGTTAGTATCTGTGAATAGCAGTCATGTCTGTCTCATTTTCATTCTCTTTTATTCTGTAGAAAACACTATGTAATTTTATGAAAAAGTTTTTGCATTTTTTCATAGATTTATTTCTAGATAATTTATGACACTGCTATTGTAATGGCATGATTCCCCAACACATTTTCTAAATGCATAATTCTGGTATCATATATTGGATCACCAAACACAAACTAGTTGCCTACATTTTAAATGTAAATTTTCAAGCACAGAATCAGCCAAGCACTCTGCATTCCTCGAGCCCTCATTACCCCCTAAGAGCTGTGCTTAAGCCAACTCTGAGGAAGCACATAGAGAATACCCCTCCTTCCCTGGAAGAGGGGTCCACCTAATAGTTCCACAAACAAAAGGGAAGAAATGGAAACTCCCTCATCAAGGACATGGCCTTTTCAGAAGAAGGAGCTCAGCTGCTTAAGAAGAAGGTCACTAAAACTGATGAAATAGTTTCTTGGTAAACTACTAAATGGCGGAGGAAAGGGGCACCTGTGATATGTAGAGTTGTCTTTTTCAAGAATAAATTTGATAACTTTTTTTTTTTATCTTGCATCGTGAAACCTTACAATACTCTTAGTAAACAAACTATATCATCTCTACGTTTTTTTGGTGATTTATATAAACAATCATATCATATGCATATATGGATAGTTTATCTTTCTCCTCTACTATAGCTATCTCACATGTCTTGTTGTATTTATAAGGATGTTTTTAGATTGACCTTTAAACGTACTATGCTCCTTGGCACCAGCAGAAATATTGTCTTCAAAAGAAAGAAATAAAAAATGTGCTTGCACTGTAGCTTTTTGCTGAAGATATATGTCACTTAAAAAAAAATCTCTTTAATATTTAGATTGCTAAAATTCACTTTAAATTCATAAACTAGCATACAAGTTTATCAAATAATTTTATGTCCTCACCAATATTATCTGTACTGTCATATGGATCATAAAATAATTCTGCATTCTGATATAAACCATACTTACTCACTATTTACTTTAAAAAATATCCTACTCTATTTGATTAGCTGATGTGTTATTTAAAATGGTTAAATCTGTGTTTTTATGTGAGATTAGTCTATAATTTAAGTATCTTGAACTTCCTCTCCAACCTGTTTTGGTATCAAAATTTACTAATCTTCAAAAGATATAAGATAAAAGTTTCCTCATTGTTTAGAAATTTTATTTCAGTTCTAATGGTCAATGACACATTTTGATTTTGTCTTCCTATTTTAGTCAATACTTTTTAATCTGTATTTTCTAGAATTAAAAAAATCTTACATTTAAAAAAATTATTTGCCTTTTTAAAATATACAATGTTTCAAAAATCTCAAAAATATAAATTTAAAAATATGATTAAAATCAAAAGATATATTCAAAATGCTATTTTACAATCACCCTTGTTTTTCTTAGGATTGTTTAATCATTCCCTAAACAATTTTTACTTCACAAAATATATTAGGGGTTTGAAAGTATACACAGGCTCAAGAATAATGGCCAGTGACAAAACAAAATCTAAAAGCTACCTTAAGGTAGATGAAGTGTGCAATTACATAACAGTTTGAAGGAGGACACTCAATATTGAACAACAATATCTGCTTCAAAGTAAAAAACACATCTAGATAAAATCCCCTTAAAGACCCCCAGTAGCCTAAACTTGGTAAGGATTCAGAGGGGTCTTTTATTTATTTTCTTGAGGTTTTTCTGATCTTCATAATCCTGCCAATTACTTTTCAAGTTTCTAGGTGTATCCTTACTTATCACCAGGTGCAGACAAAGAACTCAGCATACTTCTGAGTGTATAAGAAGAAATGAAAAGGGGAGATCAGCAGTACCTTTTCTATGATTGCACCCTTTTATAAAAAATTATAGCAGGCTCAAGCTATAATTTTTAGAATTTGTCACTTTGATTAATATTCTTAACGATTATGCATTATTGATCTTTTGTCTTGCTTTTTGCCTATTTATTAATTTGTATGCTTTTATTCTAATATTTATTTGTAAATTATTTAGTATAATCCTTTGCTTTCTGTGTTGCTTCTAAAGTTGAAATATAAGCTCAATTATTTTCAATGTTTTCTATTTAAAAATCTACGTATAATCTGCAAATAGAGATTATTTCAGTTCTCCTTTTCAGTTTCTGTGCCCATTATTTTCTTTTGTCTAACTGAATTGGTTAATAGCACCAAAGCAATGTTCAGTAGTAATGGAGATAATGGCTGTCCTGACCTTCTTTCTGAGTCCACATATTTAAAAGGGGCATAAAAGCTGAGTTGAGAGGACTTCATTGCCCACATTTGAGATAATTGAGTGCTAAAATAATAATGTCAGAAGTGAATTATAGTGAGTAATATAAAATAATTTTGGAGCATATAATGATGCATTAGTCTGTTTTTACACTGCTGATAAACACATACCTGAGATTAGGAAGAAAAGGAGGTCTAATTTGACTTACAGTTCCACATGGCTGGGAAGGTCTCATAATCATGGTGGAGGGTGAAAGGCACTCTTATATGGTAGCAGCAAGAGAGAATGAGGAAGAAGTAAAAGTGGAAACCCCTGATAAACTTGTCAGATCTCTTAACACTTATTCTCTATCATGAAAATAGTATGGGAAAGAGCAGCTCCCATGATTTAATTACTTCCCCCTGGGTCTCTCCCACAAGTGGGAATTCTGGGAGATACAATTCAAGTTGAGATTTGAGTGGGAACACAGCCAAACCATATCATTCCACCACTGACCCTCAAAATCTCATGTCCCTACATTTCAAAACCAATCATGCCTCCCCAACAGTCCCAGAAAGTCTTAACTCATATCAGCATTAATCCCAAAAGTCCACAGCCGAAAGTCTCATCTGAAACAAGGCAAGTCCCTTTTGCCCATGAGCCTATAAAATCAAAAGCTAGCTAGTTACTTCCTAGATACAATGCAGGTACATGGATTGGGGAAATATAGCCATTTCAAATGGGAGAAATTGGTCAAGGGTTACAGGGCCCATGCAAGTCTGAAATCCAGTGGGACAGTCAAATTTTAAAGCTCCAAAATGATACCTTTGACTCCAGGTCTCACAACCAGATCACACTGATGCAAGAGGTGGGTTTCCATAATCTTAGGTATCCCTGCCTCTGTGACTTTGCAGGGTACAGCCTGCCTCCTGGCTGCTTTCACAGGCTGGCATTGAGTGTTTGTGGCTTTTCCAGGCACGTGGTGTAAGTTGTCAGTGGATCTATAATTTTGGGGTCTGGAGGATGATGGCCCTCTTCTCACAACTCTACTAGTCAGTCCCCCATAGGGTCTCTGTGTGGGGGCTCTGATACCACATTTCCCTTTCACACTGCCCTAGCAGAGGTTCTCCACGAGGCCCTGCCCTGCAGCAAACTTTTGTCTGGGCATCCAGGAATTTCTATACATCCTCTGAAACCTAGGCAGAGGTTCCCAAACCTCAATTCTTGACTTCTGTGCACCCACACACTCAATGCCACATGGAAGCTGCCAAGGCTTAGGGCTTCCACCTTATGAAGCCACAGTCTGAGCTGCACATTGGCCCCTTTCAGCCATGGGTGGAGTGGTTGGGACACAGGGCACCAAGTCACTAGGTTGCACACAGTACAGGAACCCTGGGCCTGGCCCTTGAAATCACTTTTTCCTCCTGGGCCTCCAGGCCTGTGATGGGAGGGGCTACCATGAAAGTCTCTGAAATGGTCTGGAGAGATTTTCCCCATGTTCTTGGGGAATAAGACTTAGCTCCTTGATACTTATGTAAATTTCTACAGCTGGCCTGAATTTCTCCTCAGAAAAAAAAAAAAAAAAAAAAGGTTTATTTTCTACTGCATTATCAGGCTGCAAATTCTCTGAACATTTTTGCTCTGTTTCACTTTTAAAATGGAATGCTTTTAACAGTACCCAAGTCACATCTTGAATGCTTTGCTGTTTAGAAATTTTTTTCACCAGATACACTAAATCATCTCTCTCAAGTTCAAAGTTCCACAAATTTCTAGGGCAGGGGCAAAATGCTGCCAGTCTCTTTGCTAAATATAACAAGAGTCACCTTTGCTCCCACTCCTAACAAGTTCCTTATATCCATCTGAGACCACCTCAGCCTGGACATTATTGTTTATATCACTATCAGCATTTTTGTCAAATCTCTAAGAGTTTCCAAACTTTCCCACATTTTCCCGTCCTCTTCTGAGTCCTCCAAACTGTTCCAACCTTTGCCTGTTACCCAGTTCCAAAGTTGCTTCCACATTTTCGGGTGTCTTTTCAGCAACACTCCACTCTACTGGTACCAATTTACTGTATTTTTCCATTTTCGAGTTACTGATAAAGACATACCTGAGATTTTGAAGAAAA
This sequence comes from Theropithecus gelada, assembly GCF_003255815.1. Classification (NCBI taxonomy): domain Eukaryota; kingdom Metazoa; phylum Chordata; class Mammalia; order Primates; family Cercopithecidae; genus Theropithecus; species Theropithecus gelada. Next base: position 70,536,512 of record NC_037680.1, on the reverse strand, counting down.
AGAGATTTAATTGGACTTACAGTTCCACATGGCTGAAGAGGCCTCAGAATCATGGCAGGAGGGAAAGGCACTTCTTACATGGCAGCAGCAAGAGAGAATGAGGAAGAAGCAAAAGCAGAAACTCCTGGTAAACCCATAAGATCTCATGAGACTTATTCACTATCACGAGAATAGTACGTGATTCAATTACCTCCCCCTGGGTCCCTCCCACAACATGTGAAAATTCTGGGAGATACAATTCAAGTTGAGATTTGGGTGGGGACACAGCCAAACTATATCAAATGACATCTGAATAAAGGTAGGTAGAGAGAAGATAGAAAGCATTACTGAATGTCATTCATTTGTCTTTTATGTTGACATTGTATTGACTTAGTGCATGTAATGATTACAATATTCTGAATTTGTTAATACACAGGGTCATTTCCTTTTGTAGTTCATTTTGTATTCTAACAAATCTGCCCCTTGATGCCATATTGAATTTTCTGTCTTTTTCAAACAAACCAAAGAGTTTTATGCTTCTGTGATGACTTATCTTGCTTTCCTACCTAAAGTTCCACCAAGAGGAAGGGAATTATTTAATGCTAGCATTAAGTAAATATAATAGAAAAAAACAAAGGCTGAAAATCAATATTTATTTGTTTCTGTCTATCCTAAGAAGTTAGAAAACAGAGTAAATTAAAATTACCTAAAATGAAATAAAGAAATAATAGAGATCAGAAATAAATGACAAAAAACTTTTAGAAGATAAACATAATTTATGATTAAAAAGAGTGGGAGAGAAAGTACAAATCACAATAACAGGAATAAAAAGCAAAGATTACTATATTCATAGATATTAAAGAGATAATAGTGTGTTTGAACACCTTTATGTCAATAACTTCAAAATTCTACATGAAATGGAATAATTGTTAATAAAAAACTAACAAAATAAAGATACAAAAAGAAATGTAAAATCTGAATATTCATTCATCTATTAAAAAATAGACCAGTGTTTTTTCAATCTTATAACAAATAAATCTCCAGACCAGTGCAACTTTGTTGATGACATCTATTAGATATTAAGCTTACACAAACTATTACAGAAGGTAGGAATACAAAAAAGACCTGGCAACTTGCTTTATGGTGCCAGTAGCATTGAAAAAAAGGACATTTCAAGAAATAAAAATGTTTGACTACTCTCAAACATAAAAATAAATATCTTAAATGAAATATTAACTAATCAAATCTAGTTATATGTAAAATCAATTATATAACATGACCAAGTTTTAATTATCCCCAAAATACAAGGTTAGTTTCACTGTACATTAGTATCTGTGTACTTAATATTTATTTAAAATTTAAAGATAATATTTTTTTAAAAGTATATGTTTAGTAAATCATGGTAAAAATTTGTAGTCTATTTTTGTTTGATAGAGAAGATGACTTTTTCCCAGGAAATTCACTTAGAGGATTTATTTCCACTCGTAAACACAAAACACTGAGTATCAGAAATTGGACAGTTACTTCATCATTCTCTGATTTTCATAGACTTAAAAAGGAACAAAATTCAACTACTTTTTGTAATTCTACATAGTTTTCATAAGTGTACATGGCATTAATTATATTGATCTTTCTGCATTTTCATCAGTTTTAATATTCTATATGTAACATATTAATTTATATTCATTGTATAAAAGATTATAGAAGTATATATTATATAACGTGAAGTTTCTTTGTAACTCTTTCTATCCCAATTACTTTTCCTTAAATACAAGCATATGTGTTTAATCACCAAAACAGTTAGATTTCTATTCTGTTTTTGTTGTTGTTGTTGCTTTTGTTGTTGGTGGTGATGTCGTATTTTCGTATTTTCTTTTTTTTTTAAATCCTAAAAGAAGCTCTGCATTTTTTTGTAGTCATTATTTTTTTAGAGCAGTTTTAGGTTCACAGAAAAATTGAGAGGAAGGTACAGATATTTCACATATACCACCTGCCCCCACACATGCATAGCCTCCCCCATAATCAAGATCTCCCACCAGAGTAGTACATTCATTACTATTGTGAACCTATGATGACACATAATTTTCACCCAATGTCCACATTAGAGTTCATTCTTGGTATTGTACATTCTTTGCATTTGGACAAATTTATAACGACATATATTAATTATTATCATATCATATAGAGTAGTTTCACTGCCTTAAAAATCCTTTCTGCTCTACCTGTTCATCCCCACTTCTCCAATCCTGGCAAACACTGATCTTTTTATTAACATGATCTTCATATTTTTGCCTTTTCCAGAGTGTCGTATAGTTGGAATCGTGTAGCATGTAGCTTTGTACAACTGGCTTGTTTCAGTAGTAATGTGCATTTAGCTTTTCTCCACGTCCTTATGTGGCTTGATTGCTCATTTCTTCTTTAGTGATATGTATTCCAATGCCTAGATGGATAGTTTATTTATCTGTTCACCTACTGAAGGACATCTTGGTTGATTCCACATTTTGGCAATATGAGTAAAGATGCTCTAAATAGGGATATGCCAGCTTTTGTGAGGACATAAATTTTCAACTCCTTTGGGTAAATATCTAGAAGTATGATTGCTGGATCATATGGCAAGAGTAAGTTTAGTTTTTATAAGAAACTGCCAAACTGTCTTCCAACTGTCTTGTCATTTTGAATTCCTCCCAGCAATAAATGACAGTCCCTGTTGCTCCACATCCTTGTCAGTATTTGGTGCTGCCAATGTTCTGAATTTTGGCAATTCGAATCAGGGTTAGTGGTATCTTATTGTTGTTTTAATTTGCATTTCCCCAATTACATATAATTTAAAGCATCTTTTCATATGCTTACTGCTGTCAGTATGTCTTCTTTGGTGAGGTGTTTGTTAGCATCATTGGTGCATTTTTAAATGGAGTTGTTTGTTTGCTTAATATTGAATCTTAAGAGTTCTTTGTATATTTTGTATAATTATCCTTTATCTGAAAAGTATTTTGCAAATATCTTATCCCAGATAATGGCTTGTCTTTTTATTCTCTTGATGATGTGTTTCATAGAGCAAAATTTTAAATTTTAATAAAGTTTAGCTTATTTATTTCACAGACTATGACTTTGATGTTATAGCTAAAAAGTCATTCCTAAACCTAAGGCCACCTAGATGTTCTCCTGTTATCTTCCAGGAGTACTATTATTTTGCATTTTACATTTGGGTTTGTGATCCATTATTAGTTCATTTTTGTTAAAACTATAAGGTCTGTATCTAGATTCTTTTTGTTTATTGCATGTGGATATAAAGTTGTACTGCCTTTACTCCTTTGTCAAAGACTAGTTGACTCTATTTATGTGGACTATTACTAGACTCTCTATTCTGTTCCATTGATCTATTTGTCTATTTCTTTGTCAAAGCCATACTGTCTTTATTACTACAGCTCTACACTAAGTCTTTAAATAGAATAGCATCAGTCTTCTTTGTTCTTCTCCTTTAATATTGTGTTGACTATTCTGGGTTTTTTGCCTCTATGTGTTAACTTTAGAATCAATTTGTCAATGTCTGCAAAATAACTTGCTGGGATTTTGATTGGGGTTTGCATACTTTTAAACCCAAATAAAGTTCTAAATGTATTTTAAATTGTTTTGATCACATCACCATTTTCTTTGGAAACCTTTCCATATCAATTCAGATAGACCTATCCCATGATTAATTGCTGAATGTTTAGTTTTGTATAGTATGATATTTAAAATCAGTCACCTTTTTAAAGCATACATAGTATATTTCAATTTATCAATATTATCCTATGACTCAATAATCATATATATGTAATTTTTTATGCACACACACAGGCGTGCACACACATATATGCATATGCTTATTTTAGTTTATAGTCTTGAATTTGTCTATTTTAATTTGACATATGCTGCCAAATTCTTCCAAAAATGTTTTAATACATTGCATTCTTGCAAATTGTTTATAAATGTGTCCATCTCACCATATGCTTGCTTACATAACTGTTAGTAAACTTTTGGGTGAAAAAGCATATTTTTGCATTTTCATATTCCTTATTACTCCTGCAATTGAATATGTTTTCCTAAATGTACTAGCTCTTATAATTGCTTTGTCATTTGACCAGCCACATTGTAACTGTCTGAACCTCAAAGTATAATTATGGCTGTATCCTCTACTTCTTTCAAATGTATCATGGAAGATAAAAAGGATAATTTTCTTATTTGGTTGTAAATATTTTTTGATCTGTGTATTTTTTTTTTTTTTTTGAGACAGACTTTCCCGCCTCAGCCTTCCAGGTAGCTAGGACAACAGGCATGAGCCACCCTGCCCAGCCTGACTCTTTTTTTATGAGCCATCAATATCTACTGTTAAAGCCAGGGAGTACAATCTGATATTTGTGTGATCAGACAAGGAGGAAGATGGAATATAGTCAGTATTCATGTGAATGAAGTGAAGAGTAGTTTATTGAGAAGTGAATGCATACTAGAAGTGAACACTGCTTGTGTTAAAAGTTATATGATGGCAGTGTGTCCACAGCACTAGGTGTGAGGATATCCTTCTCTTGATTTTAGGGCCTCTTGATTATACACTGCATGCAAGATGAAAATCCATGTCTGACCTTTTCACTGTCCCCCATAAGACCTGTAGAGAATTTTTATTTTTTTCTATCCAGATATTTCCTATAGATTGTATTGCAGCATATGACACTCATTAATCACCACCACAGATGTATGCATTTACTTGCTTGGTGGCTTAAAGAGGTCTAAGAACAACTTTTGTGCATTGTTTCCATGATAGTGGAGCTGAGTGTTTGCTGCTGCACCTGCTCACCATCCTCTGGCTTCCCTAGCTGCTGCTTGGATAATCCAGCTGATTCAATCTGGAAATGTGCGGAGTGGACATCTATAGGGCAGATTTGGATTCGTTAGAGGCAACCAAAGGTAGTATCTTTGGACTGTTGTAACAAAACACCATAAACTGGGAAAACATACAAACAACTGGAATTTATTGTCTTGCAGTTCTTGAGGCTGGGAAATTCAAGATTAAAGTGCCATTAGATTTGGTATCCACTTTCTCATTCATAGATGATACCTTCTTGCTTTGTCCTCACATGTTGGAAAGGAGGAACAAGTTCTCTGGTATTTATTTTTTATACTAATCCTATTCATGAGGATTCCTCCCTCACAATCTTATCAACTCCCAAAGACCCCACCTCCTAACACCATCAGTTTGAGGGGCTGAGATTTCACCATGTAAATTTTAGGAGGAAACGAACATTCCAGACCATAGCAGTAGGGGGTCCCAAACATGCTTGGGTATTTTATTTGCTACTTATAAACCACATTCTGACTTTTCACAAATCTCACAGAAAGTTATTTCTTTCTCGTGTGTTCTATAAAACCCAGTGTCTCTGTAACTGCCAAGGATACAACTAAAAAGTTATAAACTGCTCTCCACTAATGAGCTTGAAGCAGCAGGGGACGTGGTTCCTAAATTGTTGTTCCTTCTGCCAGGAAATTTAGTAGCATTTCAATATTGTTTATAGAAGGCCAATGTCTACCAATTGTTAAATATTAAGGAGAGATTAGAGTCTAAGAACAATGTGTTTTGAACTGGGAAATCCTAAATTATAATCTCGTTTTTGACCTTGAGTAACTGTGTGTCCATAGGAGTGTTACTTAACTTTCCTATGCCTCAGTTCCCTCCTTTGTAAAATGGAGATTATAGTAGTTGTGAGGTGGCTATGAGGCTGAAAAGACATAAAAACATTTAGAACACCATCCAGTTCAAAGTAATTACTATATAAGTTTTAGCTAATATCATTTGTTATAATTATTGTTATTGTCTCTTTTAATTGAAAAGCTAACAAAGTATCTAGTTAGATTATCCCCACCCCAAAACACAAACAGGGTAATAAATGAGTCTCTAGGCAATATATTCAAAGCCAGGAGGATTAAAAATAAAATAAAATAAAAAGTTAAGTACTCAGTTGCAATTAAGGGAGTCCTACTACATACAGTGTAATCAATACCAATGGTACTCCTTGACTCTAGGAGACCAGAAGACATCTGAAAAACCCCACTCTGAACATTTACATCAAGTAGCCTTTTCCCAGTTTCCAACTCATGAGTAAAGATAATATTTTGTTAATTCTATTTCAGGAAACTTATTGCAAGTTCTGTTATTTACAATGTGAACCTCTTCAATAAAGTTGTTTTTTTTTTTCTCTGCCAAACTCCATGGCTCTTTTATTTTATAATTTACCATCTGTGATAGTTAATGTTGTATAATATATTTATTTATTTATTTTAAAATTTTATTTAACAGTTTTTGGTAACAGCTGGTGTTTGGTTTTGGTTACATAGGTAAGTTCTTTAGTGGTGATTTCTGAGATTTTGGTGTACTGGTCACCTAAGCCCTGTCTACTATATCCAATGTGTAGTCTTTTATCCCTCACTCCACTCCTACCAAGTCCCCAAAGTCCATTGTATCATTGTTATGCTTTTGTGTCCTCATAGCTTAGTTCCTACTTTTAAGTGGGAATATACTGTACTTACTTTTCCATTTCTAAGTTACTTCACTTATAATAATGATCTCCAACCCCATTCAGGTTGTCATAAATGCCATTATTCCATTCCTTTTTGTGACTGAGTAGTATTCGATGGTATGTATGTATGTGTGTGTGCGTGCGGATATATGTGTGTGTGTGTGTGTGCATATAGGTAAATACATAGATAGATAGATAGATAGATAGATAGATAGATAGATAGATAGATAAACAGAGAGATATAATCATATTTTCTTTACCCACTAATTGGTTGGTGGGTATTTAGGCTGGTTCCATATTTTTGCAATTGCAAATTGTCCTGCTATAAACATGCATGTGCAATTTTTTTTTCATATGACTTCTTTTCCTCTGAGTAGATACCCAGTGGTGGAATTGCTGGATCAAATGATGGTTCTACTTTTAGTTATTTAAGGAACCTTTGTACTTCTTGCATTGCCACCAGCACTGTAAAAGTGTTCCCTTTTCATGATATGCATGCCAAAATTATTCTGTTTTGATTTTTTAATTATGGTCATTTTCACAGTAGAAAGGTGGTATCTCATTGTAATTTTGATTTACATTTCCCTGATAATTAGCAATGTTGAGCATTTTTTCACATGTTTGTGGGTCATTTGTATACCTTCTTTTGAGAACTGTCTATTCATTCTCTTGCTCACTTTTTGATGACTTTTTTTCTTGCTGATTTGTTTTAGTTTCTTGTAGATTCTGGATATTAGTCCTTAGTTGGATGCATAGCTTGTGAATATTTTATCCTATTCTGTGAGAGGTCTGTTTACTCTGCTGATTTTTATTTCTGTGCAGAAGCTTTTTTGACTAATAGATTAATTAGTTCCCATCTATTTATTTTTGTTTTTCTTGCATTTGCCTTGGGATTCCTTATTAACTCTTTGCCTAAGTCAATCTAGAAGGGTTTTCTAGATGTTATGTTCTAGAATTTTTATGGTTTCAGGTCTTAGACTTAAGTCCTTGATCCATCTTGAGTGGATTTTTATATAAGGTGAGAGATTAGAATCCAGCTTCGTTATTCTACCTATGGCTTGCCAATAATTCCAACACCATTTGTTGAATAGGGTGTCCTTTGTCCACCTTTTATTTTGTTTGCTTTGTTGAAGATCAATTGACTGTAAGTATTTGGCTTTATGTCTGGGTTCTCTATTCTATCCCATTGGTCTGTGTGTCTATTTTTATACCACTGCATGTTGTTTTGGTTAACTATAGACTCATAGTATAATTTGAAGTCACGCATTGTGATACCTCCAGATTTGTTCTTTTTGTTCAATCTTGTTTTGGCTATGCAGGCTCTTTTTTGCTCCATATAAATTTTAGGGTAGTTTTATTTTAGTTCTGTGAAGAATAATGATGTCATTTTGATGGAAATTGAAAGTAATCTGTAGATTGCTTTTGGCAATATGGTCATTTTCACAATATTTATTCTACCCAGATGTGTTTCCATTTATTTGTGTCATCAAATTATTTCTTTTGGTAGTTTTTTATAGTTTTCCTTATAGAGACCTTCTACCTCCTTACTTAGGTATATTCCTAAGTATTTTACTTTTTTTTTTGGCAGATATTATAAAACAGATTGAGTTTTTTATTTGGTTCTCAGTTTGGTTGTTGTTGGTCTATAGTAGTGCTATTGTTTCATGTACATTGATTTGGTATCCTGCAACTTTGCTGAATTCATTCATCAGATCTAGGAGCTTTTTGGATGAGTTTAAGTTTTTCCTAGGCATATATTATATCATCAGCAAACAGCAACAGTCTGAGTTCCTCCTTACCAATTTTGATGCCCTTTATTTTGTTCTTTTGTCTGATTGCTCTGGCTAGTACTTCCAGTATTACGTTGAACATAAGTCATAAAAGTGGCATCCTTGTCTTGTTCCAGGTCTCAGGGGGAATGCTCTCAACTTTTCCCCTTTCAGTATTATAGTAGCTGTGGGTCTGGCATAGATGGCTCTTATTACCTTGAAGTACGTATCTTCTATGCCAATTTTGCTGACGATTTTAATCATAAAGGGATGCTGGATTTTATCAAATGCTTTTTCTGCATCTATTGAGATGATTATTTTTAATTCTGTTTATGTGGTATATCACATTTATTGACTTGCATGTATTAAACCATCCCTGCACCTCTGCTATGAAACCTACTTGTTCATGGTATATTATCTTTTATTTTAAAACACTAGGTAACTTAATCCAACAGCATATCTTTTTAATATGCAGTTCAATTTGGACTGAATCCAACAGCATACCTTTTTAATATGATGTTTGATTTGGTTAGTTTTTTTTTCTTTTTTTTTTTCTTTTTTTTTTTTTTTTACTATACTTTAAGTTCTAGGGTACATGTGCACAATGTGCAGGTTTGTTACATATGTATACGTGTGCCATGTTGGTGTGCTGCACCCATTAACTCATCATTTACATTAGGTATATCTCCTAATGCTATTCCTCCCCCTCTCCCCCTCCCCACAATAGGACCCAGTGTGTGATGTTCCCCTTTCTGTGTCCAAGTGATCTCATTGTTCAATTCCCACCTATGAGTGAGAACATACGGTATTTGGTTTTCTGTTCTTGTGATAGTTTGCTGAGAATGATGGTTCCCAGCTTCATCTATGTCCCTACAAAGGACACAAAGTCAACCTTTTTTATGGCTGCATAGTATTCCATGGTGTATATGTGCCACATTTTCTTAATCCAGTCTATCACTGATGGACACTGATGGACATTCACAAGTCTTTGCTATTGTGAATAGTGCCGCAATAAACATACGTGTGCATGTGTCTTTATAGCAGCATGACTTATAATCCTTTGGGTATATACTCAGTAATGGGATGGCTGGGTCAAATGGTATTTCTAGTTCTAGATCCTTGAGGAATTGCCACACTGTTAAACCCCAGAAGAAAACCTAGGTAATACCATTCAGGACATAGGCATGGGCAAGGACTTCATGTGTAAAACACCAAAAGCAATGGCAACAAAAGCCAAATTGACAAATGGGATCTAATTAAACTAAAGAGCTTCTGCACAGCAAAAGAAACTACCATCAGAGTGAACAGGCAACCTACAGAATGGGAGAAAATTTTTGCAATCTACTCATCTGACAAAGGGCTAATATCCAGAATCTATAAAGAACTCAGTCAAATTTACAAGAAAAAAACAACCCCATCCAAAAGTGGGCAAAGGATATGAACAGACAGTTCTCAAAAGAAGACATTCATACAGCCAACAGACACATGAAAAAATGCTCATCATCACTCGCCATCAGAGAAATGCAAATCAAAACCACAATGAGATACCATCTCACACCAGTTAAAATGGCAATCATTAAAAAGTCAGGAAACAACAGGTGCTAGAGAGGATGTGGAGAAATAGGAACACTTTTACACTGTTGGTGGGACTGGTTAGGTTTTAATAGTGTTTGGTTGAGGATTTTTGCACCTATGTTCATCAGGGATATTTGTCTGTAGTTTTTTTTTTTTTTTTTTTTTTTTTTTCATTGTTTTTATGCCCTTGTCTGGTTTTGGTTTTATGGTGATGCTGGCTTCATAGGACACTTTAGGGAGGATTCCATCTTTCTCTCTCTTTTGGAGTAGTTTCAGTAAGATTGGTACCAATTCTTCTTTGAATGTCTGGGAGAATTCAATGGCGAATCCACCTGGTCCTGGACTTTATTTTGTTGGCAATTTTTTTTTTTTTTTTTTTACTGTTTTAATTTTGCTACTTCTTATTGGTCTGTTCAGAGTTTCTATTTCTTCCTGATTTATTCTAGGAGGGTTATATATTTCCAGAAATGTATTCATCTCCTCTAGATTTTCTAGTTTGTGTGCATAAAGGTATTTATAGTAGCCTTGAATGATCTCTTGCATTTCTGTGGTATTGGTTGAAACATCTTGTGTTTTGTTTCTAATTGAGTTTATTTGGATCTTCTATCTTTTCTTGGTTAATCATGCTAATGTTCTATTAATTTTGTCTATCTTTTCAAAAAAAAACAAGCTTTTCATTTCATTTATCCATGGTTATAATTTTATTTATTTATGTTCTGATTTTTGTTATTTCATTTCTTCTGCTGGGTTTGGATTTGGTTTGTTCTTGTTTCACTAATTCCTTGGGGTGTGACCTTAGATTGCCTATTAGTGCTCTTTTAGACTTTCCAGTGTAGATATTTAATGCTGTAAACTTTCCTCTTAGCACTCATTTTACTGTATCTTCGAAGTTTGATAGGTTGTGTTACCATTATTTTTCAGTTAAAAGAATTTTTAAATTTCCTTCTTGATTTCATCCTTGACCCAAAGATCATTCAAGAGCAAATTATTTATTTATCATGTATAGTTTTGAGGATTCATTTTGGAGTTAATTTCCAGTTATATTTAACTGTCGTCTGAAAGGATACGTGATACAATTTCAATTTTTTTAAATTTACTGAGACTTGTTTTGTTGCCTATCATATGGTTTATCTTGGAAAATGTTCCATGTACTTATGAAAAGGATGTATATTCTGCAGTTCTTGGGTAGAATGCTCTGTAAATATCCGTTATGTTCATTTGTTCTAGAGTATAGATCAAGTCAATTTTTTGTTGTTGACTTTCTGTCTTGATGATCTGTCTAGTGTTGTTAGTGGAATATTGAAGTCCCCTACTATTATTATGTTGCCATCTATTTCATTTATTGGGTCTAGTAGTAATTATTTTATAAATTTGGGAACTCTGGTGTTAGGTGCATATATATTTAAGATAGTGATATTTTCCTGCTGGACAAATCCTTTTATCATTATATAATGTCCCTCTTCGCCTTTTTAAACTCTTGTTGCCTTAAAGTTTGTTTTGCCTGATATAAGAATAGCTACTCCTACTCGCTTTTAGTTTCTATTTGTGTGGAGTATCTTTTTCCACCCTTTTACCTTAAGTTTATGTGAGTCCTTATATGTCAGGTGAATCTCTTGGAGACAGCAGATACTTGGTTAGTGAACGTTTAGCCAACTTGCCATTCTGTATCTTTTAACGGAGCATTTAGGCCATTTGCATTAAATGTCAGTATTGAGATGTGAGGTATTATTATGTTGTTGTTTTATAGGTCCTGTGAGATTTATGCTTTAAGAAGGTTCTATTTTGGTGTATTTTGAGGTTTCATTTTAAAATTAAAAACCCCTTTTAGCAATTTTTGTAGTGCTGGCTAGGTAATGGCAAATTCTCTCAGCATTTGTTTGTCTGAAAAAAAAGAAACTTTATCTCCTCTTCATTCATGAAGCTTAGTTTACTGGGTACAAAATTCTTGGCTGACAATTATTTTCTTTCAGGAGGCTAAAGATAAAACTCTAATCCTTTCTCACTTATAAAGCTTCTGCTGAGAAATCTGCTGTTAGTCTGATAGATTTTCTTTCATAGATTACCTGATGATATTTGTCTCACAGGATTTAAGATTCTTTCCTTCATCTTGACTTTAGATAACCTGATGATTATGTGCCTAGTGGATGAGATTTTTGCAATGATTTTCCCAGGAGTTCTTTGACCTTCATGTATTTGAATATCTAGTTCTCTAGCAAGGCCAGGGAAGTTTTCCTCAATTATTTTCTCAAATAAGTTTTCCAAACTTTTAGATTTCTCTTCTTTCTCAGGAACATCAATTACTCTTAGGTTTGGCCATTTAACACAAGCCCAAATTCCTTGGAGGCTTTGTTCATTTTTTTATACTTTTTTTTTTTTGGTCTTCATCTGATTTAGTTAATTCAAAATCCTTGTCTTTGGTTTCCGAAGTTCTTTCTTCATTTTGTTCTAGTCTATTGTTGAAACTTTGCTTTACATTTTTTATTTCTCTAAGTGTATCTTTCATTTTCAAAAGTTGTCATTGTTTTTTCTTTGATATCTATTCCTTTGGATAATGTTTATCCATAAACTATATAGTTTTTATTAATTTATTTAAGTTGATTTTCACCTTTATCTGATAGCTCCTTGAGTAGCTTAATAATAAACCCTCTGAATTTTTTATCTGGCAATTCTTCAATTTCTTCTTGATTTAGATTCATCGCTGGGGAGCTAGTGTCATCTTTTGGGGGCATTATAGAACCCTGTTTTGTCATATTATCAGAATTACTTGTCTAATTTCTTCTCATTTGGGTAGACCATCTCATTGGAAGGGTCTGGAAGTCAAGGCCTGTTGTTCACATTCTTTTGTTCCATGAGGTGATCTCTTGATGTGTTGCGCTGCCCCTTTCCCCGAGGGATGGGGTTTGTTGAATGCTGGACTGCAGTGATTGGTATTGCTTTTCTGGGTCTAGCCACCTAGTGGACTACCAGGCTCTGGACTGGTGCTGGGGAATGTCTGCAAAGCATCCCGTGATGTGATCCATCATCAGGTCTCCCAGCTGTGGATACCAGCACGTGCTCTGATGCAAGTGGAAAGGGAGTGAAGGAGACCCTGTCAGTCCTTGGTTGTAGATATGTTTAGTGTTCTAGTTTTATCAAATGCTGGTTATGTTAGCAGTGAAGTTATCACATAAACAGACTCAGGACCACTGGTTAGCCAGGATGTTGAAGGCAGTGGTATTAGCTATTGTTTTCCTTTTCCTGGGAGCAGGGTTATTCTGTCATGAGTTGCTGTAATGGCCTGAGTTGGTTGGCCTCCAGCCAGGAGGTGGTACTTTCAAGAGAGCATCAGTTGTGGTAGTAACAGGGGGATCTAAACTTGCCCTAAGTTGACCAGGGTACATATTCTGTTTCCTTAGGCAATAGGGAGTCCCATAAAGCTCACAAAAGTTTATGTCTTCTGTGTTCAGCTACCATGGCAGATGGGGGAATACCATCAGGAGGGGGCAGGGTTATGCTGGTCTTGTCTCAGACTTTTCACCATGGAAGTTAGGGAGTGATTCTCAGTTCAATGAGGTTATGATCCAGAGAGAATTATGGCTGCCTCTGCTGTGTCACATAGTTTGCTATGGAAGTAGGGGATAACTGGTAGTGAAAAGCCCCATCCAGTTCCCACACAGTTTCTGAGGCCAGTCTCGTTCCTGCAGTGCCCCACTCAGACCTTGCCCTAGGCTGTAAGCTTCCCTGCTGAGAAAGAAAGCAGGAGTTTTAGGCTTCACCCCTCCCCATCTGCCTACACTATCTGAGGCATATCCTGCACGTGTATTTGCAGCAGTTCCCATTTGCCCCTGGATTCTGCTCGAGAAAAATGTGTCCCCTGTTGCAATTAGTATAAATTTCAGTTGGAAGCTTCTTTCACCCTGTGACAGCTCTCTGATTCCTCTGGCTGCCTTACCCAAGGGCTCTTATGAGATAAGGCCAGGAATGGCTTCCCTGGGCTTGAACTGGAGACTGGGAGTGCCTACAAGGTTCTTCCTGCTGCTGCTTCTACTTTTATATTTCACATGGCTCCCTAAATCCATTTCAGTTCTAGGTAAGGTTAAATTTTCTCTTGAGATCTGGATTTTCAGATTCCCCAGTAGGAATATGTGTTCGGTGGCAGGTTATTCCCTCTCACACTGTGGGAACTCAGTTTTTCACCTGTCTCACAGATTTTGCAGCAGCATGCCGCTTCTTTCAAAGGATCTGTGAATTCTTTGAGTTTTCCTGATACAAGTTCTCGGAGCAAAAGTTCAGTGTGAGTGTCCACACGCTGTTCTGTTCATCCATGTGGGAGCTGCATGTTAGCCCTGTCTCCTATCTGCTGTCTTTCCAAAAAAAAAAAAAAATTTTAAAAAAAGGTTACTAAACTCATTCTAATGAATCTCCTCAGGAGTTATTGTTTTGTTTTGTTTTGTTTTTATTGATCATATTGGCAACTGTGTCACATGTAACATCAAGCAAACTATTGAGAAGTGGTTTTCAGCCAAAAGAAGTTCAAAAAGTGTTCCCTGGTCAAATTTCAGAAATTCCTGTTCCCAAACAGGGATATCACCTGTTCACTTTTCTTTGTTCTTGTTATCTTCAGATGGAGGAGAATCAACCTTGTGGTGGCTACACCACTAAATGACTTTTTCTTTAAGATTGCAGAATTAACACTTGGTAAAGGAGATAAGTCAACATCTCCTTCAAGCATTCCCAAATCTTCTAACATGTTCTGGATAGTCACAAATCATTTGGCAATTTCCACATCAACTTCAGCATGATGCATGCATGGTGTTTGGTCTCATGAGTTGATGAGAGCTGGGCGGTGTCAGCACAACAAGACAAAGGCAGAAAACAAGGCCACTCAAGTATTATTAACTAACATATTATAGGACAGGTAAGGCTCTATGGCAGTAAGACTAATCATGGGCATTAAAGAAGTTCTTTAAACTTAATTTAGACTACTTAACATATCTCAAATTAAAATGATAACAGAAAGATTCTATTTTCTCAAATTCTGCAACTAATTTTTGAACAGTATAAAATAAAATGGAAGCAGAATGATAATAAGAACATGACTGTTTTTATTCTCAGAACCTTGCTATTGAAAAATTATTTATAATATAGATATTAAAAATGAATTATTTGGACAGCTGTAGGGAATTGAAATGTTCTATACGTAATTAAAATGATTAAGATAAATATGTAATGCAGATAAGTATAGCATATCCAAGACATGCAATAAATAACAGGATTTTTTTCAGTTGATGTTTCACTGATGTATCTTTGGAAGTGGACAGAGAAAATTAAAAAAAAAATAAAAACCTCTAACAGGAGTGTTTCAACAGCTTCATTTATAAAACAATGTCAAGACTCTTAAAAAATACCATGGAAAGTTATTCTTTGTTTATTTTTCATTTTTAAATGGATAAATGACTTTAAACATTAAGAATATATGTTATAATTTTAAATTATGATATTAGAAGGCTTCAATTACCTGTCAACTTATTATCAAATAGCTAAAATATGAAATACATATAAAAAAAGTTTATCAAAGGAATTTATGTTAACACTACAAAATAAAATTTAAATAAACATGTATCAATTTAAAACCAACACAGATAATATGCGTAAACAAAAATTAATAAAATACAATGATTATTTACTTTGTAAATTTTTACTGGAGTATAAAATATATTAAGAGAAGTGTATAAATTAAATATAAATCATGGATTATTACAAGCTGTAATTACTCATGTCACTCCACACAAGTCAAGAAATAGAAGATTAGCAACGTTTGTTAAGTCTCTCCTAAATTTGACCAATTACTGTCCTCCATTCAATCACAAATGTAACCATTATCTTGTATATCATTTTCTGTCTTTTTGTTTTTTGAACTTGTTATGAATGGAATCACACATACATACTCTTCTGTGTTTGACTTTTATTTATCAATGTCATAATTAATGATGATTTTTTCAAGTATATGTATGAAAAATATTCTATTAGATAATTATAATACATATTATTTCTACCGTTGATGAAAATTTGAATTGTTTTCAGTTTTTTACTGCACATAATAGTACTTTGAACATTACAAAATATGAGATATCAAAATTTTGCAAATAAAAATGAAAATATGACGTACTAAATATTATGTTATACAAGTCATGCTGTGCTTAGAGGAAAAAATGCATGCTTATCTATCTTTTTATTATGTTAGCAATTCTTGATGACCAACATCCAAGTCTACTCAATTATTAGAGTTACAAATTAGTGATTTTTTAATTCCTCAACTCTTAATTTCTAATTTTTAAATTTCCTCTGCATTTACTAGCTAACGTTATTTTCTAAAGGGAAACTTGATATTTTCTTTTTCTTATGCAATGACATATTTCATCTAAGAAATGTAGAAAGAATACTTAACTATTTCATTTTCCTGTTTCCAAAACATTGATTTAGATTATTAGTTTGATAATATTCTATAATAATATTTAATTAGTATTTCTCATGTCAGAGATTTTAAAAAATATTTGAAGTGTTCAGATCAGTAATAATAATAATGATGATGACTATGATCACTATTTCTTAATGGCTTATTTCGAAGAAGATACATTTTATAAATTCTTAAATTAAATACTATTTTCCTTTGTTTAGTACTTTTATTTCTATTTAATAAATCTTTACCTTTGCAAAAGTTTGAAGTTCTTATTTTCTTCTAGAAGCCACAAGCTATTGAAAAATGTACTTTTTACTTTTTGCATATTCAGGGCAATCTATTTTTCTTTAATACTGTTAGTGTTAGGTCCTTATGATTTTAAGCATTTAAAATGTAGTGAATCTTGTTTGGTGCCCAGCATATGAAAATTGTGTTTTTTGTATATAGTCCATAATATGTGCATCTAAAAAGAATGTGCATTCTTTAGTTTTTCAATACATTGTTTTATACATCTGTATATGCACATGTGTTTACTTTTGTCTGCTCCTTTTATTAGTAATTGATAGAATTTTGTTAAAAATCTTTCTTTTTCTATAGAAAAAAGTATACAGAAATCTTTCTCTTTCTTGGCACTTTTTCCTGCCATACTATGAAGAAGGTGCCTCTCTCCCCTTCACCTTTGGCCTCAATTGGAAGTTTTCTGAGGCCTTCACAGACATGCAGAATGGTGAGTCAAGCCTCTTTTCTTTATAAATTACCCAGTCTTGGGTATTTCTTCACAGCAACATGAGAACAGATCATTACCTAGGAACCGGTGTAATAATTTCTTTAAGTTTTTAGCTGTCAACTTTTGCTTCATATGATTTAGAGTGTATTATTCTATGCACACAAATTCAGAATTAGTACATCTTTCTGGTAGATTGCCCATTTATTATTACAAACTATCCATTCTTGCTTACTTTAAAACTCTCTACGTCCTTAAACTTCACACATTATTTTTCCCTTGTGATTTTATTTCTTAATCTAGTTTGAAAGTATCATCTTTCATTTGGAGCATCCAAACTATTTTTATTATATATATATTTTGAATTTAAGCCTTTCATATCACCATTTGCTTTTTCAATGTCTCAATACTTCATTTCCTGTAGCCTAATTTTTTGCTTTTATTCAATGTTTTACTATTTTATAACATGAAATCTTTCCCTTCTTCCCCTTCTTTTTTTTTTTTTTTTGAGACAGAGTCTCACTCTGTCACCAGGCTGGAGTGCAGTGGTGCAATCTCAGCTCACTGCAATCTCCGCCTCCCAAGTTCAAATTATTCTCCCGCCTCAGCCTCCTAAGTAGCTGGGATTACAGGTGCGCACCACCATGCCCAGCTAATTTTTGTATTTTTAGTAAAGACGGGGTTTCACCATGTTGACCAGGATAATTTCAATCTCCTGACCTCATGACCTACCCACCTAGGCCTCTCAAAGTGCTGGGATTGCAGGCGTGAGCCACTGCACTCAGCCTTACTATCCTTTTATTTGGACCTTCTTTTACTAATTTTAGAGAATATTGAGTAATTAAATAATGCATTCTTACTAATACGAATTATCCCTTCACAAATTCCCGTATTTTATAAGACCTCAGAACACATAAATTATATGTATGACACACATACATGCCTTAGTCTTATATGATATTTTATGCCTTAGTCTTATACTACATTTTTTCCTTCTTCATATTTTAAACACTGAAAGAATTATTATTGTCTTCTGCAATTATTAATAATATTTATTTACAATTCCCACATATTTTGCTTTTCCATTTCTGTTGTTTTCTTTATCCCTAAGCTTATTTCTTGCATGTTTTCTTCTGCCAAAATCATTCCTATGTATTTTAATTAAAATTATTTTAATAGAGATGAATTCATTTAGTTGTGTTTACTAGAAAAGTCATGTTATTCTAGGTTGGCAATTCCATTTTTTTTCCAAACTTTGAAGATAATGTTCCATTGTCTTCTGGCTTCCATTATCTGTATTGAGAAGTCATCTGTAATTGTTGTTTCTTTCATGATTATAAATATAAATATGGCCGGGCATGGTGTAATACCAACAGTTTGGTAGGCTGAGGAGGGCAGATAGTTCAGCAGTTTGAGACCAGCATGGGCAACAGGGTGGAACCCTGTCTTTACTAAAAATAAAAAAATTAGTCAGACATGGTGGTGGGTGCCTGTAACCCCAGTTACTCAGGAGACTGAGGCAGGAGAATTGCTTGAATCCAGGAGGCAGAGGTTACAGTGAGCTGAGATTGCACCACTGCACTTCAACCTGGGTGAGAGAATGAGACTCTGTCTCAAAAATAAATAAATAAATAAATAAATAAATAATTTTTTTTTTTTTATCCTCTAGGAGTCTATATAAACTGTAGGGTTCATTAAACTTTTAAATGCATAGTTTGTAACTTGTTCATTTTGTAAAATTTTCAGCCATTATCTCCTCATATTTTCCACCCACTCCCTTTTTTTCCCTTTATCCTGGAAAACTAAAAAATTATATCATAATATTTTCTCATATTGCAAAAGACTTGTCTATCTACTTTCCTCTATATTATCTGCTTTTTTTTTTTCCTCTGGACATTTTCATGTAACACACAGAGATCACTAATTTTCTCATAAGCTGAGATCAATACGTTGTTAAACCACTCATTGAATTTCAAATATGACTTTTACTATTTTATTATTTTTATTATTTTTTCCTGTTTTGTAGAAAATAGAAAAACATTTCATTGTATTTTTTGTATTATTTTTTATTTTATTTTTATTTTTTCTATTTTGTAACATCCCAGTACTCTGCTAAAGTTACCTATTTTGTCTATTGTTTAAATGAATATAAGAATAGTTATTTCAATGTCCATATTTGATGACTACATTGTTGTATCCTATTTCAGTTATTTCTATTGAATGCTCTTGACTTTTGGTCAATTGTTTCCTCTCTTTGTAGTTCTAGTTAGGTTTGGTTAAATGCCACATATTGGATGTGACAAATTACATAAAATTCAATTTTCTGGATGATGAAATCTTACTTCAGAGACTTCAGTTCACGTCTGGCAGACAAATAGACTAAGATCATCAACATTGTAAAAGTATTGTGATCTCATGAAAGAATAACATAATTTAAACAGAATTTTAGTCAATAGAGCTGGTTTATTTTCATCCTAGTTTTATAATTATGATGTAAACTAGAGGTCTCAAACCAAGTCCAAGAATAATTATTTTTTCCATTTGCTGTGTAAGCCATGACATGTACCTTTCTTTTCACACCAATGAGGTTTTAAAAGCTCAGTTTAGCTTCTTAGTTTCAAGTAATGGACTCAACTTTCTAGATTTTCTTTTACTTTCAGAGTTTAGCCCTGTAATTTCTCACTGATCCAGAGAAAATAAAGCTTTGATAACATGTGAACATGAACAAATTGTTCATTTCCTATTTAAAACTTAAAATTTAGCAAATATTCTGTTTTAACTACTTTATTGAGTTTTAATACACATATCATAATACTGTCCCTTTTAATGTGTACTATTCAGTGTTTTTAGTATATTTACAATGTTGTACAACCTTTACTATCATTTAAGAAACTAGTTATCATCCCTTTTCCAAAATAAATCCTGTACCTGTTTATAGTCCCTCATTCCGAGCTACTGCCCAGGCCTGTTCGATAACTAACCTAATTTCATTTTCATAGACTTACTTATTCTAGACATAACATTTACATGTGGTTATATGAATACCTAGTGAGCATAATATTTTTGAGGATTATGCATATTATTACATGCATCAGTGCTTCATTTGTTTTATTCCTGAATAAGATTCCATAATATGAACACATCATATTTTGTTCACAAATTCATCAATCCACGAACACTTGAGCTGTTTCCACCTTTTGGCTATTATGAATAAGGCTTCTATGAACATTGTTGTACAGTTGGCATGTGGGCATATGACTTTACTTCTCTTGGATATATATGTGGATCAGATAGTATTGCGATATCTAACAATTTGAGAAAGTTTCGAAATTTTGTCCATTTTATGATCACTCTAGCAATGTATGAGATTTCCAATTTCTCTGATTTTTAAAAAATATTTTCCCAATTGTATTAGTTGGCCAGGGCTCACATACTCATGCACACACACACACACCCCCTACATAGGCTGGGTGCCTTAAAAAACAGATATTTATTTTCTCACAGTTCTTCAAGGTAGAAGTCCATGATCAAAGGTCCAGCAAGGCTGATTTTGCCTTAGGCCTCTCTTCTTGGCTTACAGATGGCGACCCTCTTGTACCTCTTTACAAGGCAGTACCTCTGTTCCTGTATGTCCCTGGTGTCCGTCTCTTATCAATAGTACCCCTGTGCCTGTATGCCCCTGGTGTCTGATTGTTATCAGTATCCTAATCTCCTTTCCCATAAGAACATCAGTCATATTGAATCTGGGTCCACCTTAACAGCCTAATTTTAACATAAATACCTCTCTAAAGGCTCTATCTCTGAATACAGTCACAGTCTGAGGTACTGTGAATTAGGGCTTCAACATACTGAATTGTGTGGGGACACATTTAGCTCACAACACAAACACTGGTTACTACCTTGCTTATCGTAATAATCCTAGTAAGTTCAAACTGATATCTCATTGTGGTTTTGATTTGCATTTCTTAATACTTAATGATGTGCAATTTTTCTTAAGTTTATTTTATAATTATACATCTTTGTAGAGAAATGTCTATGTGTCTCCTTTGCCCATTTTTAAAACCTAATATTAAATTGCATTATTTGCCTTTTCATTATTGAATTGTAAAATTTTCTTCTACATTAGGGATACAAGTCTCTCATAGCACATATGATTTGCAAGTGCTATCTCACTCTCTGTTGTTGCCTTTTTACTTTCTTGATGGTTTTATTTTCAGCACAAGCGTTTTTAATATTGAGAAACTCCTATTTATCTGTGTAATAATTATTTCATCATGAGTCCTTTGGTTTTGTATCTAAGAAGAACTGTAACCCAAGGTTACAACAATTTACTTCTACATTTTCTTTTATGGGATTTACAGCTTTTTGTTCTTACATGTTGATCTCTGATCCAGTAGGAGCTAATTTTTGTGTATAGTGCGAAGTAAAAGCCTAGCTTTATTCTTCTGAATGTGGATATCCAATTCTTTCAGCACTATTTGTTGAAAAGATTATTTTCCCATTTAACTGTGGAAAATGGGATCTGCCCTTGTTCACTGGTTGCTGTATTCATGCAGAAAGTCTTCCATCTCAAAAAAGAGAAGGATTCCCTTGACTTCTGAGCAGTAGAAAGCCTTTCTCCAAGGCACAGGCATGTGGGGGATGGGTGAGTTTGTACTCTGGATTGAATGCTATGACCTCCCACTGCTCTTACTAAGCTTCAGTTTTTATTAGAAAATTATTTCTTAATATGCGGTAAGGGTTTTTATCAATCTCCAAAACTTTAATGACTATTTTTACTCATTTTGACTAGTTTAACAGAAAATTACTGATCATAACTATTTTAACATTTTACAATTATTTAAAATGTTTCTGCATTTACAAATTGATATATATTCTGAAAGAATAAAGATAATAATATATTGAACAACTATAAGCTCTCTACCAAAACTCATATATGTGAAGACTATTATTGTTAGATACATAGA
This sequence comes from Theropithecus gelada, assembly GCF_003255815.1. Taxonomy (NCBI): domain Eukaryota; kingdom Metazoa; phylum Chordata; class Mammalia; order Primates; family Cercopithecidae; genus Theropithecus; species Theropithecus gelada. Next base: position 70,514,511 of record NC_037680.1, on the reverse strand, counting down.
ATTTTAAAATTATAGATACCTCTCAGTGAATCCTCTCAGTGAATTTTCTCATGTGTTACGTTGGTGGCATTCTGCCCCTAATACTTTTTATATTAAAATATACTTTATTTTATATTAGTATTATTACCTCTAGTTTTATTTACTAGTGTTACCAGATCTACTTCCATTTTTAAAAATATATATAACATTTCTGTATTAAAATATTTTATCATCTGTGTATTACATGTTTTATATAGCTGAATTTTTTATATTAATCAAAAAATTAAAAATTTTTTTAAAAATGGTTTTTCAGTGATATTTGTTGGAACCCCTGATAAAATTAGATTTGATTATATTATTTAATTTTGTACTTAATCTTGATGTCTTTATGCTTTTTTGGGTTCCGTATTTTCCAGATAATTTTAGTTTATAATGTTATTTTTAACTGTTCCATTAGTTATCTTTTTACTATGGCAGTTAATTTTTAATTCACAAGTTTGCAGCTTCTAGCTGGAAATTCCTAATTAGAAGATTTACATTGTTTTGTTTATAAATGTAAAATTTTCACATGGATTGTAAAGTTCACAAAGTATAAGCTTAATAGATACTGTTTGACTTTTCCAAAACCAATGTAAGAATATGAGAATATTTGCTTTCAATGGCATTAATTCTACATCACAGTTTGTTTGTATCCATTCTTTAGCCCTGTTTGTTTGATTATCCATGTCAATATCTCAGTTCAGTGTTTGGATACTAGGAATATTGCTACCATGAACATAATTGAACAGGTGTAGTGACAAAGGCTTGTTTTTCTAAGATATATGCCAAGAGGTAAAATTGCTTATTTATTGTTAATTTACTTCATTAGCTGACGTGCTCTTTGTATTAGCTCTTAGGGTCTCAGAGTGATTTTTAATAATGATAAAAATCTTAAATAGAAAGAAGAGAGTAAACAAAAGCAGTCTGTATCCTAGTGTCAATGTGAAGAAATATAGACTCTTAAAACAGTAGTCAAAGTTTAATAAAAGCAATTAAGAATCTATGTGTATGCATATGTATAACCATATGTGTGTATACACACATATGTATAACATGCTAACTTTTCAATATATTATGTAATATCACATATATTATGGAATATCATATATGATACAGTTGTGTTAATCTTCTGATGTCATATACCATATAACATATTTTATTATAAATGTATATTACTCACATCAGCTATTGAATAATAGTTACATAAGATATGCTATGTAAAAGTCAAAGTATAGTTACCTAGATTAAAACTATTATGGATAATTTCCACGATTGTAAAAAATATATATAATGGGTTGAATTAAAGTGAGCCCTTGTTTCCACTGATTTTCTATTCAAGACTTAACACTCTTTAAAAATTTGATATTGAAAGACACTATAATTCATTAATTTTGATATTTATTTCATTTTTTCTGTTATTCATTTCTGTATTAATGAAATTTCTAGTGTTAACATGGATTATTTGGTACATATATGAATCTGAAATATCTAAGTGATATAAAAATATATATTATTTTTCAGCTGCATAATCATATGTGTTATTACAATTCTGCATAGTCAATTATTCTAGTTTTCTCTTTTTTCAATTTCAGCTGGTTCTTTTTATTTATTTATGAAAATATTAGAATTTATTATTAAATAATTAAATAAAAGCTGTCACATAAGTCATTACAAAAATATTGCTATAGACAGAGACAATAAGTTCTATTTTTACATATGCTAATGAATTCTATCAATCTATCAACAGATATCTGAGCACCCAAACATTAAACATATTGAAATCTAAAAGCGTCTCTAATTGGTCATAATTTACTAAGCAACGCACGTAACTTACTAATTTAAAATGTTCCCTTTGGCAATGTATGTTTTTCCTCAAACTACTATAAAGATAATACGTTGATTAGCCAGTAGAAATACTATGATTATAAATTAGTTATATGGTAATTTAAATAACTGAAAATTGTGTGCGGAAAAGCATACCTAATTTAAATTCTGAGGATATGCTCTACACAGGCAGTTCTCATTAGAAATGGCAAAAGCAGTAGGTAGAAAGCGCCAAAATGACACAGCCCGTGCATTCAAATACAGATAGTATGCTTGTATTTAATAAGCACAGCAGGTGAACAATTGGATTTGAAAGGGAAATTAAATGGGCTGACCCAAGTGCTGAGACATTTATTGTGTTGCTCCACACTTTTTATTCTATGATTACTGCAAAGCTCTTTTGTAAACCAATATGAAGGCACACTATTAGAGCAATTGTGCATCAATTAAGTATTGTAGCTACAGGAAGAAACACAAATACATTTTCAAAGGAAGTCAAATTTAATGTGTTGTTATGTCCAAGCTGTTGTCCTGTCTAATCTTTTATTCTTTAAGCTGCAAATTGGGTATTTTCTTGTACTCAGACCATTTATTGATAGCTGATAATAACGTAGAGTGAAAACTTGTAGGACTTGATCTACTACTTTTCAACATAATACACTTTTCAAAAGAAACATTTTGACCCTTCCTCCTTCCTGTGTCATTTATATTGTGAAGCATTCTTTTGTTCTATTTTTGCATATATTGTGTAACATGGATGAAACTTTCAAATAAAAACCATTTGCCATTATATCGAAACAAGTATTAATTTATTTAAACCATTCCCTTTCCAAACTGAAAATAACTAGCTTACTACAGATGTACATAAGGATCATATATGTTAAAGTAAAAAGCTAATATGTAATGAGGAACAAAGAGCTGGAAAATTGGAGATAAGGTGGGGGCTCATCTGTGGTGTTTTATTATTGGGCATCTAGCAATTATTCCCAGATATATTTATGGACAGTACTGCAGGAGTCAAAGAGCTATCCTAAAAGCATTCTGGCCATAAGTCCATGTTTTAAATGGAAAGGAAATAATTCAGGCTTAAAGCAGCATAGAATAATTGAACTGAGAGCAGAGTGAAAGATTCGAAAGCAGGACACAAGATATCTCAAGTAATTATAAAGATGCATCTAATCTCTAGTTACTTTTGACAAACTGTTTTTGTGATTTATGGCAGGTGCTTGTTTATAAACCCATTTCTACTCAGACACAGTGAAAAACATTTATCATTCTGCTTGGCTTTTCTTATTAGATAAATGTCACCTAAACATAACCTAAATCTGGAATCTTGCTAGTGTGGCATGTAAACTGGTGGTGTCTCTTTGACCACCTTCATTTTTCTATTGACCCACAGCAGCCAGCAGTATTTGACCGTGAGTATCCTTTAGCCCCTGTGCTGTTTTGTCAAAAGAAGAAGAAGAAGAAAAAAAAAGCCATTCAGAGTAGTGGAGGTCAGCAAGGTGATGTTTATCAACAGACAACTCAATATTGATTTTGTTTTAAATCTTCTACCCTGAATCTGTTTTCAGTTAGTAATTCATAATAACCAATGAAAGGGCTTTTATATATTAAGGAGATATGTATGTTGACAAAATCAAATCAGTCAATAAAAGTATCAGTCACCTGGAAACCAAGAGCTAAATGAATTGTCCAGTAAGGATAGTAGGAAATTAGAGTAGCTTTTAAAGTCTTGAAAAATTTGATTTTCTATGAATTTCCCCACTCCGCCCAACATTATCCAACTTTTAAATTGCCATTCTCCTTTGTATTACTCTGTTTTCGTGTTGTTAATAAAGACATACCCAAGACTGGGTAATTTATAAAGAAAAAGATGCTTAAGGGACTTAGAGATCCATGTGGCTGGGGAGGGCTCAGAATCATGGTGGAAGGCAAAGGAGGAGCAAAGTCATGTCTTACATGGCAGCAGGCAAAAGAGAGCATGCGTAGGGGCATGTGTAGGGGAGATCTGATGGTTCATAAAACCATCAGATCTCATGATACTTATTCACTATCACAAGAACAGCATGGGAAAGACCCAACCCCATGATTCAGTTACATCCTGTCGGATCCCTCCCATGACAAGTGGAATTTATGGGAGCTAAAATTCAAGATGAGATTTGAGTGGGGACACACTCAACCCATATCACTTCTTTACAATATTCGGTCCATAATTGTTAATGTATTGAAATTTAACAGCATTTTCCACACCTATATTTAATGATTTATAATTATTATGTGAAAGCATGACCTATATTTAACTGTAAATGGCTAAGGATGTATGTAAAATTAGTAATAAAAATAAATCAAGTAAATCTATACAATATATGACAAATAATGAAGATAGGTAATGTAATAGAAAATGGAGAACTGCATTCGTTTTGCAAATGACATGGATACATTATCATGTTAATTAACTTGTTTTAAAAGTAAGTATTGGCTGAGCATTGTGGCTCAAATCAGTAATCCCAACACTCTGGGAGGCCAAGGTAAAAAGTTTGCTTGATGCCAGTGGTTTGAGACTAGCTTGAGTAACATAGTGAGACCTCATCTTTAAAAATAAATTAAAAAGTAAAAAAAGTATTAATAATTCAGAAAATGGATGCTTTAAATAATTATTAAATAACTTAATGTTAATTTTCATGTAGGTTTTATGGCTAACTACATAATTTAATACATTAAATAAGGTGCATAAATATTTTTAAATATTTTCTGGTATGATACTTAAAATGTAAAATAAAGTTTGTAATGGTAATTTTTATTTCCTTATCCCATTTTAAAATTGGAAGAATCTCCTACTTTTATAGAGTTGGATATTATTTATTTACTTATATATTAACTTTCATTTTAAATTTTGGGTAACATGTGAGGCTTGTTATATAGGTAAAATTGTATCCTGGGGGGTGTTGTACAGATCATTTCATCACACAGGTATTTAGTCACACCTGTTAGTTATTTTTCTTGATCTTCTCTCTCCTTCCACCCTCCACCCTCCAATAGGTTTCTGTGTGTGTTGTTTCCCTTTATGTGTCCATGTGTTCTCATTATTTAGCTCCCACTTACAAGTGAGAATATGTGGTATTTGGTTTTCTGTTCCTGCATTAATTTGCTAAGGCTAATGGCCACCAGCCCTACCCATGTTCCTGCAAAGGAAATGATCGCATTCTTTTTTATGGCTGCACAGTATTCTGTGGTGTATTTGTACTACATTTTCTTTATTCAGTCTATTATTGATGGACATTTAGGTCGATTCCATGTCTTTGGTATTGTGAATAGTGTACAGTGAATATTCCCATGCATGTGTCTTTATAATAAAATAAAGTTTTATTCCATTAGGTATACACCCAGTAATGGGATTGCTGGGTCAAATGGTATTTCTGTCTTTAGGTCTTTGAGGAACTGTCTTCCACAATGGTAGAACTAATTTACACTCCCATCAATGGTGTGAAAGCATTCCCTTTTCTCCAAAACCTCACTAGCATCTCTTATTTTTTGGCTTTTTAAAAATAGCCATTCTGACTGGTGTGAAATGGTATGTCATTGTGGTTTTGATTTGTGTTTCTCTAATAATCAATCAGTGATGTTGAGTTCTTTTCATATGATTTTTGGCCATGTGTGTGTCTTTTTTTTTTTTTTTTTTTTTGATAAGTGTCTATTCATGTACTCTGCCCACTTTTCAATGGGGTCATCTGTTTTTTTCTTGTACATTTGTTTAAGTTCCTTATAGATGCTTTATATTAGACCTTTGTCAGATGCAGAGTTTGCAAAAATTGTCTCCCATGTTGTAGGTTGTCTGCTTATTTTGTTTATAGTTTCTTTTACTATGTGGAAACTGTAATTTAATTAGATCCCATTTATCAATTTTCTTTTTGTTGCAATTGCTTTTGGCATATTAGTCATGAAATCTTTGATTAAGTCTATGTCCTGAATGGTATTGCATAGGTTTTTTTTTTTTTCTAGTGTTTTTATAGCTTTGGGTTTTACATTTACGTCTTTAATCCATCTTGAGTTAATTTTTTATATAATGTGCAGGAAAGAGATCAATTTTTAATTTTCTGTATATGGGTAGCAGGTTATCCCAGAACCCTTTATTGAACAGGGAATCCTTTACCCATAGCTTGTTTTTGTCAGGTTTTTGAGCCACCACACCCAGTCCATTTTGAACTTTTGATGTAACAATTACATATCTTTTTTATTGCATATTCCTTAACAAGTTTTTGTAGTTATTATGTTTTAATAGTTTTGTTTTTATCCTTCACACTAAAGATATGTGATTTACACACCACCATTATAGACTTAGAAAATTCTAAATTTGACTGTGTACTAAGTTTATCAGTGAGTTTTATACTTTCAGATGAGATGTTTTGGGTTGCTCTTTAACATCTTTTTTTTTTTTTTTCTTTTGAGACTGAGTCTCGCTCTGTTGCCCAGGCTGGAGTGCAGTGGCGCGATCTCCGCTCACTGCAAGCTCCGCCTCCCAGATTCACGCCATTCTCCTGCCTCAGCCTCCCGAGTAGCTGGGACTACAGGCGCCCGCCACTGCGCCCGGCTAGTTTTTTTGCATTTTTTTAGTAGAGACGGGGTTTCACCGGGTTAGCCAGGATGGTCTCGATTTCCTGACCTCGTGATCCACCCGTCTCGGCCTCCCAAAGTGCTGGAATTACAGGCTTGAGCCACCGCGCCTGGCTTTTTTTTTTTTTTTTTTTTTTTTTTTTTTTACCTTTAAGAGCACTCTTTAGTATTTCTTGTAAGAGAGTTCTTATAATGACAAATTCCCTTAGCTTTTGTTTTTGTCTGTGAGTCTTTATCTCTCCCTCATTTTGGAAGAATAGCTTCTGGATACAGTATTCTTGATTGGCAGGCTTTACCCTTCAGTATTTTGAATTTATCATTCCACTCCCTCTTAGCCTGCAAGGTTTCTGCTGGGAAGTCTGCTGCAAGGTATATTGGAATTACTTTATACGCTGTTTCTTTGTTCTGACTGCTTTCAGAATCCTCTCTTTGTATTTGATCTTTGGCAGTTTGATTATAATACGTCTTGGGAGTTTTATTTGTATTGAATTTGATTGGTGACCTTTGACCTTCTGGTACCTATATATTTATGTCTTTTTTCAGGTTTGAAAAGTTTCTGCTATTTTTTAATGATGTTTCTACCACTTTGTCTTTACTATCTCTTACACTCCAATAATGCAAATATTACCTCTTTTGGTGCTATCCCATACATCCCATAACCTTTCTTTATTCCTCTTTATCATTAATTTCTTTTCTTCTCTGACTATATTTTCAAATAACTTGTATTCAACAGATTCCTCTCTTTAATCCGTTCTTCTGTTGATGCTGTCTATTACATTTTTCATTCTGTTCATTGTATTTTTCAGCATCATAATTTGTTTTATTTTTGTAAAACTCCAATTCTCTATTAAATTTCTTGTTCTGATCACTTCTTGTTTTTCTTATTTGTTAAATATTTTATCTATATTATCTTGAGGTTTGCTGAGCTTCCCTAATACAGCAATTTTGAATTATTTGTCAAGAAGTTTATATATCTCCATTTATTTTGGGTCAGTCACTGCCACTTTATTTTGTTCATTTGTTTATGTTCATGTTTGCCTCACTGTTCTCGATTCTTGTCACTGTGCATCTATGTTTGTTCATTGAAGAAGTAGGTAATTATTCCAATTTTTATAGTTTAGCTTTTTCTGGGAATGACTGTTAACCGTAAGCCTGTGCACAGATTCTGGGCAGGTTGCCTGATGTCTTCTCTAAGCTTGTGACCACAGCAGCTGTTGCAGTGCTAGTGGGACTACTAAACCCATGATCACTGCATTTGGAGTAGCCCAGGGTTGTAATCCTGTGGCCCCCAAAGCTCGTGTAGCACTGGGGTGCACGCAAAGCCTTTGAGGCTTGCCTGTTGCTGAGGTTTGTCTGGACCCAAGTCCACTGCAGTCAGTTGGAGAGGATTTGGGCCAGAGATTGAGTCTATTTTGCAGGGACTATGGGTTCTCACCTGATCATGGGGAAGTACAGGAAACTCTGTTTGTGGGTACCAGTCTGGATTCTGGAACTGTAGGGGTCTGTCTGACACTGGATTTTACCATGGTGGGCCCAGTATTTGGTATCAAAGCAAAGTCCTATGCTCACTTCCTTCTCTTTCCCTCAAGCAGATGGGTCTGTCTCTGATACTGTTTGGCTGTGTCCCCAACCAAATCTCATCTTGAATTGTAGCTCCATAATTTCCTCGTGTTGTGAGAGGGACCTAGTGGGAGATAATTAAATCACGGGGTTGGTTCCCTCATACTGTTCTCGCAGTGGTAAATAAGTCTCATGAGATCTGATGGTTTTATAAGAGGAAACCCCTTTCATTTGGCTCTCATTTTCTTCTCTTGTCAGCCACCAGGTGAGATGTGCTTTTTGCCTTCCATCATAATTACGAGGTTCTCCCCAGCCATGTGGAACTGTGCGTCCATTAAACCTCTTGCTTTTGTAAATTGCTCAGTCTTGGGTATGTCTTTATCAGCAGCACAAAAATGGACTAATACACTCTCTATGTTGCACTACCTGGAGTTGGGGGAAGGATGACGTGCATACTTAAAACTATCTGCTCTACTCTCTTTAATACGTGTTTTCTTATTATTATGCTACAATCAAGTATTGTGATCTTTCTCTCACTCTTTCTCTCTCGATAATCTGTCCTCCAGACTTAATCATACAGAATTTTGTCATATGAAGATTCTATAGCACTATGTCCTCAAACTTTTTAGAAGCTCTTTTGTGGAGCTAGAAAGATCCACTACACAGCTTCAGAGGTCTTAGAAAAGGGTGTCACAACCATACTGTTGATTTTGTCTTCCTATGAAACTTTCTCTTCATAGCCAGAAATTTGACTTGTTGAGAAATGGTTTTATTTTCCACCTCTGAAATTTTTAGTCTATCCATATTTCCTCTAAATTCTGCTTATAAACTGGCAAATTCTTTTTAGACTCTGTTTCCTGATTTGCTACTACATAAACCAGTTACACTTTTAATATTTGACCAAAAAGTTACCACTAATGCTACAAGTTCATTAAGTAAATGTCCACTATTTCAACTTTTACAAAATTTTTCGCTACTGTCTGACATCCATTAGCATTTTTCTGGTCTCCTATAACAGTTTCCTGATGCCAGTTTTCAAGACAATGTCACATACATTCAACCCCACGCCTTGCAACCAAATTATGAATTATTTTGCATTGTCCTATGAATATAATGTAAGGAATTCATCTCAAAAATTCTGCAACATACAACAATGATCATTTAATTGTTCATTTTCTTTTTGCATACACATGGGTATGTTAGCTAGCATTTAATTGATATAATCTGGACTTAACTTTGTCTCAGAATATAAGTTTGGATCATATATGCTCCATGTACCTTAAATACTAACACCGGTGAATATCTGAGCCATATTCTTATGGTGAAAGGCAGAAATTCAAGACTACTAATCCAACTGAACTAGTACATTCAATTCACCACTCATATCACAAGTCCTATTATCCTATTGGCCAAAGAAAGTTACATATTAAGTCCAGTAGCAATAAGATAAGGAAGTATACCTTTCCTGTGGAGATCTACGGGTAGTGGTAGTAAATATTTCTGGATTTTCAAAGCAACTGTAGACATGGAGTCAATTATTCAATTTCTAGAAGCTAACCATGAAACCCAATTATTAAAACTTATTTTCTTCGTTTTTGTGCAAAAGCCAATGTGGAAATCTGGAATTACATACATTATTTCCTTTACCAATTATATTTCTTGCTATTAATTTTCTGAAATCAGAAACAAATTTTTTACCATGCTTGGGTCTGAATGACTCCCTAATATTCCCTGCAGATCAGACTATGACTGATATACTTTGTGTTATATATTCCTTGTATTCCAAACAAATGATCGATATAATGTTGCTTGCAGAAATTAATAGGCCAAAGGAATTGTTGGCTGTTAAGAACATGGACTTTGAATCAAATAGATCTTTTTATTTTATTTTATTTTATTTTATTTTATTTTATTTTATTTTATTTTATTGTGTGTGTGAGATTGAGTTTTACTCTTATTGCTCAGGCTGGAATTCAATGGTGTAGTCTCAGCTCACTGCAACCTCCTCCTCCTGGGTTCAAGTGACTCTCCTGTCTCAGCCTCCCAGGTAGCTGGGATACAGATATGTGACACCATGCCCAGCTAATTTTGTAATTTTAGCAGAGACAGGGTTTCACCATGTTGGTCAGGCTGGTCTTGAAGTCTCGACCTCAGGCAATCCACCCACCTCAGCCTTCCAAAATGCTGGGATTACAGACGTAAGCCACCACTCCTGACCCTGAATCATTATATCAATTTTGACCTTAGTATTTATTAGGTATAGGACTTGTGTAAGTTATTTCACCTTTACTATATTTCAGTTTACATACTGTTAAGTGTGAGCTGTTGTGAAGATTAAATGAATATTACATGCACCATAATAAATAAAGTGTCTCAAAGTTACAATGGAATGTCAGCTAGCTGTTTTTCAACACAAGGCATTATAAGAGATATTACAAAACAATGTGTTCTCATACAGACATTGACATTCTCAAAATGATGTTGAATATTATTAATATTCAGTTTATTTTTTCAGACTATTGCATTGTACTATATACTTCTCATGCAATACATATTATGTATTGTTTTCTTCAGTTATTTACATCTAGGCAGCCTCAAACTCCTTTATTTCCTAAATGCCACAGTGACCTTCCTAATGCAGGGTTTTTTAGAAGCCCAGGTGAAAGTTTCACATGATCAGAATAACAGGGCAATGAGACACAGGTACTTAATTTCACAGAATGTTACCAGATTGCTCTTTATAATGCATACAAGCTCTTTTTATCCCACCACTATCTCAAGAGAGCTCCTGTTGCTCACCTAAGTATGTGCAATTTAGACTATCTTCCCATGTTTGCCAATTTCATTAGTGTAAAGTAAATTTGAACTTAGTAAGTTAATTGAATATTCAATAAAATGTTAGCATATGATATAATGCCTAGCATTTACATATGCTTTCTTAATTATTTCTTAGAACAACATTTAAATAATGTACTGTTGTATCTCATATTTCATGTATAAGAAAGCTGAGACTTGAATTTACAAAGCTTGTACACAAAATAGTTGCCTAGCTCTAAATTTTCCAATCTAAATTAGCCAGTGAAATGTAAGAATTTGTTATATTTCCCTAAAATATGGCAGCTTTTATAATCACATAATGCATATTTAGAAAAAAATAATTGAACAGAAGGAGAATTCTTAAAAACACTACGTGAGCAACATCACATCTTTATTTTTATATGAAACTACTTGTAATGCTTTCTGTGTGTGAATTATAGTATCTTGACATTTTTCTAAAGAAGGAAAAATGATCTAATTTAATTAAACTGTTGAATTGAAATAACCTAAATTATAAATCCAAAAACGCTGCTCAAAGTTAATTTAATCCCTGAAAACAGAAACATTGCATTTAAAAGTTTTCCAGATAAAATAAAGTGTGACAGATCAGATTTTTGGTCTTTGAGAAATCTTAAAATCTTAAAATTATAATGTATGAAAATCTCAAAGAAAAGTTTTGTGTTACCGTGACATGACATAAAGAAATGTAATGGAAAACACAATGATAAGCGAGTCTACTATTTAAGAAGTATGTTAGCAATTTCAAAACAATTGTCACAAAAATTTTATTGAATTTTTATTTTTTTTATTTTTTATTTTTTTGCCAATATGTTGTTTTTATTTTTTATTATTTTTTTATTTATTTATTTTATTTTTTTATTTTTCAAATTTATTTATTATTATTATACTTTAAGTTGTAGGGTACATGTGCATAACGTGCAGGTTTGTTACATATGTATACTTGTGCCATGTTGGTGTGCTGCACCCATCAACTCATCATTTACATCAGGTATAACTCCCAATGCAATCCCTCCCCCCTACCCCCTCCCCATGATAGGCCCCGGTGTGTGATGTTCCCCTTCCCGAGTCCAAGTGATCTCATTGTTCAGTTCCCACCTATGAGTGAGAACATGCGGTGTTTGGTTTTCTGTTCTTGTGATAGTTTGCTAAGAATGTTGGTTTCCAGCTGCATCCATGTCCCTACAAAGGACACAAACTCATCCTTTTTTATGGCTGCATAGTATTCCATGGTGTATATGTGCCACATTTTCTTAATCCAATCTGTCACTGATGGACATTTGGGTTGATTCCAAGTCTTTGCTATTGTGACTAGTGCTGCAATAAACATACGTGTGCATGTGTCTTTATAGCAGCATGATTTAGAATCCTTTGGGTATATACCCAGTAATGGGATGGCTGGGTCATATGGTACCTCTAGTTCTAGATCCTTGAGGAATCGCCATACTGTTTTCCATAATGGTTGAACTAGTTTACAATCCCACCAACAGTGTTAATTTAAAAAAATCAGAAGGTTTTTTTGGGGGGTGGAGGGGTACAGACTCCTGAGTTCTTAGGTGTAAGCCCTTTAAAACTTCATTTAACATTAATTGCATCACAATTTGACTTTCACATCAAAAATGTTAATTTAACTATGGTTTGAAATTTCAGAATTAGTAATTCAACCTTTATAACTGCTATGAGTCATATGCATTCCTTTTCCTTACAGAAGAAAAAATTATAACATACGGCTGCCCATTTTTTTAGAAGCATTATATGCAATATGAATGGAAAGTGCAAAGACTCATCACATATTATTTCTAGATAATCTAGAATTAGAAGCATTCTTCAAAAGAACTGTCATATGTTAAGAGGAAACCTTTAAAATTATGCAAATAATGCAAAAAATCCCTATTCAACTATATACCATTATGAAGTACAGATCTTGTAATATTTTCTAAAATAGATGTTGCCCCACTACTCTTCTTATGCTAATTATTAGATTTTTTCTCAGAAAAACATTTACCAAGTGGTCATTAAGTCAGTATGGTAACATACGCAATTGGCAGCAATTCATCCATCATAGCCCAAAGTAGAAAATTCCATCCTTGGACAATGCTGAAGGTAATGTAAGAAACTTTATAGACAAAATAAAATGTGGTAGATNTTTTTTTTTTGAGACGGAGTCTCACTCTGTCGCCCAGGCTGGAGTGCTGTGGCCGGATCTCAGCTCACTGCAAGCTCCGCCTCCCGAGTTCACGCCATTCTCCTGCCTCATCCTCCGGAGTAGCTGGGACTACAGGCGCCCGCCACCTCGCCCGGCTAGTATTTTTTTGTATTTTTTAGTAGAGACGGGGTTTCACCGTGTTAGCCAGGATGGTCTCGATCTCCCGACCTCGTGATCCGCCCGTCTCGGCCTCCCAAAGTGCTGGGATTACAAGCTTGAGCCACCGCGCCCGGCCTGTAACTTCATTATTCTTCCTGTATTACTATAATGATGGTTTCCCTGTTTGTATGCATGTTAACTACTGGGCCATGGAGATTTTCTAGAGAATACACGGAAGGGCTACGTAAAGACAGCTTTCTCACCCCTATTGCCCTAGAACACTCAGAAAAAGAAACTTCCCTCGTTTGTTTAAGCAACACTGATTCCTTTCAGTGTTCTTCACTACAGTTTAAGTTCTACTTTAGTGAGAATCTTTTAGTCTGAGTGTATGGATTGCACTTTAGGCTGTTAATATCCTTTTCGGAGCCTACATAGTGTTACAAAGTTGTAGTCAGTGTTTCACATTTATATGCCCTAGCTTTCATACACAATATGGTTGTTGTGTATAGAACATGTGTGACTATTTGACATCCCACTAATATTCACTAGCACAACTTAAAGGTGACCTGGCAAATGCATGAGTTGAAATTCTGTCAGATGATGAGTAAGGGAAAACATTTCAATGAGTGCTGAATAACAAACTCTCTCAACAAAAATATTTGCCTCAGCTGAATTTGCAAAAGTACAGTTTTTTGTAGTTTTTGTTTTAGTTTAAGCAGGGACAATTGAATTATTTTTTCCCTCTTATGAGCATATTTATTATTCTCAAACAGTTTATAAAATGTTAAGCTTTAATATATTAGTGATGTTAATTTCTATTTTATATTTCAAGAATTGCAGTACTATCTAGTTAGCTTGGCAATTTAATTTTTTTCCAAACATTTTATTTATTTATTTATTTATTTATTTTTAGTTTTTTGAGATGGAGTCTCGCTCTGTCACCCAGGCTGTTGTGCAATGGCACAATCTCCACTCACTGCAACCCCCACCTCCCGGGTTCAAGTGATTCTCCTGCCTCAGCCTCCCGAGTACCTGGGATTACAGGTGCACGTCAATACACCCGGCTAGTTTTTGTATTTTAAGTACAGACAGGGTTTCATCATGTTGGCCAGGCTGGTTGACCTCAAGTGATCCACCCGCATTGGCCTCCCAAAGCTCTGGGATTACAGGCATGAGCCACCATGCCTGGCCCAAACATTTTATTTATTTATTTATTTATTTATTTATTTATTTATTTATTTTTATTATATTTTAAGTTCTAAGGTATATGTGCAGAATGTGCAGGTTTGTTACACAGGTGTACACATGCCATGGTGGTTTGCCACACCCATCCACTCGTCATTTACATTTCTCCTAATACTATCCTTCCCCCAGCTCCCTACCCCCAACAGGTCCTGTGTGTCATGTTCCCCTCCCTATATCCATGTGTTCTCATTGTTCATTTCCCACATATGAATGAGAACGTGTGGTGTTTGGTTTTCTGTTCTTATGTTAGTTTGCTGAGAATGATGGTTTCCACCTTCTTCCATGTCCCCGCAAAGGACAGGAACTCATCCTTTCTTACAGCTGCATAGTATTCCATGGTGTATATGTGCCACATTTTCTTTATCCAGTCTACCATTGATGGGCATTTAGGTTGATTCCAAGTCTTTGCTATTGTGAACAGTACTGCAAAAATCATACGTGTGCATGTGTCTTTGTAGCAGAACGATTTATAATCCTTTGCATATCTACCAAGTACTGGGATTGCTGGGTCAAATGCTATTTCTGGTTCTACATTCTTGAGGAATTTCCACACTGTTTTCCACAATGGTTAAACTAATTTACACTCCCACCAACAGTGTAAAAGCATTCCTATTTCTCCACAACCTTTCTAGCATCTGTTGTTTCCTGACTTTTTAACGATTGCCATTCTAACTGCCATGAGATGATATCTCGTTGTGGTTTTGATTTGCATTTCTCTAATGACCAGTGATGATGAGCTTTTTTTCATGTTTGTTGGCTGCATAAATACCTTCTTTTGAGAAGTGTCTTTTAATATCCTTCACCCACTTTTTGATGTTTTTTTTCTTTCTTGTAAATTTGTTTAAGTTATTCGTAGATTCTGGATATTAGCCCTTTGTCAGATGGATAGATTGTTAAAAATTTTCTCCCATTCTCTAGGTCGCCTTTTCACTCTGATGATAGTTTATTTTGTTGTGCAGAAGCTCTTTAGTTTAATTAGATCCCATTTGTCAATTCTGTCTTTTGTTGCCATTGTTTTTGGTGTTTTAGTCATGAAGTCTTTGCCCATGTCTATGTCCTGAATGGTATTGCCTAGGTTTTCTTCTAGGGTTTTTATAGTTTTAGGTCTTATATTTAAGTCTTGAAAGTGACAGGGAGCATGCAATTTAAAAATTTTAAGCCAAAAATGTGATAAATCACATGTGTAACAAGTTTATGCGAGTAAAAATAAAGCACCACTTTAACTTTACTTCCTTTGATACATACTGAAAGTAACGTATAGAAGAGCTCTGTGACAAATGATAGATTAGCCCTAACTGCAACTTATCCATACTGCCTTTATATATCCTGTACATGATTTATAATGATACAGTGATCTCTCGTGGATATTTTCAATCCTATGTAGATAGATTTGGCACTAGATTTTTTTTTTTTTTTTGAGACAGGATCTTGCTCTGTTGTCTAGGCTGGAGTGCAGTGGTGTGTTCATAGCTCATTGTTACTTCGAATTCCTGGGCTCAAGTAATCCTCCCGCCTTAGCCTCCCAAATGCCTAGGACTACAGGCACGTACCACCATGACAGGATAATTTTTTAAATTTTTTGTAGAGATGAAATTTTGCTATGTTTTCTAGGCTGCTCTCAAACTCCTGGCCTCAATAGATACTTCTGCCTCAGCTTCTCAAAATACTGGGATTAGTTTTGGCCGAAAATTTTAACAATTTTTTGATTAAGTTGTAGGATCATGAAAGTTGCTTGCAATAAAACCAAGTGTGATTTCTTTTTGCAAGCAGCTTTTATGATCGTCCAACTTAATCAAAATTATTCAAGATTTGTTCATATAGATATATGTATACACATATAATCCCTCTATATATAAACTATATATAACAATTTAGCTTGCTTTTCTTCCACATTAGTATAGACATTTCTTAGGACTAGAGACAATTCACTTGAAACATTGTTTCTCAGACATTCAAGAGCAGTTTCACTTAAGAAATTATGACCTTACAGTTATATTCTTTTCAAATGAACAAAAATTGACAAGCACAGTCATAATAATTTCTGCCACTTGAAACAGGGTGAATAATATGGTTTATTCAAGGTTTCATGGTTGTTATAAAACATTCCTTACAAAAGCCACTGTATATCTTTATTTGCCTTTACCTATTTTGTGTAGTCAGTATATCCATAATAAAATGTTTGCTGTATTTAAGACAATACTACTTCTTTTATTCTCTCTCATATTATTCTAATTAGGAAATTTTTCACACATACATATTTTTTTCAAAATGTTTGCCTTTGTAAAATTATTTGGATGAAATATATTTGGGGTAACATTGTGTAGGTTTTGATTTTACCTTCAAATTTATCGGTTATTAGTAATCACCTTGTATATAATAAAATGCTTTTAAAGAACATAAAGGTAGTGATATATGTATATTTCAGAACCAGGTAATTAAGGTTCCAGCATTCATGAATCTCGCTTTCTAGTGGAAAATCTAAGTGCTACAAAATGCAAATGGGAGGCACTTGGTCAGTACGAACTACTAAACTTACCTTATTTCAAAACATAAACATGCTACATGAAACTAATATTGAAGAAATACATTTCTCATTTCCTTGATTGATTTCAAGGAAATGGAAATTCCCAGTCACTGAGTACAAAGAGGTAGCAACATCAGAGAAGTGTGTGCTTGCTGAAGCTCTCCAGATAATTAGGAATATGTTTAATCCTTATTACCTGAAAATGACACTTTAATATTCAGCAAGGAAGGAAAATCATAGCCATGTGCATTGTATTAATTGAGTGCAAGACCTTCTCTACCCAAAAAGCTTAGAATCACAGAAGATCACCACCAACTGGCTGGATACCAGAAATATCCCACCAGCTTAGAGTAAGAGCTGAAATCTTTTTTTTTTTTCTTTTTTTTTTTAATTATTATACTTTAAGTTCTAGGGTACATGTGCATAACGTGCAGGTTTGTTACATATGTATACTGGTGCCATGTTGCTGTGCTGCACCCATCAACTCGTCAGCACCCAACTACTCGTCATTTACATCGGGTATAACTCCCAATGCAATCCCTCCCCCCTCCCCCCTCCCCAAGGAGCTGAAATCTTGCCATCTTTCTGGAACTGCATGCAGAGAAGTTGTTAAACAAGATCTGTGCAGTGTGGACATGAAATCTAAATTCAGTCTATCTACATGATAAAGAACAACACAAAGTATTAAATCATCGCAAATGGTGATCCAGGACAAAAGCAACATAGTGGTAAGTGAGAGCCCACCTGCACAGAAAGTCAGCAACAGAAGTTTCTTGTAAACAGCAAACATTTTAAACTGTGCGCACAGTAAATGACTTTTGGACAAACAATTAAATTACCATGAGAGAGAGAGAGAGAGAGCAGCAAAGTTTGCATTAGAAAAATAAGTGATAATTATTTATTTATAAAGATACTCAATTACCGGTATTTAAAATTTTACAGAAAACTAGAAAATAATAGAACAATAAGTCAAGAACACGATAGGGAATCACACCTGTTATCCCAGCACTATGAGAGGCCGAGGTTGGTGGATCACGAGGTCAGGAGATCGAGACCATCCTGGCTAACATGGTGAAACCCCATCTCTACTAAAAAATACAAAGAAAAAGAAAGAGAAGGAACGCAGACTTAGAAAAAATAAATATATCTTAAATGAAACATAGTCATTGCTCTAAAACTAGTACCTGCATCAAAGAGTCGGTAAGATAAAGTTTGAATGATGAAAACTTAAATGAAGGTAGTTCTGAGGAAATACTCTCAAATGTGTCACTGAGGTAAAGAGATATAATACTCCAAAGAGATGACGAGAGATGTTTAGAAATTAACAAAATGATATAACCTATTTTGCAGAGGGGACTGAGAAAAGAAAATTTGATAAATTGGAGAAACAAAATTTGAAGGGATTATATCTGATAATTTTCCAGAATGAAAAACCTGTATTGTCTTATTCAACAATCAGAATGAATGTGAACAGTATTAATTAAAATAAAATCCCATTCCCTGGACATTGCAGTGAATCTCCCATGCAATGTTATCTTAACAACAGACAGGTAACAAAGGGCAGATTAGCTACAAAAGAAAGGCAATTATACTGACCACGGACATTGCCATAACAGGAATAGAAGACATTTAAATAATACTTCTAAAATATTTGAAGAAAATAACTGTTAAACTAAAGCTTTATGCCCAGGTAAATTTAAATTTCATTCAGAAATGAGAGTAAAAGAAATATATTTCCCAGCAAAGAAAAACAGAGATATAGCAGCACTCGAGAGGCACTGACGAAGTACTTTTTGAAGACAAACTCTCAAATTCTAAAATAACTGATGTTACTGATGAAGATCATAATCTGTTGATATTTACAAAACTCTATTGAAGTTATTAATATGGTTTACAGCAGGATATATGTATATATCCTGAGTGTGTGTGTTTACATGCATATATATATACATACATATATATGTATATAGATATAAAAAATATGTTGGCACATATTGGATATTATTAAATCAAACTTGATTTTTTTCCACCTGATATTGTTTGACTCTGTGTCCCCACCCAAATCTCATCTTGAATCATACTCCCATAATTCCCACGTGTTGAGGGAGGGAGCTGGGGAAGATAATTTGAATCAGCGGGGCAGTTTCCCCATACTGTTCTTGTTATAGTGAATACGTCTTATGAGTTCTGATGGTTTTATCAGGGGTTTCTGCTTTTGCATCTCTCTCATTCTTTCTTGCCACTACCATGGAAGAAGTGCCTTTCGCCTCACACCATGATTCTGAGGACTCCCCAGCCATGTGAAACTGTAAGTCCAATTAAACCTCTTTTTCTTCTCCATCTCGGGTGTGTCTTTATCAGCAGCATGAAAATGGACTAATACAGTAAATTAGTACCAGTAGAGTGGGGCATTGCTGAAAAGATACTCAAAAATGTGGAAGTGACTTTGGAATTGGGTAACAGGCAGAAGTTGGAAGAATTTGGAGGGCTCAGAAGAAGACAGGAAAATATGGGAAAGTTTGGAACCTCCTAGAAACTTGTTGAATGGTTTTGACAAAAATACTGATAATAAATTGGACAAAGAAATTCAGGCTGAGGTGGTCTCAGATGAAGATGACGAACTTGTTGGGAACTGGAGCAAAGGTGACTCTTGTTATGTTTTAGCAAAGAGACTGGCAACATTTTGCCCCTGCTCTAGAGATTAATAGAACTTTGAACTTGAGAGAGATGATTTAGAGTAGCTGGCAGAAGAAATTTCTAAGCAGCAAAGCATTCAAAAGGTGATTTGGGTACTGCTAAAGGCATTCAGTTTTAAAAGGGAAGCAGAGCATAAAGTTCAGAAAATTTGCAATCTGACAATGTGATACAAAAGAAAATCCCATTTTCTGAGGAGAAATACTAGCTGGCTACAGATATTTGCATAAGTAACAAGGAGCTGAATGTTAATCCCCAAGACAATGGTGAAAATGTCTTCAGGGCATGTCAGAGAGCTTTGCAGCAGCCTCTTCCATCAGAGACCTGGAGGTCTAGGATGAAAAAATGGTTTTGTGGGCAGGGCCCAGGATCCCTGTTCTGTGTGCAATCTAGGGGCTTGGCGCCCTGCATCCCAGTCACCCCAGCTGTGGCTGAAAAGGGCCAACATAGAGCTTGGGCCATGGCTTTAGAGGGTGCAGGTCCCAAGCCTTGACAGCTTCCACATGGTATTGAACCTGCGGGTGCACAGAAGTTAAGAATTGAGGCTTGGGAACCTCCGCTTAGATTTCAGAAGATGTATACAAACGCCTGGATGCCCAGGCAAGTTTGCTGCAGGGGTGGAGCTCTCATGGAGAACCTCTGCTAGGGCAGTGGGGAAGAGAAATGTGGGGTTAGAGCCCCCACACAGAGTCCCTACTGGGGCACCACCTAATGAAGCTGTGAGAGGAAAGCCACCATACTCCACATCCCGGAATGACAGATCCACCTACAGCTTGCGCCCATGCACTTGGAAAAGCACAGACACTCAATGCCAGCCTGTGAAAGCAGCCAGAAGGGAGGCTGTATCCCGCAAAGCCACAAGGTGAAGCTTCCCAAGACCGTGGGAACCCACCTCTTGCATCAGCATGACCTGGATGTGAAACATGGAGTCAAAGGAGATCGTTCTGATGCCTTAAAATCTGAGTGCCCCACTGGATTTTGGACTTGCATGGGCCCTGTGACCCCTTCGTTTTGGCTAATTTCTCCCGTTTAGAATGAGTGTATTTACCCGATACCTATACCCCCATCATATCTAGGAAAGAATGAGCTTTCTCTAGATTTTACAGGCTGGTAGGTGGACTTGCCTTGTCTTAGATGAGACTTTGGACTGTGGACTTTTGGGTAAATGCTGGAAATGAGTTAAGGCTTTGGGGGACTGTTGGGAAGGCATGATTGGTTATGAAATGTGAGGACATGAAATTTGGAGGGGTCAGGGTGAAATGATATGGTTTAGCTCTGTTCCTCATCCAAAATCTCATCTTGAATTGTACTCCCATAATTCCCAGGTGTTGTGGGTGGGACCTGGTGGAAATAATTTGAATAATAGGGGTGGTTTCCCCCATACTTTTCTCTTGGTAGTGAATAAGTCTCGCAAGATCTGATGGTTTTATCAGGGAGTTCTACTTTCGCGTCTCTCTAATTTTCTCTTGCAATCACCATGTAAGAAGTCTTTTTCGCCTCCTGTCATGATTCTGAGGCCTCCTGGGCATGTGGAACTGTAAGTCCAATTAAACCTCTTTTTCTTCCCAGTCTCAGATATGTATTTATCAGCAGTGTGAAAATGGGCTAATATATCACCTCCCTAATTTATAATTGACAATAAAAATTGTATGTATCTATGCTGTATAATGTGATGTTTGATACATGTAAACATTGTGAAATGATTACAATAAAGCTAATTTACATATCTATCATCTGATATACTTATCCCTTTGTGTGTGTGTGGTAAGGACATTTAAGATCTATTCTCTTAGCAATTTTCAAGTATACAATACTGCATCTGTTGATTTTGGTATTCAGATCTTCTATAATTTGAACATTTCCTTAACCTATTAATTATCAAGTGCGATTGACTGATGATTTCTCAGTAGGCTAATGGGTTTATCAGTTTCTCATATACTTGTAATTTGAAGCTATTTTATTGGTTGAAAATTTTCATCAGATTGTTGTACTTTTTCTCATGAACACTGGTATGATTCTATGATGCTCCTCACCATCCCTAACCAATCTTACAGTCTATTTTATCTAATGCTGATTCAAGTAATCAATATTTCATTTAAGTATTTACCTGAATATTTTCCTTCAATTTTCAAGTTTCATGTGCACTTATATCATAGAGATGATTATTTTAAGATACTCATATTTATATTTTATATTCAATTTGTCAAACTTTATCTTCTACTTGTTTAATCAATTTATACTTAATGTAGTACTGATATACATAGTTATCCCTTTTTCATGAGTGTAGTGAGGACATTTAAGATCTATACTCTTTGCAATTTTCTCTTACTGTTTTTCTAACCTTACTTTAAGCATATACACAGGCATGTACCCTCATCTGTTTATTCTTTTTTAAGCATATATTTTAATTTATATATATATATTTATCATAAATGTTAGATTATTAAAGAAATAATTTCTCTTAATTTCTTCTTACACATTTTTTAAGATAAGAGTCTGTAGTTTGTCTTTTCCTACTCAAGTGTTTTTTTTTTCTTTAGAGGAAAAACATTTAATTTTAATGAAGTCTAAGTTATCAATGTTTTATTTACTGTTGTTTTAATAGCAAGCCTAAGAACTGTTTGCCCATCCCTAGATCCTGAAGACTGTCTCCTATGTTTATATGTTTTATGTTTCTAAAACTTTTATAATTTTCATTTTACATTTACATCCGTGATGCATTTTGTCTTAAATTTTGTATAAGGTGTGTTTTTTAAAAAATTTTTATTTTTCTGAAAGGGTATTTTTTTCCCATTAAATTACTCTTTCATTTTCAGTAAATATCAGTTGGTCATGTTTGTATCTGCCTATTTATTAATTCTCTATTCTGTTCATCCTTGTGTCTTCACTAATATCATACCACATTGATTACTGTGATTATACTATATCTTGAAATTAGATTAATTGAACCTCTGAACTTATTTTTCCTTTTCTTCAAAGTTTTTTGGCTATTTTAGTTCCTTTGCTTTCCAGATGTATTTTAGATTAATCTTGTTTATAGATGGGGAAAAATATTTTTAATCCAAATATCCAAAAATTTAATAACTAGAATTTAAAGAGCTCTTAAAACTCAGCTGTAAAGAACTCTTAAAACTTAGCTGTAAAAATAATCAAGCATGGAAAAAAATACAAGAAGAGGCATTTTGCCAAATAAAGACATATAGATGACAAATAATCACATAAACATTTTACATAAATTTCACATTAATATCATAATGAAATATTACAACACACCTCTGAAAATAGCTAAAATAAAAATTAATGAAAACACCAAACGCTGACTAGGATGTGAGGAAACTGCCACTTATAGATTGCTGTCAAGAATGTAAAATGATGCAGCCACTCTGTAAAACAATTTGCCAGTTTCTTAAAAAAACAGATACACAAACAAAACTAAACATGTGGCAACCACAAAGCCCAGAAATTGCACTTCCCGTAATTATCTCAGGGAAATAAAACCTTATTTTCACACCAAAACCTGTACACAAATGTTTTTATTAATTAATTCTTAGTAGCCCAAAACTAAAAACAACCCAAAAGTCATTTAATGAGTGAATGGTTAAATAAACAGCAGGACTTCCATACTATAGAATATTACTCAACTCCCAAAAGGAAGCAACTATTGATACATACAACAACCTGGATGAATAGCCAAAGAAACATACTGCATTTAAAAAGCCAAGTCCAGAAGTTATATACATGTGTCCCTTCTACCTTGATATTTATGGGGAATTGGTTCCAGGACCGCCATGGATATCAAAGTTTTGGGATACTGAAGTCCCTTATATAAAATGATATAGTATTTAACCTCTGCATGTCTTCCCTATACTTTAAAACATCTTAAATTACTTACAATATCTAAGACAATTTAAATGCCGTGCAAGTAGTTGTCATCTTGTATTAAAAAAATTTTTTTTTTATGATGTAGTTGTTTATCACAGGGGAAACTGGGTATAGGATACATAGAATCTCTCTATATTACTTCTTACAACTGCATGCAAATCTACACTTACCTCAACATTTTTTAAATGCTCAAGAAAAAAAGGTAAAAGATAACAAATATCAAATTATGTGATATTTTTGTAAATATTTTTATAGTATCTAAAGGACTTCTCTCTTCTATTTCTACTCATTTCCAACAATTTTCAATGTTTTTTTTTTTCTTTGGCAAGCTTCCTGCTGCCTATATGCCTGAGAATGTTTTTATCATATACTTTTTTCTGAATGGCAGCTAGCTGAATACAAAATTCTAAGTTGTTTCTCTTCTTCCAATATGATCCCAGTATTGTCCTGCAATCATTGTTTTTGTGGAAAAAATGATGTTGATTTGACCTTTATCCCTTCTCAGCTGATCTGTTTTATCTCCGATATAATTTAGGATTCGCCTTGCCATTGATTCATTAAAATTTCACTATTATGTCTAGATGTGTTGTTTATTTTCCTGATCTCTCTCTTTGCTACTCAAGTATCTTTCAGTATGAATTATTTCACCAGTTTTTTAATTACGGAAAATTCACATCCATTTATTATTCAAAATATTTTATGAAAAATTTTCTATGTCCATTTTAATTTTTTTCCACTTTCTAAAACTCTTTAGAAATGAATAATAGTACTTCTATTTCTCAATTGTCATAACTTTTGTTTTTATATTTTCTATTTGTTTCACTTAATCTTTGGGAAGTATTAAGTCTCTTTCCATTTCTTAATTTATTTCTATTTGTGATTACTTTGCTCTTAAATGTGTCTTTAATATACATAATTTAAACTACTGTATGCTTACATCTAATAATTCACCTTTTTATTTTTTATAAATTTCACATTTTTAATAATTATTAATATATCTGTTCTAAAACTTCTGTTCCTGTGAGACCTGTAACCTAATATACCACTCTTCTTTTAGAGTGAATGTATTCTTGAGGTATTTTATTCTTTGGTTTTGAAAGCTATTAAGATATTAGCCGTGCACCAGTAATCATGTCAAATGATGTTTATTAAAGCACTTTGTAACAGTAAATTTTTGGAAATAAACAGTGTATCTGTCAACATGGTAGAGTAAAATTAAATTGTTTAACATTTAATTAAATAAATAATATACAGTAATAACATAAAAAGTAGTTCTATATTTACAACATTGAAATTTGAAAATACTTAATAAAAAAGTCAATAGCTAAAACACACAAACACACACTCACTAATTTTGTAAGAATTGACAAAAACACAGAAAATAGTATTGTATATTGCTCAAGAATGTACACACACTTATATATGCACATGCACACATACATACACCTTGGCTTGAAGGATTTATATATACTCACTATTTTGGTCTTACAAAGACCATGCTAAGATTGGAAGAAAAGAAAAAGAAGACTTCACTCAGTCTACAATACTACTGTATTTTATAATATGTATATTATGTATTATATACATTGAATATATATAATATGAAATACCTATATCTATCTCTAGGAATCTATAGGGCATTGATTCCAGTACTCTCACAAATACAAAAATCCACAGATGCTCAAGCATATAAAATAGTGGAGTATGTACATATAACATATACACATATTTCCATGTGTTTTAACTCATCTTCAGATTACTGACAACACCAATCCTATGTAAATGCTGTATAAATGGTTTTGGTACCTTATTTCTTAGACAATAATGACATGAATATAAGTTTGTGCATGTTTGGTACCTACACAATCATTCTTCTCTCTTTTTTTCTTTGATATCTTTGATCTATGGTTGATTGAATCCGTGGATGTGTAATCAACTCATGGGAAGGGTTGACTATACAGTCAACTAAAAGAAATTTGCAGGTTCCATTCCAAACTACCACAATGAAGGAAAAATTGCAATAAAGAAAGGAACACAATTGTTTTGACTTCCCAGTGCATATAAAAGTTATGTTTATGCACTGTGGTAGTCTAACAAGTGTGCAAAGCATTAAGTCTAAATAAGAATCCACATACTTTAAAAATAATTGCTAAAAATGCTGACAGACATTTGAGCCTTTGGCAAGTTGGTAATTGTTTAGCTGGTGGAAGATCTTACCTTGTTAAGCCTAGCTGTTGACTGATCAGGATGGTGGTTGCTGAAGGTTGGGGTGGTTGTTCCAATTTCTTAAAATCAACAACAATGAATTTGCTTCATTGAGTGACTCTTCCTTTCATAAAAGATTTCTCTGTAGCATGTGATGCTGTTTGATAGCATCTTACCCACAGAAGAACTTCTTTCAAAATGGAAGTCTTTCCTCTTAAAACTTGCTACTGTTTCATCAACTAAGTTTTTGAAATATTCTTAATATTTTCGGTCCTTTCAACAATGTTCACAACATTACCAGGAGTAGATTCCATTTCAATAAGTTACTTTCTTTGCTCATCCAAAAGAAGCAATTCCTCATCGGTTCAAGTTTTAACATGAGATTGCAAAAACTCAGTCACATCCTCAGGTGTCACTTCTAATTCTAGTTCTCTTGCTATTTCCACCACATCTGCAGTTACTTCCTCCACTGAAGTCTAGAAACCCTCAAAGTCATCGATGGGAGTTGGAATCAACTTCTTCCAAATTCCTGTTCATGTTGCTAATATGACCTTTTCCCATGAATCATGAATGTTTTCAACAGCCTCAAGAATGGTTAATCCTTTTGAGAATGTTTTCAGTTTACTTCACTCAGATCCATCAGAGGAATCACTATTTATGGCAACAATAGCTTTAAAAATGTACGTGTTAAATAAGACTTGGAAGTAGAAAGTACTTTTTGATTCATAGGCTGGAGAATGAAAGTTTTGTTAGCAGGCAAAAAAAAAAAAAAAAATCTCTTTGTACCTCTTCATCAGAGGTTTTGAATGAAAAAGTGCATTGTTGGCCGGGTGCGGTGGCTCACCTCTGTAATTCCAGCACTTTGAGAGGCCGAGGGGGGCAGATCATGAGGTCAGGAAATCGAGACCATCCTGGTTAACATGATGAAACCCCGTCTCTACTAAAAATACAAAAAATTAGCCAGGCATGGTGGCAGGCACCTGTAGTCCCAGCTACTCGGGAGGCTGAGTCAGGAGAATGGTGTGAACATGGGACGTGGAACTTGCAATGAGCCGAGATCTCCCCTCTGCACTCCAGCCTGGGCGACAGAGACAGATCGAGACCGTGGTGGAAGAAGGAGGAAGAGGAGGAGGAGGAGGAGGAGGAGAAGGAAAAAGATAAAGTGCATTGTCAATGAACAGCAATATATTCAAAAAATATTTTTTTCTGAGCAGTAGGTTTCAAAAGTGGGCTTTAAATGTTCACTAAACCACACTGTAAACAGATGGGTTGTCATCCAGACTTTGTTATTCCATTTATATAAAACAGACAGAGTATATTTAGCATAATTCTTAAGGGCCCTCAGTTTTTTTTTGAATGGTGGATGAACATTGGCTTTAAATTAAAGTCACCAGTTGCATCAGCCCCTAACACAAGAAACAGCCTATCTTTTGAAGTTTTAAAGCAAGGCATTGACTTTTGCTCTCTAGCTACGGAAGTCCTAGATGGCATCTTTTTCCATTAGAATGTTTCATCTACATTGAAAATCAGTTGTTTTGTGTAGTTACTGTCTTCAATGACCTTAGTTAGATCTTTTGGCTTGTTTGCTGCAGCTTCTACATCGGCACTTGCTACTTCACCTTACACTATTTTTTTTTATTATGGAGATGACTTTCTTCCTTCAATGTCATGAACCAAGCTGTGCTAGTTTCAAACTTTTCTTCTGTAGTTTCCTCACCTCTCTAAGCCTTCATAGAATTGAAGACAGAGTCTTGCTCTAACTGGGCTTTGACTTAAGGGAATGTGGCTGTTTTGATCTTATATTTAGACCACTAAAACTTTCTCCATATCAGCAAGAGGGCTTTAAAAAAAATCTTATCATTTGTGTATTCACTGGAATAGCATTTTACATTTTCTTCAAGAACTCTTCCTTGACATTCACACTTGGCTGTTTGTCACATGAGGTTTAGCTTTCAGCTTATCTAGGCTTTTGGCATGCTTCCTGACTAAACTTAATCATTTCTAGCTTTTGATTCATAACAAGAGGCTTGTGACTCTTTTTTCACTCTTTTTTTTTTTTTTTTTTTTTTTTACCCGGAGGCCATTATAGGGTTATTAATTGGCCTGATTTCAATATTGTTGTGTCTCTGGGAATACGGAGGTCTAAAGAGAGGGAGAGAAACAGGGGAACACCTGATCAGTGGAGCAGTCAGAACAAGCACATCTATTGATTAAGTTTGCCTTCTTATATGGCATGGTCTGTGGAGATTCCAAAGAATTTACAATAGTGACTTCAAAGATTACTAATCAGAGATCACCATAACAGATAAAATAGTAACGAAAAAGGCTGAAATATGAGAATTCCCAAAATGTGACACAGAGAAAAAAAATAAGCACATCTTGCATATCTTGTTTAAAAAAAATACTGTCGATACTCTGGCTGGCTGCAGAGATGCCACAAGCCTTCAATTCATAAAAAGAAAAAAAAAAACAGTATTTGCAAAGTGCAATGAAGTGAAGCACAATAAAGGTATGCCTGTATTTATTTCATTAGTTTTGGGGGGGCTTTGTAGGGTTTAACTAATGCAAATGGCCAAGAAAAATGTATGGCTAATAAATAATAGAAAGAAAAGAAATGTTTTCATTAATTGTGTGCATGTGATAACAATTATATCTGAAAAATCTAAATGAATGAAATATGTGTTAAAATTTGGAACCATAAACACAAAACTAACACAGAAATAATTATAAAAATTATAAAGTAATTCTTTAGCTAGTACAATTCATGTAACCAAGAGTAAACTTAATCACAATTAAATGAAAAGAATATATAGGAAGATCAATATTATATTTAATGCAAAAGACATAAATAAGACGTTAAAGAAAGAGAAGAGAACATATATACAAAAGTAACATGCCTTGGAATGTTGGTTCGTATTATAGAGTGGTCAGTTTTACCCAAACTGGTCTTGACAAAGTTGATATAATATTTATTTATTTTTTGTTTTTGTTTCTGTTTTTTGAAACGGAGTCTCGCTCTGTCACCCAAGCTGGGGTGCAGTGGGAGGATCTCAGATCGCTGCAACCTCCACCTCCTGGGTTCAAGTGATTCTCCTGCCTCAGCCTCCCAAGTAGCTGAGATTACAGGCATATGCTGCCATGCCCAGCAAAGTTTTATACTTTTAGTAGAGACAGGATTTCACCATGTTGGCCAGGCTAGTCTGAAACTCCTGACCTCAGGTGATCCACCCACCTCAGCCTCCCAAATTGCTAAAAATATTTGAATAATAACTGAAAGAGTATTGCAAGAAATGAATTAAAAATGAAAAGCAATGTGAAGCCACCCACTCCACAGTATTAAAAAGCATTATAAAGCCAGGCAAGAAAATTATGCTCAGTGGAACAATCACAACAAATAAGTGCACGTGTGTGTGCGTGTAAGTGTTTATGTATATTTTGTTTGTAATGTTATTGTAATAGAAAGATAGGAATTCAAATAGTAACTTCCAAAATTAGTTAACCTTGTTAAAATAAATTACAGATATATCAGGTATTTAAATATAAAGAAACAGAAATAGATAGGAATTAATATTTACACAAGCTTGTTGTAGCAAAGGTCTTTCAAAGCAAGACACCAAACCAGAAAACACTGGTGCATTTACTTTATAATACAAACATCCCTTTATATCTAAAACAATATCAACATTTAAAATGACAAATTCCAAAATAAAGAATAAACTATTCATTTCTGAAATAGTTTATCGTAAAATTTTAACATAAAAGGAATATATAAATATTAGGAAATATCAAAATACTTATTAAAACATTAGTAAAAGAAATAAATAGGCAATTCAAAAGGAGTATGATTGAGTAGTACAGATATTTTAATGTAAAATGTTATTGTAAATAAATAAAATACATATTTATACATGTTAATTTATTTCATTCATCCAATCCACAAATGTTCAACTATGCCAGTGCTGGGAGTTGACAGTGACACGGGAAACAGACAATTTTGTGTACTGCTGCAGGGAGCGTGCATCTGTTCAAACTTTCTGGAGGACAGTTTGGCATGACTAAATACTCTCTTGCCTGACATGATGTCGATCACTAATCAGTAGGTTAATTGAGCAAGTATTTGACGTTCCTATTTTAACAGCTTTATTTTAAGCAAAAGCACAAGCTATGTTTATAAGTCAGCTTAGATGTACGAACAACACTGTGTCTTCATATAAGGGTTCCTTGAATATACAGAACAGATTAGAGCCTACTCTTGCTGATTTGTTTCTTCTCTCTTCTTCACATGAAAATGATACTTCTATATGTAGGCTGCAAATTCTAATGCCAAAGCCTTAAAAGTGTGCTAAAACAACTTTCGAAAAATCTCATGGATGCTTTTCAAATTCCTGTGGATCTTTATAGATGATATACCTGCCAATAATTACATAAGTTTTTATTGATTATTTGAATTTACCATGTTTTTGAATTATTCAACAATATTATCAAAGCTGTATCTTTCACACTTATTTCACTAGTTTGGTTACTTTTAATTAAATTGTGTAGTTATAAAAACATGTATAAATGAAATAACTGGTTTGCACACAAATGTGATTAACTCCATACCTACAAATGTAAGTACGCATGCAGATGAAAAGATAGCCCCTTAGCTGCAAATATTCAGTTTGAGCGTTAGTCTGTATTTATTTCAAGATAATTGAAAGCAGTAACCTGTCAAGTCAGTTAAAAGTCATTTAGAAGGCTTTCTACTCTATGTATAATAATCTTTAAAATGTTATTTATATTTACTTAGCATTAGATAACAGTACCAGATTTATAAGCTTACAGAGAATAATACATAAAAGAATAAATAAAATAAATGAGAGGATATCATAATACGTTTCGCTTTCTGAAATATAATGCAACCATATTAATCAACATTATGCACAATATATTGAATTGTGTAGACCACAATTTATCGCTGAAATTAGAATTATTCGTGATTATTACCTTGCGTTTTCCTTATCAAACTTGCTCTAAAAATTAATACATGAACGCGAATTACTGTTATACTCCTGCAGTAAAAACAATAAAACACTTGTTTTCTAAAAAATGGTAAGTTTAAAAAAGTATAGAAAATATGTCTGTTATTGCCTGTGCTCCTTTTCTCTATTGAACTATTTTTGTGTCTTTCTTTCTATAGAATAAGCATACATCAAAGTTTCCAAAATTGACATTTGACTTTTCTCACAAAGTAGTGAAAATTAATGATAATAGAATATCTTAATGAAAAAATGGAAAAAAAAAAGCAAGAACTTATCTGAGACTCATCAGGAAAAGACAGCTGCTGGGCATTCATAGTGGATCTTACAGGGTAGCATTGCTGACATGAATCCACTAATAAAGAAGCTTCACAACTGAACTGTTAAGCAAAACAAAACTAAATCCATTATTCCATGGCAGAATTACATTAAACAACATCCCAGAGGTTGAAATGTAAACCAGAAAGCCAGCTTCTTATTTTTCAGTAAGATATATTGCCACCAATTAAGAGGAATAATAAAGTCAACTTCACTTACTCTTTCTCTAAGTGGACATTCCTTGGAAGTTAAGTTATAATAAGAAGATTAAAACATGGAAAGAAAAAAAATATAGTAATATATTTTTGTGACTATAAATGGAATTATATTCAAATGTATTGATACATCAACATCTTCAAGAGATTGCCCTTGTAGATTGTTTTACCGTATTTTTATATTCCTGGAGAATTCCTTGATAGGTTCTGCTAATGTGTACTTTTACAATCTTTACTTTTCTGTGCTTCTACAGTTTATTTACCACAACTCTAAATAATATATTATATAATTACCTTTTGTAGAATTTTATCTAAACTAAAATACATTCAATGAGGTTTGCATATCCTGTTATTTTATTTAGTTAATTGATTGATGTCCTGTCTTGTGCTGGAAAATAATTAAGGATAGTGTTATATATAGATTTTGAATATGGATATTATTGCTTAACATTCAGAATTACTTCTCTTTTCATTACTGCCAAGTTTCTGGAAATGAAGGGTTATTTTACACTTATTTAAGCCAACAATGAGGTGCTAACTGAAAAGAAAGAATTTTCTTAAAACATCATGTAGAAGTTGCAAGTAACAAACTCCATCAACTGTGTAAAAGAATTATTGTTAGTGACAATTATGGTTCAACTTCTCCTGAAAAGTTGCTTCTTTAGTGTTCAGTTATTCTAGTTGGTAGAAAGAGCTACAGAGCCTCCATCATCTGCACATATCGTTATTAGTTTGGTGCAAAAGTCATTGTTGTTTTTTGCCATTGAAAGAAATGACAAAAACCGCAATGACTTTTGCACCAAACTAATAGACACTTGCACAATTCAAACCCCTTTCAAA
Organism: Theropithecus gelada; assembly: GCF_003255815.1. Lineage (NCBI taxonomy): Eukaryota > Metazoa > Chordata > Mammalia > Primates > Cercopithecidae > Theropithecus > Theropithecus gelada. The sequence continues at coordinate 70,482,414 of NC_037680.1, read as the reverse complement.
TGCAGCCAATAACATATTTTAACACTTTTTTACATAATGATACCTAAATGCTCTAAATATTTGGCCCCAAAAATAAAATTCATGCTTCCTTCCAAAAACCAAACCAAATTTTCTGCTGGAGTTGAAGGATATGGTACCCACTCACATGCTGTAACTGAAGGTCTTTGCATCTTTGCCTTGTGAGAGCCATGATCCTATCACATAATCAGTATAGGTAAAACAGAAATAGAATTCCTATAAATTAGGATTATTGAAAAATAAAAGTAAAAGCAGGTCCCACACATGACATGATATACAGGAATATTCATTATCATGCCGTCTTCTGCCAATGGAACATCACGTTTTCCCCTCCTAACATGAACTAAATCACATACTACCCATATGCCATCATGTCTCATGTTCCGGCTGTTCAGTTCAATAAAGACCTTGAAAACCCAGCTATCTGTAGTAAACCACATGGATTCTTATACCATTTACCTAAGTACTATAAAAACACAGCATGATCATTCTGAATTATATTTACGAACCTACCCTAACCAATGCAGAATTGGACATTTTAAATACATTATGTTTTATATATTATGTAATATCTTGCTAATGACCCTAAAATATCATGTTGAATAGTTCTCTATGGGTTATATAGCAATTTAGAAAGATGATACAAAAATATATGTGAATGTTCAAAACTTATTCCATGTATTTATAGTTCCGAGAATTTATCTTTTCCCTCAGAGGAAACTTAGGCTCAATTTCTTCTTTTATGTTAACGGAAACTTTTGTCAATTTTCAACATCACAATACCCTTATTTTCCTTTTCCACCTTTCAGTTTAATAGTTAATTTTCAGGCAAGAAATTGCACCCTGATGTGAGACAAAATATAAGAACGCTGTTTCTGTGAATATCATTTAGATTAGTCACATTAGTCCGTTTTTCTCCAAATTCTTCATATTTTTTCTCCTGAATACTCCTCCCCGAATAAATTCTAAAAATTTGCCTCTGATATTTTTAAGCAAACATTAGTCACAAAATTAAGTGGCTATATCTTGGAATTACTGCACACTATAACTTAATGTTTAAATACCCATGCAATAAACCAAAGCTTCTTGTATTCACTTGGGCCGCCATAACAAAATACTATAGACTGGGTGATGTAAACAAGACATTTTTTTCTCACAATTCGGGAGCCTAGAAGTCCAAGCTTAGAGTGCCAGCATGATCATGTTCTGTGAGGGATCCATTCCATCCATATCTAGATTGCAGAGTGCTGCCTTCTCTCTGTGTCTTCATATGGTGGAGGCGAAAGCTCTGATATCCTTTTTCACTTCTTATAAGGGCACCAGTTCTATCTGATCAGGGCTCCACGCTTATGAACTCAGTTATCTGTAATCACATCCTTAAAGGCCTTCTCTCTCATACCAGATAGGTTGTCAGGACTTCAACATATGAGTTTTAAGGAGACATAAATTAATTAATAGCACTTTGTTTCAACCTCTCAAAATGTATGTTCTTCTCACATGCAAAATACATTCATTCTATCTCAACAGCCCCACAGTCTTAACCCATTCCAGCACCCACTCTAAAGTCCAAGTCTAAAGTCTCATCTAAATTTGTGTGATCTAAATCAGATATGGGTGACATTCAGGGTATGATTCATCCTAAGGCACAATCCAATGCCTCTCCAGATATGAATCTGTGAAAAAAGACAAGTTACGGATTTCCAAAATACAATGATGGGACAGGCATAGGATAGATATTCCTATTTCAAAAGGGAGAAATAGAAAAGAAATAAGAGATTATGGATTTCAATCAAGTTCAAAATCTAGCAAGGCAAATTTTATTAGATCTTAAGTTTCGAGGAGGATAACCATCTTTGTCTCAATGTCTCACCGTCCAGGCCCGCTAATGCAGCAGTCCCACTTTCTGGACCAATTGTCATGGTGACCCTGGCCCCATAGCTCCTCAGGGTGAAGGTTGAGACCCTGAGGCTCTGCTGGGTGGTCCTACTCCTCACAGTTCTGCAGGGGGATTCTGCCCCAAGGCTTTAGGTGAATACCATTTGGTCTGTTGATACTGAGGCGGTAGCCCCACTCATTGAAATCAAGGAGATAGTTCTGATGGTCTCAGAATCACATTTGGGGTCATAGTTCACTTATCAAAAAATAGCACATGTTTGCAGCCAAGTCACTCTATGGTCCTGTCTTGTAGAAACCAAGAAGTCTGCCAGTCTTCATTCCAGCTCACTTTCTCTTTCTCCTTTACTTCAAACTGGCAGTGTCTGTGCTGATATAATCCCATCTCTATTCCTGGCTTTCAGTGACATGCCGTTTATGTTCCTGAGTCACTCTCATGATCTCTTTATAAAATGGTTGCTCAGTCACGTCCTTAGTGTTCTCTTTAGAACAAGCTTTCTCATTTTTTGCAACGTAGGTATGCTGAGAATTTTTCATATCTCCAAGTCCTAGTTTCTTTTTGCTTAATAATTAGTTATCCAATTAATTGCCCCCTTCTTGCATTTTAATGTAAACTGTCAGGAGAAGCAAAGCCACTCCCTCAATAATTTGTTTAGAGATCTCCTCAGCTATATATCCAATTTCATCTCTAACAAGTTCTACCTTCCACAAAACATTAAAGAACAAGTCAGTCAAGTCCTTTGCACCTTTATTACAAAGATTGCTTTTACTTCTTTCCAATAACGTGTTTCTCAGTTCTGTCTGAAACCTGACAAGAATGTCCCTTAATGTCCATAGGTCACTCACATTCAATTCATTATTATTTACATATTCTTTAAGAAACTGTCTCTCCAGTCCTTGTCTTTTCTTTCTGAACCCTCATGAGAATCTCCTTTAAGGTCCCTATTTCTAGAATACACCTCAAATATTCTTCCAGCCTTTACCCATCATTCAATTCCAAAACTGCTACCACATTTAAGTATTTGTTACAACAGCACCCCACTTCTTGGTACTAAAATCTGTCCTAGTCTGCTCAGGCTACCATAACAAAATTCCATAAATTAGATAGCTTAACACAACAGAAATTCATTTTCTCTCCCCTAGCTTTGTAGGCTGGAAGTCTTAGATCAGGGTGCTAACATGGCTGGGTCCTCGTGAGTACACTCTTCCTTGCTTGCTGATGACAAAAACTCATGAATTTTGCTGGAAAGATTCCCAAGCAGAATATACAAAGTTTAAATGCTTATTCTAGCTTCCTATGTTAAAATATGAGAAACAAGATATTTGCTAAGGGAAGAATTGTCAGTTTTTAGCAGAGCCTACAGGAAATATAAAAGAGCCAGAGTTTTCTAGATTAAAATAAAACTGTTTCTAAGACCCAGTCCCTCTAGATGGCAAAAGACTTGTAAAATAAGAAATACACTCAAGGCAAACATAAAATCCAGGACACATTTTATATAGTATGGCAGCTAGATAAATATTTCAAGGATACAGTTTCCAGGCACTTTGTTGACATCTCAGATAAATATTAAGGAAATGCACATTAGAACTGTAAAGATTCTTATTGTCATCGTTCCACAGTGTGTGACTCCATCAAAGCAGAGCTAGACTGTTTTAAAGAGATTTGTGTGTGCAGCTTTTGTCTAATGTATAATAGTAACCCTTAGAACCATGCACACATAACTCATATAAAACATGAAAAAATATATATATATATATATTTATATATATATATATATATATGCAGAAACAGTCTTTGGTTTGAAAGACTGATTAATGAAAATCACCCCCAATTCCTCAACCTTAAATATTTTAATATACAGGAAATAGACTGAGAAAGTATTCAGACCATCTGCAAACACAGACCATCTTTATGGAAAAGAAAAGATAATTCAGGAATTGTAGCCAAGACCCCATAATATGAAGCTACAAGCAATGAAGAACTACACCCATAAAGTAGAACAAGCCCCTAATCAAAGAACCAGCATTATGTACTCTGGTGAATTTCAGAATTGATATGGATCAACTATTGTTCTCTTCTTCCCATATCCCCCTGTTCACGACAGTAGTGCCTCTCTATGTTCATTCATTGTGTGCTGGGTATGTCAGTGGCAAATATCTTGTCTCTTTACATCTTAAGTTTTCTAAAGGAGAGATGTTGTACTTGATGAACTCCAGTCAAGAAGATTCAACTGCACCTAGACCTGATTTAGAAGGTGAGAATCTGGAATTTGAGTCAACCTCCTAAAAACGTGAGACTTCAGGAGTTTTTGGAGACTGTCTTAGTCAGCTTGAGTTGCCATAACAATATAAAATAGGGTGGATGAAACAGCAAAAATACATATCACATAGTACTGCTAGAAGTATCAGCTTCGGCTGCCAGCATGGCGTGTTTTTGGTGAGGGCCCTCTTCCTGGATTGCAGATGGCAGCCTTCTCACTCTGTTCTTGTATGGTGGAGACAGCAAGCTCCTGTGTTTTTTCTCTAATAAGAATAATAATTATTTCATCATGAAAACCTCACCTTCATGACCACATCTATTTTCCAAGGACCTCTTTTCCAAATACAACCACATTGGAGGTTGAGGCTTCAACCTATGAATTGGGGAGAGACACAATTCAGTCCATAGTAAAGGGGGTGAGTATATTTTATACGTGGGAAAAATGTAAAGGTTTTTTGACTAGATGTTGGACTGTGGTAGATTAAAAATGTCAACAAATTCTTTGATACTTCCTTCATCAAAAATTAAGGCCTTTTTTCCCTTCTTTTATTACTGCTTTGAATAAATATATTCCAGATCTAGTCCTTTAGAGGACTACAAATCTCTTCCTTTTACTTTAGAGTTCTGAGCCACCATAGAATTCAGACCATCCTGCTGGAAAAGAGATTTGGAGAGCAAATGATACTACCAGGAGATGGAAAGGAGGTTAGCTGAACCTAGCCTTCCAGAATTCCTGGCATGCTTCAAACGTGAGTGAAGCTATCTTAGACCCTTTATCCAACTGACAGCTGAAATCTACTGGGTGACCCTGCAGTTACCATATACAGGAAAATAGATCTGGTGAGATTTGTCTGAATTACTCACCTACAACAATACTAGATGCAAAGAAATCATTATTATTTTAATCCAGCACATTTTTGGGTTGTTGGTTAAGAAGCAGAAGATAACCAAAACAAAGCAGATACTACCACACTTCTTGTATTCCAATTGATTACAGCAGATATTTTCCTTAGAGGTTCCAGTGGGTCTGAACCAACACAGAAACACATATTGGCTTAATTGTCAAATTAAGTAAAATGCATAGGAGGGGGATCACATTTTTTGCTCTCTATAATTGAGTCATATTTTATAGAGAGCCTACCTGAAGAATCCTTTTTATTTTATTATTTCATTTTATTTACTTTCATACTGTCTACATTGTATTAACTACACTTCTAAATTTGCACATAAAATTATCTATAAATATACATTAGTTTCACTTATTTGCTAAGTTTAGTGTTGATTTTCATTTCCAGTCTGAAATTGAGAATACTGCTGATTTAACAACCTGCCCATATAAAAAAGACCATTATTCGATACGATAAAACCTGCTGGGAACAATTTCTTGGATCGCAACACAAATGTTGTCAATGATAAAATGTGGAGACTGTGACAGATGGAACACACAATCACTAAAAGGCATTCTTTTTTTTTTTTTTTTTTTTTTTTTTTGAGACGGAGTCTTGCTCTGTCACCCAGGCTGGAGTGCTGTGGCCGGGTCTCAGCTCACTGCAAGCTCCGCCTCCCGGGTTCCCGCCATTCTCCTGCCTCAGCCTCCCGAGTAGCTGGGACTACAGGCGCCCGCCACCTCGCCCGGCTAGTTTTTTGTATTTTTTAGTAGAGACAGGGTTTCACCGTGTTAGCCAGGATGGTCTCGATCTCCTGACCTCGTGATCCGCCCGTCTCGGCCTCCCAAAGTGCTGGGATTACAGGCTTGAGCCACCGCGCCCGGCCTAAAAGGCATTCTTACAATGTAAAATTGCATGTGTGCACTCCAGTCTTCCTATTAGGTGAGAAAGTGAAGATTTTTGCCTCTGAATCTTGAGAATAACACATTACTTAGTTCTATGTTGTTGGTTATTTTTAAGAATCTATGCCCACACTAAGGCATTGTATTCAGCATATTTTTAAAAGGTACTATTATTTCTCTTTATGACTCCATCTGGTTTAGTAAGAACTGTAATGACAATACCTGTAGAGAACATTCTAGGAAGTGAAAATATCAGCCTGGCTTCCAGCATTTCCCATGGATATGTCATGCAAAGCAGATGGCCTGAAGTCATTTGATATTATTTACTATCCTTATTACAATTTGTATGAAATTTCACCAGCAACTTAGTCTATCATGTTAATATATGTATGTTTATTTAATCATAATTAACCAAACCTTTCACTTAAGCATTTCCCAACTTCTTCAATATATTGCTTATAGATGTCAGAAGAACCACTGAATTTAAGAAATCCTGGTTAAAAAATAAATCATAATTTTAGCCTCAGATTTCTCATGGATGCTATTAGGCTACTCACCATCTGATCATTGTGAGTTTCCAAGGGGCTATAAAATAACAGTGTATTCAAAGGTTATTGGATCTTGGGGCAACTAATTCATGCAACCTCTTTTGCAACTAGAATCTTTGAGTGTTGACTTATTCATTTAAATTTTTCTGGAATTATTGAAAATAATTATAATCAAAGCTATAAAATATAGGATGAATCAGTGTTAGGAGAATGCTAAATTCTAGAATCAAATTATAATCTACAGTGAGAAAAACTTGGCAGTCTTCCACACCCCATGCCATCTAAAAGTGCTATGCTACATATGACATATGCTCCTCTTGGAAAGGGAAAGAATAAGGAGGAATGGCTTTATTTGTGAGCTGCTTCATCTGGCCATCGGTTCATGATTGGCTTTTCTTTTCTACCTCAGGACAATTTATATTATGGACACAGCAAGTTGCTGCACAGGGAAAACGTTACAATAACCCAAAAATGAGCAGCGAATTGCCCTCAAGTGGAGAGTCCCAGCAGTGTAGCTGCCAGATGTCAGGCTCACTGCAGTTAAACTGTGGGAACTTCTATATTTCCACATTTGTAATTTGTGGTTCCAATACACATGGAGTTCTATTTCCACATACTCTGCACAAGAAATCATTTGTATGAAGCATAATCTCATGAGTGGGGTTGATATTCTTTAGGAGTATTTGTATAGTTAATTGATAATAGAATTTCAATATGAAAAGGAAAAGCTTTTAAAAAATTAATAACAAAATTTTAGATTATATAAAATAATCCTTTCTATCCTCTTGAAATATGACTCCTTAACTTAATAGGTGTGATTTAGTGTTAGAAATAGATACTTTTCCTTCACTTTTACTTGCTACACTCTTGTGATATTTAAAATAAAACTTATTTAAAGAACATTTAATTCAAATAAAAAGATATTTTGGGTATCGTTGCCGAATCTCTTTTATTGGAAAGAGTATAGGTAGATAATAATCATTAATATAGTTTCTAAATTTTCACAGAACCATTTGAGGGAAATACCCTAACATTTGAGGGTAATAACCTAAAATAGATTAAAGCCTGTTATTACAAATGAATAAATAAGTTCTAAAAGAATTTGACCTCAAAAGCTTTGTATTCATTAGTTAAAAGGCAATGATAATAACTTATTTTAAAAAGTAGTACTCATTTGGAATATGCATTACCTATATGCAACAAAAACACATTTTAGTCTATAGAAACATAATCAAAAGTCTATATTCTGAAAACTAGCAAAGATTTCTTCGTATTTTTTAAACAGCTTATGTTTTCCATAATTAAATAGAACAGCTTAGATACAACAAGCGAGAGTTGTTAAACTGGTTATTTTGACTTTGCTTCTGTACCATTTGCTTCTATGACAACTAAAAAATGATTGAAAATAAGCTAAACTTTTGGGTCCTACAAGTAGCACATAGAAGCTTCTTTACTTAAAATGATCAGAAGCTGGGAAAATATGTCTGAGAGTATAATTTCACTGCAATTTAATTGAACTGTTTACACTATTAGACCCCCTATTTTGCAATAAAAAGCTCTTAATCCAAGAATAAGGCATTTTGAATATAATCATGAGAAGGTGGATTACTTCTTTATTTTGGAAAATAAAACGTCACTTTTAAATAGTCTGGACTAACAAGAATGATTTTCTTCTCAAATGTTAACAACAACAGGTAAGGCATAACTAGGTCAACAAGTATTACAAACATTATACTCAACATTCACTTACCTAGATTTTTGCATTATTGTTCAAATATTTTGTTGTACTTTTGTTCCAGGGAAAAAGAAAGACAGTTAATATGTGAGGATCAACTAAGCTGAAGATTGGCAGGAGTGTGTCTCTCTCTGACTTTGAATTTGCACAGTCAGTCTCAGTGGCAACCAAACCTCACCAGGGCCCTGCATTGCCATCTGCCATGCCTGTTTCCTTCTAGGCATTAAACCTGGATAACCGAAGTAAGGCAGAGTTTTCATTTTACTTTGCATTACACTTTGGGCTCGAGTGAAGTGATTTCATAATAATTTAATATTTTAGTCTAAAAATAGACTATTAATTTTATTAAAGAGTAATATTAGCTGACATAATATATTTAAATTAATTTACATTTTAGTGTAAATGTTATACACAATTCATTTAAATTTTTGGTTTTTTAAAAAATAAATTAAGCAATCAATCATTTATCATAAATAATATAAATATCACGTAAGTATTTGAAAGAAAGGAAAATATCTACTCATAATTTTATTTTCCTTTCCTATAGACAAAAGACTTTATGATTTTCATCAGAGGTATAAGGTTCACAGCAAGACTAGTGACTTAACCACAGAAGCGTGATCCTTATCAATTGGTCCATTCATTCATTCATTCATTCATGTGTCTATTTGTTCAGCCATTTAACTGATATTTATTTGCTACTTTCTAGATGTCAGAAAAATATTTGGTACTGGACGTATAATGAATACAACCTGTCGAGCAAAAGACATGTCCTTATGAAGTTTATCTGGCCATAGTCTTCTAAAATGTGAAAAATATATATAGGAGCAAAGCACACAGAGATGCCATAACTTCCGTGGGAATGTTGAATAGAAGTGGTGAGAACAAGCATTCTTACCTTGTTCTTAATCTTAGGAGAAACACATTCATTCTTTCATTATTAAGTCTGATAATTTCTGAAGATGTCTGTATGAGGTTAAATAAATCGATTTCTATTTTGTGAAGATTTTTACATGGAATCAATGTATGATTCTGTTGAATGCTTTTTCTGAATATATGTAGATGATAATATAATTAAAAATATTAATATGGTAAATTCCACTGATTGATTTTCATATGCTAAACTATCCCTTTATCCCTAGAAAGGTTTCATCAAAATATTTTATCCTTTTTATATATTATTAAACTCAAAAATACTAATTTTTAAATAAATTTTACACCTATGTTTATGACTTGTGCAACATTCTTTTATTATAATAAATTTTCTGGTTTTACTATTAAGGTAAAACCTGCTTTTTAGAAGGAGTGGGGTAGAATTAATTCATTTTCAATTTTCTCAATCTTTTTTTGGTGTAACTACTATTATCTCTTCTTGAAAAATTTGGTAGAATTTACCACTGAAGCAATCTGGGGCAGAAGATACCTTTGTCAGAAGGTTTTAAATAAATTTAATATATGACCATTCAGGTTATTTATCATCTTAAGTAAATTTTTATAGGTTGTATCTTTCAAGGTACAGCATTTATCTATTTAACCTAAGCTGACTAACTTTTAGGCATACAGTTGTTCATCATTTTATCTTATTATTCTTTTAATTTATGCAGAGTTTTTAGTAATGTCACCTCCTAGCTCTTAATTGGTCTTGGCCACTTTTGCTCTTCCATTTTCATAGTCTGGTTAAAATTGCATCAATATTACTGATCTTTTTTCTCAAAGAGTCAGGTTTTATACACATTTTTGTTTCATATTTTGCTGTATTCTGCTTTGTTTTTATATTATTTCTTCCAATTATTTTCTGTTCCAGTTGCTTTCTACTTCTTTCTCCTTTTTTTGAAATACAGAAGCTGATATTATTGATTTGAGACTATTTTTTAAATTTTTTTGTAGGCATTTGATACTATAATATCCCCCTAAGTAATGTTTCAATGCCATTTCAAAACTTCTGATATGTAGTATTTCTATTCAGTTCAAAATACTTCAGGTTTTTCCTTTTACTCATGGGTACTTAATTAACATTCATTATTTGATTTCCAAATATTTGTGATTTTTCCAAAGACACCTGCTATTGTTTTCTAATGAATTTAGTTGGGGTCAGATAAAATATTTGTAAGAATTGAATCATTTCAAATTTATTGAGATTTGTTTTATAACCCACAATATTTTCTAGCTTGATGATTGCTCCACCTGCAATTAATAACAATATATATTCTGTTGTTGTTAGGTGGAATGTTCAATGAATGTCAACTTGATTAAATTGATCAATAGTCATATTCTAATTGTTATGGAAACAATTAGAATAAACATATTCCAATTGTTATGGAAACATCAAATTGTTACGGAAGCACGAGGTCCTGCTGCTCACCTCAGACAAAGCCAGTCACTGAGACAATCACTAATGCCAAGAAAGAAGGCTTTAATTGGGTGCTGCAGTCAAGGAGATGGGAGCTCAGTCTCAAATCCATCTCCCTGACCCACTGAAACTAAGAGTTTTAATCAGCAGGGAAGAAATGTAACAATATGTAAGAAAACAGGAACCCAGGAGGCCTAAGGAAGCAATCATAATGAATGAGGGGTCTGGCATCTAATTGTCTGGAAGTGGTGATCTGGTGAGTTTTAGTTCTTTGATTATTTTTTTGAGAGGTATGAAGGTTGGTTGTTTTCTGAGAAAAGAACTCAAATAAAACAAATATGAATTTCAAACTTTAAGACCAGAAAGGTCAATTTCTACATTTGCAACAAAAGGCCTGCGGGACAATTGGGCAAGTTTCATATTCAACTATGTTCCTGTTGATTTTCTGTCTGTTTGTTCTACCAATTATTGAGAGAGGTCTATTTAAATCTTTGGATATAATTATTAATTTCTCTATTTCTTCTAGCAGTTCCATCATCTTTTCCTTTAAGTTATTTCAAATTCTCTTACTGAAGGCACGCATATTTTAGATTTTTATGTCCTTTTGATAAATTAATCCTTTTATCCTTAAAAAAATATCATGTTTATTCCAGGTAATAGTCTTTGTTCTGATACCTATTTATTTACTTTAACAGCTCCTCCTTCCTCTACTGAATTATTTTTGTCCATCTATCAAAATTTGTTAATCATATTTGTGGAGGTCTATTTTAGAGTTCTTCATTCTGTTTCTTAGATTAAGCTTATCCTTCCATCAATACCACACTATTCTGATTAATGTAGCTATATAGTAAGCCTTAACATAATTTTAAGATAATTCCCCCCCACATTATTTTTCTTTGTCAAGATTGTTTTGCCTATCATAGGGTATATGCATTGCCATAAAAATTATATAAGCTTTTCTATGTCTATACAATCCTTGCTTGGCTTTTAATATAAATTGTATTAAAATCTGAAAAAGATCATTTTGAAAAAAAGTGATATGCTTACTCTGTTGAGTCTTCCAATTCTTGAACATGGTATGTCTCTACATTTGTTTAGGTTTTTGATTCCTTCAATCAGCACTTTGTAATTTTCAGCCTACAGATACTGTACATATTTTGATAAATGTCTACTGAAATAATTATTTTGTTTTCAAGCAATTGGGGATATTACTGTACTTCTTAATAGCTAAAATACAGAAATATATGCATATTTATGTGTTGAACTCATATATTGTATCCTGAAGGCTACACAACTCACTTTTTAGTTTCAGGAGTACGGTTTTCTCTTTTTGTCTTTTTTGGTTTATTTTTTTTTTAATTTATTTTGTTTATTATACTTTAAGTTCTGAGGTACATTTGCAGAATGTGCAGGTTTGTTACGTAGGTATACATGTGTCATGGTGGTTTGCTGCAGCCATCAATCCCTCACCTACATTAGGTATTTCTTCTAATGCTATCCTCCCCTAGCCCCCCAACCCCCACCAGGCCCCGGTGTGTGATGCTCCCCGCCCTGTGTTCATGTGTTCTCCTTGTTCAACTCCCATTTATGAGTGAGAACATGTAGTGTTTGGTTTTCTAGTCTTGTGATAGTTTGCTGAGAATGATGGTTTCCAGCTTCATCCTTGTCCCTGCAAAGGACATGAACTCATTCATTTTTATGGCTGCATAGTATTCCATAGTTTGTATGTGACACATTTTCTTTATCCAGTTTATCATTGTTGCGCATTTGGGTTGGTTCTAAGTCTTTGCTATTGTGAATAGTGCTGCACTAAACATATGTGTGCATGCATCTTTATAGTAGAATGATTTATAACCTTTTGGGTGTATACCCAGTAATGAGATTGCTCAGTCAAATGGTTCTAGTTCTACATTCTTGTGGAATCGCCACACTGTCTTCCACAATGGTTGAGCTAACTTACACTCCCACCAACAGTGTAATACCATTCTTATTTCTCCACATCCTCTCCAGCATCTGTTGTTCCTGACTTTTTAATGATTGCCATTCTAACTGGCATGAGATGGTACCTCACTGTGGTTTTGATTTGCATTTCTCTAATGACCAGTGATGATGAGCATTTTTTCAAATGTTTTTTGGCAGCATAAATGTCTTCTTTTGAGAAATGTCTCTTTATATACTTGCCCACTTTTTGATGTCTTTTTTTCTTTCTTGTAAATTTGTTTAAGTTCTTTGTAGATTCTGGATATTAGCCCCTTGTCAGATGGATAGATTGCAAAATTTTTCTCCCATTCTGTAGGTTGCTTGTTCACTCTGATGATAGTTTTCTTTTGCTGTGCAGAAGTCCTTTAGTTTAATTAGATCTCATTTGCCAATTTTGGCTTTTGTTGCCACTGCTTTTAGTGTTTTAGACATGAAGTCTGCCCATCCCTATGTCCTGAATGGTATTGCTAAGGTTTTCTTATATAATTTTTATGGTTTTAGGTCCTATGTTTAAGTCTTTAATCCATCTTGAGTTGATTTTTGTATAAGGTGTAAGGAAAGAGTCCAGTTTCAGTTTTCTGCATATGGCTAGCCAGTTTTCCCAGCACCATTTATTACATAGGGAGTCTTTTCCCCATTGCTTGTTTGTGTCAGGTTTGTCAAAGATCAGATGATTGTAGATGTGTGGTGTTATTTCTGAGACCTCCGTTCTGTTCCATTGGTCTATGTATCTGTTTTGGTACCAGTACCATGCTGTTTTGGTTATCGTAGCCTAGTAGTATAGTTTGAAGTCAGGTAGCGTGATGCCTTCAGCTTTGTTCTTTTTGCTTAGGATTGTCTTGGCTATGTGGACTCCTTTTTGGCTTCATATAAAGTTTAAAGTAGTTTTTTTTCCAGTTCTGTGAAGAAAGTCAGTGGTAGCTTGATAGGGATAACAATGAATATATAAATTACTTTGGACAGTATGGCCATTTTCACGATATTAATTTTTTCTATCTATGAGCATGGAATGTTTTTCCATTTGTTTGTGTCCTCTCTTATTTTCTTGAGTAGTGGTTTGTAGTTCTCCTTGAAGAGGTCCTTCACATCCTTTGTAAGTTGGACTCCTATGTATTTTATTCTCTTTGTAGCAATAGTGAATGGGAGTTTACTCATGATTTTGCTGTCTGTCTACCTGTTATTGGTTTATAGGAATGCTTGTGATTTTTGTACATTGATTTTGTATCCTGAGATTTTGCTGAAGTTGCTTATCAGCTTGAGGAGATTTTGGGCTGAGATGATAGGGTTTTCTAAATATACAATCATGTGATCTGTAAACAGAGACAATTTGACTTCCTCTCTTCCTATTTGAATATCCTTTATTTCTTTCTCTTGGCTGATTTCCCTAGCCAGAAATTCCAATACTATGTTGAATAGGAATGGTGAGAGAGTGCATCCTTGTCTTGTACTGGTTTTCAAAGGGAATACTTCCAGTTTTTGCCCATTCAGTATGATATTAGCTGTGGGTTTGTCATAAATAGCTCTCACTATTTTGAGTTGCATTCCATCAACACCTAGTTTATTGAAAGTTTTTAGCATGAAAGGGTGTTGAATTTTGTTGAAGGCCTTTTCTACATCTATTGAGATAATCATGTGGTTTTTGCCATTGGTTTTGTTTATGTAATGGATTACATTTATCGATTTGTGTATGTTGAACCAGCCTTGCATCCCAGGTATGAAGCCAACTTGACTGTGGTGGATAAACTTTTCCAGGCTAGCTAGATATCTCTACCTGAGACCCTCCCTGGTGTTAATGTTTAGCAGAGTCTATCAATCCTCTGTTTAACCTGGTGTTGCAGAGGGTGTCATAGTGAATCAGGGGAGGAATCAGCCTTTATTGCTGCCTTTTGTTGCTAAGTTGGGGACAGTAAGTGCTGTGTCAGAGTTTCCTTCTTCGGGTTTGCAAGGGCATGTAAAAACCTTCTGACACTAATCTTTCACCAGTCCTTACTACCTTTCAGATTTCTCATTTGGTTGTTTATGTGTTTTTTTTTTTCAGAGTTTATAATTGTACTAAGTACTCTATATAGTATTGTCCAAACCACAAATAAGCATATATTTATAAAGACAATTATGAGTTAGTTGGGTTGTTATGCTTTCTTCTCTCCATTGATTGGGTTTATTCAACTTTATAGAAAAAGTATAATGATATAATCAACAAGGAGTTGAAGTGCTTGGTATTAGTAAGTCCATTGCGGAAACTTTACTTTTCAATTTGTAAAAGATAGAGGATTTTCCACAAAAATACCAGATATATTTTATTATCACATTGCTTTCATCAATTACCTTCTTCTGGTGTTTTTTAATTAAGTAGTAAATATCTAATTTTAAGTGTGAATTGCCTTTGGTTTAGTAACTCAATGAAAACTGTGCTTAAATTTTCAATTAGGATAATGCCACTTAATGTTAAGAATTGAAAGTTAATTTCTTATA
The DNA here is from genome assembly GCF_003255815.1 of Theropithecus gelada. Lineage (NCBI taxonomy): Eukaryota > Metazoa > Chordata > Mammalia > Primates > Cercopithecidae > Theropithecus > Theropithecus gelada. The sequence continues at coordinate 70,467,369 of NC_037680.1, read as the reverse complement.
TTTCTTACTATCCAACCTGGATGAATGAATAATTTTGAATTAGTTGTCCTTTTTGAAATAAAGTCTAAATTGCAAAGACTGCAATTATTTACTATTATTGTAGAGTACAGCAAAATACATCTTGAATAAGCAAAGAAAATTATTCTGCTCAAAGATGAGAGTGTACTACAAATCTGATGCTTTTAGTTTCAGTAATAAATATATTTCACAACCTGACTTACAGCAAATGAAAGAGGTTTGTAAAATATTTTTAATTAAGACACTTTAATTTTTTTTATTACAAGACCACAACTGAAGGGAAGATGAAGTTTTGTTAAAGGTTGAAACTGTGTAGATATAGAAATGACCTGCTTTGTTTAAGTAAACTATTATTTTTTAAAAGATGCTACTTATGATATAGGACCTCTTATTTACATAATTTTTGCCATGCTGTTCTCTACCAAAATGCAAAGAGGTATGGTTAGAAAACTAGTCAAAAGTTCATCAAGAATAGCAAGCCATGTTTGCAAAACTATATGTCATAGACTTTACAAAACTAAAAGGTTTTCATAATATTTCTCTTTGAAGTTCTTCTTACCATAAAGTGTCAAAAATATACTCCTGCAAAAGATTCTTACTGAAAACAATTGTATAGTATTATACTTTTATGTGTCCAAGACCAATGTTATTAATTTATTTTTATGGATTTCATTAAATCAAAATGAATTATTTCTAAACTTCAAATAATGTTTCTTTGGGGAATGTTTTCTAACAAAATATGTTGTTAATAAAGCTACTGTATCATTTTATATTCAGATTTGCCAGTTTTTTTCCAGCTAATCTTTTTTGTTCAGTGTAGAATTTTACTAATTTATACAACACCCCTGCCTTAGTAATAATCACGAGTTCACAGCATTTATTTCCTTACAAATGTTTTACATACACCAGTGAACACATAGATTATTTAGATTATTTCAAATAATTACAACTGTTTTCAGCTTGGCTACAATACTTATGTGATTCAGTGTGATTTGATAACATTGTCAGTTACTGGTAATCAACAAAAAAATTGGTTTACATTGGATTGTAAAATTAATATATGAAAAACAAAACTAAGCAAAATTAAAATGGGATACATAAGCAGTGAATTGTCAGTGTCTTTAATTATCATTTTTACATATCATAAAGTTTCAATGCAAAATTAGAGCATTATAAGGTCATGGAAAGGTTTGGAGTAGCCTTACGAAAGTGCATGGGATCATATTGTTTTACTTCTTACCATTTTTATAGGCATATAAGTATTTTCAAAAGAAAAAAGATGAAATGTATAACTAAAAAGAGGCAAACATTGCATTATGTTCAGAAGTTGACCCTGAGGTAGCCTATCATCTCAAAGCAAACAATGATACTACCTGTGCCTGTAAAATAGGAAGTCAGAGTTCCCTTGAAAAATTCATTTGTTCCTATATATTAAAAAAAATTCAGGATGGAAAAATACTGTTGTCATTAACAAAGCAGAACATTCATGCTCACATTAACAAGAATATGCATACTCACTTTAACAAGAAAAATCACTTTAACATGGCACACAATATATATATTTCTATTTTATAAATTAACAATAATATGTAAAAACCGGTTATGTCAAAACATCATTTTTTTAAATCTAATACACTGATTTATTCGCCAATTATCCTATTTGCCTCAGAAATTGTCTGCATTTGGTACTCAGAGTTTAATGGTTTTATTTTTCTAAAAATATGAATAGAAATATAAGCCAAAATCCCTGTGCTTGGATTCTAGCTCTGCCACTTACTGTGTGACCTTAGGCATGGTACTTACTAATGAACCTATGTGTAGGGTTTTTAATGCACACAAATGGATAATAATAGTATATAATTCATAAGATTGCTATGGAAATTATGACATATTAAGAGCTTAATACATATTTTTATTGTTAATTACTGTAATATTTGTGAGAAATATGTAATACATGGAGCTCTCAGTCTCCTGTTTTGGGAAGAGTGCCTTACAAGTATTATACTAAGCATCTAAAGCTTTCTAGGGGCTAATCATAAATGTTGTTATTCAATAAGAAATAAAGTTTGAAAATTTCAACATGAATTACTGATTATTTTTAGATAATCTCATATTAGTTCATTTTCATGCTGCTGATAAAGACATACCCAAGACTGGGGAGTTTAAAAAAGAAAGAGGTTTATTGGACTTACAGTTCCGCACAGCTGGGGAGGCCTCACAGTAATGGCAGAAGGTAAGGAAGAACAAGTCACATCTTGTGTAAATGGCAGCAGGCAAAGAGAGTTTGTGTAGGCAAACTCCCGTTTTTAAAGCCATCAGAGCTGGTGAGACTTACTATCATAAGAACAGCATTGGAAAGAACCTCCCCCATGATTCATCTCCCATCGGGGCCATCCCACAACATGTGGAAATAATGTAAGCTACAAAATGAGAATTGGGTAGGGACACAGAGCCACACCATATCACTCCTCAATACTGTCACATCAAATAACTTGAATTGTATCAGCTTATACTTGTTTTTGAGCTCTAGTGTGAGTATTTTGGCTAGATCTACATGTACTAAAAAAGAACTGGAGCAGGGTCTACAAAACTATATGAATACACATGGTTCCGATGAGACAAACATTTCACATTTTTAATTTTTACTTACCAGAACTCGGCACACCATTTATTTGCTATAATGTGCCTCAGCTGATTTTCTTAATCTGCTTCCCCTAATAGAATGTACACCCGGTATTTGCAAAATCTAACTCTACTAGGCTTTAAATTTTAACGTATAACACAGCCTCACATCTCATGTTTTAAAAAATCTATACCCAACATCTTCTCATTAGCTTATATAATCAATATGGCATGACCTCAAATGCATATAATATCTGGTTAACTACCACTGATTATGCAATGGTTGGCCATTTCGTATGATTCCTGTTATGGTTTGGATATGGTTTCTTTGTCCTCACCAAAACTCATGTTGAAATTTGATCCCAATTTGGTGATCTTGCGAGATGGGGCCTGGTGGGAGGTGTTGGTTCATGGGAGTGGATTACTAATAATTAGTCTGGTGCCATTCTTACAGTGGTAAGCAAGTTCTCACTCTGGCAAAACTGGATTAGTTCTTGTGGGAGTGGATTTTTTCCCTCTTGAGAGTGAGTTATTATAAAGCCAGGAGCTTCTCTTTTCATGACGTTCTTTGTTGGCTTCCCCTTTGAATTTCTCACTGTATTTTTACCTAAGATGTGGTTCTTTCACTCACCAGATGCTGAGCAGATGCCAGTGCAATGTTTTTGGTACTCCTCAGTCTGCAGAACTGTGAGTTAAATACATCTGTTTTCTTTATGAATTACCCAGCCTCAGGTATTCTGCTACAACAATACAAAACAAACTAGCACAATTTATTTACTGATTATTTTTGGTAATAACACCATTGCTATTCAGAGTTATCCTAAGTAATAGTTTAGAAAGTTCTAAAAACAGAGTCCAAAGTTGCTCCTTTGGTAAGAGAATCTTTTGTAAAAGTCTGTGTAGTGATACTATCAGCCTAATATTCTTTTCACTACAGCATAAGGCAGACAGTATTTAAGCACAAAGTAGTCCAGTTGGCCAAGGTTTAAAATTTTCCCCATGGTTGGAGTTGTATCTCAATGTTCCACATTCTTGTACCCTTTCTCTGAAAACTTTTTTGAGATAAACTATGTATGACAAATGAAAAATAACAAATCCAACCAGAATGCTTTTGAATAGTTCCAATTTTATTTTTAATACAAATGCACAACTGAACCAATTGTCAAGTTGCAGATTTAACAAACTGCCTGTGCAAAAAGTATAATGATTGTTAGTAAATGTAAATTTAAAGAGGTCACTAGGACAGTCCTCAATCTATCTGTGGTGAAGGATACATTTTATTTTTCAATTTCTAGTATGCTTAAAAATATTTGGCAAAATGCAGTAAAATGACTTACAAAACATAAAAATATTAAAGAGATCAAATGCAAACCCAAATTATTAACATGAGAATCCACAGACATAAAACAATATTCAGTAAATATACTCAGAATAAATATAACACAGGAGGAAAGAAACCATTACTTAAAAAGATAGATTTTTATTGAAGGTGTGTATAGATAGTATCATATATAATCAATTTTATGTCTATAGCTTGTTTTGCACTGATAAATAAATGAAAGTTATGAGTGAAGTGATTTGCTATATTTAATGCCTATGTATGTAAACATTCAGCTTGTATCTTGCTTCTAAAATATATTTATATAGATTAGACTGGTGATTATGAAATTCTCAAGAGGTAGTATTTATCTAGATGGTTATGTTTTCTTTTATTATATTCATAGTAGAGAAACATATGCCACAGAAATAAAATAAGAAACAAAATAACATGAATTGATGAGAAAAAAAAACAATTTTAAACATAACTTGACAATGCTTAGGTCAGTAATTTTTGTGTTATGTAAAATGATGCAAATAATTCTATATTTAGGTTTTTAAAAATTAATCATAAATTTTCAGTAGATGATTTTAGTGATGTATCCTGTAAATGTGTCATTAAAATTGATTTCTTAATAGAGATTATTCTGGATCCATGAATTTTTTCATGCATAGATAATATTTTGATAGAAAAAAGAGAAATATTATACTCCAAATTTAAAGCAATTGGTAATAATTATATACAGAATAAGCATCACTCATAATTTTATTTACAATTGTTAAATTATTGAACTTGTCATTATGAATTATGGTAACCTTATTCTCTCAAGAATTGCTTCTTTTTTGGCCCTTTGAAAATATATTTTACTTCTGTATTTTATAAAAATATTAAGATTATTTTCAGAAAATATATAAAATAAAATAATAGCTATGGAAGCCCAATTTTACATTATTAAATACATGTGACCAAATTGTTTTTTTTTTTGGTGTTTGTTTTGCCTACTGATATGGTTTGCCCCTGTCCCCACCCAAATCTCACCTTGAATTGTAGCTCCCAGAATTCCCATGTGTCATGGGAGGGACCCGGTGGTGGGTAATTGAATCATGGGGATGGATCTTTCTCATGCTGTTCTTGTGATAGTGAATAAGCCTCATGAGATCTGATGGTTTTATAAAGGGAAATTCCCCTGCACAAGCTCTCTCTTGCTTTCAGCCGTGTAAGATGCTCCTTGCCCTTCCGCCATGATTGTGAGGCCTCCCCCGCCATGTGGAACTGTGAGTCAATAAAACCTCTTTCTTTTATAAGTTACCCAGTCTTGGGCATGTCTTTATTAGCAGTGAGAAAATGGACTAATATACCTACTCAATAAGAGTTCCTCATATAATTAAAACATTTTCAATAACTTTTCTGGACTGAACTTTATAATAGGCTTTCATATTAACATGTAATAAAGAGATCATCTCAAAGGTAACACATTGGGTTTTGTATGAATAACTGTTTTTACTTTGCCATTTGCCACATTAGATAGTTCAACTGATATTTTTCTTACCAAGAAATTCTCAGTGAAGGAAATAATATGTTGATTTTTGTTTTGGTGCATCCTTCTTAATTTGAGTAACTAATTATGCTTTCCTATCATTGTACTGCACCATTGTAACATAATTGCTATGGCTTAGATCAAGTCTGTCCAAGCAGGCAGCCTGTGGGCCACCGGCGTCCCAGGACAGCTTTGAATGCGGCCCAACACAAATTCATAAATTTTCTTAAAACTTTTTAAGATTTTTTCGCAATTTTTTAAAGCTCATTATCCATTGTTAATGTTAATATATTTTACGTGTGGCCCAAGACATTTCTTTTTCTTCCATTGTGGCCCAGGGAAACCAAAAGATTGGACACCCCTGGTTTAGATGTTTGTTCTTTCTAAACCTCATGCTGAAATTAAATCCCCAATGTTGGACGTAAGGCCTAATGGGAGCTACTTAAGTCATCATGGTGCATCCCTCATGAATAGGGTAATTCTATTTGTGGAATAGTTCCCTTTGCAGAATAAATGACCTCTCATTTTATTAGTTCCCTGGAGACCTGGTTGTTAAAAAGAGGATGGCACCTCCCCTCCCACTCCATACTCTCTTTGCCTCTCTCACCTGTGATCTCTGCACACAATGGCTCCCCTTCACCTTCTGCTGTGAGTGGAACCCACCTGCCGCCCTCACCAGATGCTCAATCTTAAACTTTCCAGCCATTAGAACTGTGAGCCAAATAAACCTTTTTTCATCATAAATTAACTGGCCTTAGGTATCCCTTTATTATCAACACAAAATGGAATAAGACTATTGATACATAGTCTTTCAAATTCATAAGTATTCTAAACTAGGGAAAAGATAAATCTTTTTTATTATTACTCTTGCTTTGCTACAGATTGATTCAGCTTTTCTAAGCAGATATGTTGAGGTGTTATTTTGGGTTTGGAAATTATATCTTGTTTTATATGTTAAACACTGCTTACATTTGATAGTTTCATTGCTTAATTAGCCACTGCAATTCTGCAAATAATGCATTATGGTTTTAACACTTCAAACTTGATGGCTACAAAATTAAACTCAATACATAAGGGATCACAGTTCTGAGTAAATCATTCTATATTTCTTTGGAATTACTTCCATTACACAGACTTCCTATCACTACCTTATACAGAAAAGCATATACAAAGAAGTTTTTTAGAAACTCTCAAAAACAACTTCTAGAGATAACTACAATGTTTGAGATGAAAACACACTAGACAGAGTAATGACGAATTAAACACTGCAGAATAAAAGATTATTAAACTTGAAGGTACAGTAAAACAAAAATCTAAAAAATATGCATAATGAGAAAAAAGGATTTTTAAAAATGAAAATAGCATCAGTGAGCTGTGCTATATCTTCAAGTAGCCTAATACTGCAAGTGGTGATTGCAGTCCTTGTAAATGGAGTTGGGGGAGGGATTGCAGAAAAAATATTTGAAGCCACAATAGTTGAATGCATTCCAAGTTTGACAATAACTATAAACCTAAAGGCCTAAGAAGTTCAATAAACCCCAACACAAGAAACATGAAAAAATACAAAGCACATCATCATTCAATTGCTTAAAAGTACAGATAGAGATAAAATTAAAAGCAGCCATACATTTTCTGTATAGAACAGATGGGATAGACCTGTCTCCTTAGGTTCCTCCCTACCACATTCAACTATAAGCCTTGAAAATAATGCAAGAGATGACCAAAGAAAAATTCTGAAAGGTGATAAGAGGAAGGTGAAGATTAGAGGAGTCAGGAACAACATTTTGGCAGCGTATCTTATTATCCCATAAGAAGAAAGTGACAGGAGTTTGATGTTTCCTGATTCTCAGTCTAATAAGAGAGTTTTTCCCTGGTAGATTAATCCTGTCACAGGATCAAAAGAGAGTCCCATAGGTAACATCAAGTGAGCCTGAAAAAATCAACGAGGACACAGATTTGGAAGCTCATGATAAGGATAAGGAAACAGAAAAAGTACACTTCTTTACTGTGTGGACTGAACCTCCTCTCCCACACTCAGAGACAGCATATGGCCCAGGAGTACCTACAAAGGAGGTCCTATCACAGTAAGAATTTAGCCATTGAAGTCACCTTTTTTGCTGAACCCGAGAGTCCTCTTCCCCACCAAGAGACATATGGTGGTGGTAATGGTGGTGGCCGCAGTGGTATACAGGTAAAAAAATCCTACCACAACAAATGCCGAGCCTATGAAGACTTTTTGTCTCCAAGGCCTTACGACTCCTACCTTTCACATAGGAGCACCTAGCAGGCAAGCAGCACCAGCAAGTTTTATCTAAGCACAAAAAATTGCACAGCCTAGGAGGTACTCTCCATCCCCTAAAGGCAAGTGAGATCATATCACAACAAACACCAGGCCTGGAAAGGGCTCTTGCTGGAAAGGGCTAGTGATAGCTTTTCCTCATCAAGGAATACCAGGAAGACTGGGCTGAGAAACTCCTTCTACCTCCTCAAGCAGCACCAGCAGGAAACAGTGGGAACTCCACTAATAAGAGATAAGCCAAGCGGATAAGAATAGCACTACGAAGGGTCTGAAAATTAGATTTTATTATAATTACAGTTTACAAATATAATCCCAGCCCCGAATGCTAAACCTAAATAGGAAGACTACATACTTAAATAAATTATTTCAAAAAGACTGAGAGTATCCCAGCATCATAGCCAAACTATTTAGGAATGACTAAGAATCTTCTATAAAAACAAGACCAAGAAAGTCACACAACTGGAATAAGTAAAGATAATCATCTCGCATCAGCACCAAGATTAATCAGATTTCGGAATTATCTGATAAGGATTTTAAAGCAGCCATCGTGACAATGCTTTCATAAATAATTTTGAATTCTCTCCAAGCAAATGAAAAATTAGACAATCTCAGCAAAGAAGTATAAATTCTAAAAAAAAAAAAAAAATAGAAAATTACAATACCAGAAATAAAAATCTTCCAAGTGGGCTCAATAGTAAAGAGAAGACAGAGGATAGAATCATCAGGTTTAAGGGTGGATCAGTAGAATTTATTTAATCTATACAACACTGAGTAAGTAAATTTTTAAAAATAGCCTAAGACCTACAGAAATTAAAAAATAAAATGTCAGAGTTAGGCCTTAACATATCAATAATTACCATAAATATGAATTATATGCTAAATGTAAAATTATGAAATTCTGAAAAGAAATACAACACACAAACTAAACACAAACCCCTAATGTCAAAAATAAAATAAAGGATATTACTAAAGATTATGCAACTATTAAAGTGATAGTAAGGATATAGTACAAAAATTTTACTCATACATCCAATATCTTAGAAAAAATGAACCAATTTATTTGAAACTGCAGTGTACCAAAACTTAACAAAGATGAAATAGATAATATGAATAGTCTTTTAATCATTAAATACATTTAATTAATACACAATTCTCAAAATAGAATCCAAGGCGCAGACAATTTTAAAGAAAAATTCTATAAAACATTTAACTAAAAATTAACACTAAATGTATACACACTTTTCAAAAAGCAATAAAAGAGGTGGGAATGTATCCCAAAACATTTTTAAGGCCATTAGTACTTCAATACTGAAATCAACCAAAGACATTACCAAAAAAAAAAAAAGCAAAACTGAAATATAAACATTATCAAGAAAATATTAACAAGTGAAATCAACTAATATATAAAAATATTAATATATGATGACCAAGTGATGTATATTCTAGTTACACAAGGCTGGTTCAACATTTGCAAATCAATTAATGGAATTCACTATAAAAACAAACAAAAGAAAGCAACATGATCCTGTTAATTGACCTAGAAAAAAGTATTTGACAAAATACAGCACCTAGTCATAATAAAAACTCTCATTAACGTGGGAATATAAAGGAGCTGCTTTTGCTTGATAGAGAACACTCACAAAAAAATTCCAGGTAACTTATTTTACAGTGAAAGCATTTTTTCCCCTCTCAAGATTGGAAACCAGACAAGGATACTCACCTTCAGCACTCTTGTTCAACACAGTACTAGAAGCTTTATCCACTTTGAGGAGATGAGAAAAATAACTAAATGGCATACAATTTGGAAAAAGGAAACAAATGTGTGTATGTTGACATAGGACATGATTGGCCACTTTGAAACTCCCAAGAAATGTTATAAAAACAATAATGAAACTCTTAGAACTGATAAGTTAAAAAGTGAGTTCAGCAAAGTGTTGGGATTCAAGATCAGTAGTACAAACATCAATCACATTTTTATACACCAACAATGAACAAGCAGAAACAAAGCTTAAAAACACAACATCATTTACAAATATGCTAAATGAAATGAAATACTTTTGGTGTATACTGAGCAAAACATGTACAGAATCTGTATGCCAAAAAATTACAGAATACTGATTAAATTTTTGAAAGACAAACAAATGTAAAGAAATATTCTGCTCAAGTATTGTAAACCTCAATATTGTAAAGATATCAATTTTCCACATACTGACTTATAAGTTTAATGCATTTTTTTTTCAAATTACCTGTAGGGTATTATTTTATAAATATTGACAGTCTTACTTTAAAATTCATATGGAAAGTCACAGGCCTCAAATAGTTAAAACAATTTTGAAAGAAAAATTTGAGTGAAAGAGATCACTGTAGCTAATATTAGGCCTTACTCTACAGTCATTAGGAATACTCAAGACAGAGGAGTATTAGTAGAGGGGCTGATACATAGAGGTCTGAAACAGAATAAAGAACCCAGATACAGACTCAAAACAAATAAACCCAAGTAATTTTTTACAAAGATGAAAAAGCAATTCAAAAGAGGAAGGAGAGCCAATTCAACAAATATAAGAACAGTAGAATATCCGTAGGCAAAAATAGAAACTTCTACCTAAACATCACAGCTTATGTCAAAATTAATTCAAGGTGAATAGTGAACTTACATGTTGAATGTGAAAAACTAAATATTTTATTAAAAATCTAGGGGGAAATTTTTAGCATTTAGGGATAGACAGTTTTTAAAATTGAGAACAGCATGATCTAGACAAGAAAATTTGATATATCAGACCTCAACAAAATAAACAGCTTTTCCCTGGGACAAGACCATGTGAAGAAAGTGAAAATTCAAGCAATAGACTGGGAAAAATTTTATGCAAGTCACATATACAACAAATGACTAGTGTCTAGAAAATATTTTAAAATGATCAGAAATCAATAATAAAACAATAAGCATCTCAGTTACAAAGTAAGCACAAGACAAGAACACAAATTTATCTAAAGAAAATATACAAATGGCAAATAAGCACATTAAAAGACCTTCAATACCATTAGCTAGTGGAGAAATGCAAACTGAAAAATCAGCTGACATCATTACATAACTACAGGAATGGTTAAAAAAAAATAATGACATCAAATGCTGGCCAGGATGTGGAGGAAGTGGATCATGTATACATTGCTGTAGTGAATTTAAAATGCTACACCCAATGTGGAAAGACTTTAGGCTGGGCATGGTGGCTCATGCCTATAATCCCAACACCTTGGGAGGCCAAGGTGGGCAGATCACCCGAGGTCAGGAGTTTGAGACCAGCCTGGCCAACATGGTGAAGCCCTATCTCTACAAAAAAATACAAAAAGTAGCCAGGCATGGTGGCACTTGCCACATATATATGTATGTATGTGTTTATCTGTAGGTAGGCATGCATATATGCATTTATGTACTTATATATGCATGTAGAACTCTATGTATGTATTTAGAAATATAGATTAGGCAGTCTCTTTAGGGAAAAGAAGACATGGAAGTTGTATATCTAGACATGACCACAGACACATCATTCAAAAAGTCAAGCTTCACCTTAATTCAGAAAATTAATTCACCTTAATTCAAATGAGAATTGAACAGCATGGAGAAAACAGCCCCCATGATTCAATTACCTCCCACCGAGTCCCTTCCATGGCATGTGGGGATTATCGGGATTACAATTCAAGATGAGATTTGGGGAAGGACACAGCCAAATCATATCAATTAGGACAAGAACAATGGTAATTTTTGCTTAAGAACCGTGCCTCCTCCATCTATCAAATATTGCAAAGAATTCATGGATCCCCAGAAAGAGTCCCAAGGGAGCAAAGCAAATATAGCCTCGTTAAATAATACTGAAAGGGACAGGACTTTATGTTATCCAGGTATGAAACTCAGGGCAAGGTTACACGTCTCCTCTATGTAGAGCAATGCATCTCTCTAGTTTATTGTCTAACTGTATTGGTTTGTTGGGTCAGCTTTTACAAAATAACACAAACTGGTTGGTTTAAAAGAACAAACTTATTATCTCACAGTTTGGGAGGCTATAAGTTCAAATTATGGTGGCAGCAGGGCCACGTTCTTTCTAAAAACAGAAGAGAAAAATACCTTATTGCTGCTTCTTCGCTTTTGGTGGTTGCCACTTCAAATCTCTGCCTCTATCTTTTCATGGCCTTCTTCCTTGTGTTCATGTCTGTGTATCTTCATATGGCATTCTCCTCTCTTTACGTCTCCTATAATGGCACCAATCATTGGATTAGGGTAGACGTTAATCCAGTCTGACCTCATTCTAACTTGATTATGCCTGAAAGGACCTAATTTCACAATAAGGTTACATTCACACTTACCAGAGGTTAGGACTTGAGGTATCATTTTGGAAAACACAATTCGATCAATCTATGCATTTATCATGTTTATCAAATATGCTTAATATTATAATTAGAAAGAAATAGGTGTATGCCTCAGAATCTTTAAAGAAAAGATTACTGTCATATTACTTTGTGTTTGCCACAGAAAGTATTTTTAAATTGTGCATTTCCTCTAGATCTTGGGAGACACTATTCTTTTACAAGTAGTTTTAAATTTATTTATAGAATCTATACTTGTCTTCTTAACATTGATAATAAAACTGTATGCATTTATGATATACAACTTTATACATTGTGGAATAAGTCAAGCTCTTTAACATATGACATGCTTCACATGCTTACCAGTTATTTGTGATGAGAGCACTTACAATTTACTTATGTTCCTTTGACTGATGGCAAATCAATCTAGGCCCTGTGTTTCCTTTACCCAGTTTTTGAGGCATGCCTTAGTCTCTTCTATATTCTCCAATCCTTTTTTAGCTAGTGTGTTTTAAATTATTGTCTTTATATGCACATTTAGTTATATTACAGATGTCAATGACTTGTACTGAGTACATTTGTATGTCTAAAAGTAATTCAGTATATTGGGGAGGAACACAAGGGGCCTTTCAAGTTGTGGTTGTTCTAGAATCGGGGATCATGTGACAACTCTTTGTTCACTAGGTTTAATATATAACACATCTAATCAGGCAGAGGTCTATGCTCTTCCAAATTTCAACCGTTACAAAATTCCTCTGCTGACAAAACTATGAATTTTTATATTGAATATACCACGACCTGTTTTCTTATATGGTCTGCCATATTTTCATCTTGACAGCATTTTAAGAAATGTAAAAAGAGATCTTTGATGTAGGTAGAACTCTTGCTGGCTTTTGTGCAGAAGGTTTGACACCTACTTATTTAACCAGTGTTATGCCAGCCTTCCCCACTTAGGGGAGCTAGTGGCAAGAATTGAAGCATTTCTGAACAGAGCTGCCTTTATTATGGTTTAGAGGATAAAGCATACATAAATTAGCTATTCAGAAACACTGATGATGCAATCAGTGGGCATTAGTTTAGGTATTTTCCTGTAAAGAAATTAAACAAAAAACATTGTCAATAGTTGTCTACAGAAGGATCATTGTTAAAGCTATATTTAGATTCTACTGGTTTGCTACAACATAAATGTATCTACAATACTTTTTTCAATCCCATTTAAGAAGGATTTAAAGCTGTGTACAAAAAAAGTACTTATAAAATTTTAAAAACAGAAAATTGAAGTAGAAAATCCAGACAAGAAAAAATATAAATATACATAGATACTGCAGACCAAGTACTTGAGGAGACAAGTATGCAGATTAGAAGAGACAACATATTTTGCAGGCCAAATTAAAACAGAATGAACTAATTTTCATAATTAGAGAAAAGTAAACCTATCTATTTTAGAGAAAACATTTTTCTAACATTGATTTCTAAATGAAATATTTCATGTGTCACATTTTTAGAAAGGATACTGGATGACATAATGTACACTTGTGACAAACCCATCTTGAAACAGGTGCAGCAAGGGATTTCATATGGTTATTTTTTGTCATATTCTGAAATAGAAATCAAGCAAGCAACATTTTAAAATGAAATTCTGTAAAGGATATTCTGCAAGGTGTAATATTACTTTCTGAAAACCTACAATAAATGTAGTAAGTAACCTGCCCATGGCAGGGAATGTTTACATGAAAATTGGTACAAAACAGTTATTTCCTGGCTTACTCCCACTGGCTAGATCAGTGGAACAATCTTCTGTGTTGGCCCTATTTGCTGCACCTGAACTGTTGGGGAAGCCACTCATACATTAACTGATCTAATGTCCAGATTACTAAAGATGGCCCTGAATTAAGCCTGTTGTCTCAGAATAATTATTAATAGTTCCTTTTCATCCTCAAAAGTGTTCAGGTCTGGATGATAAATTATATTGTCAAACTCATTATTCATAAGAGATTATTGTCTTAACTACCACAGTTACCAACTCAAGTAATTTTCAGCCTTATCAATGTTAGGCACATACAAGTATCTCTTTTGCACTTACTTTTGCTATCACACCTGATACTCGGTAGTACTTTTACTATAATGATATAACAATAATAGCGTGTGCTGTGGGGCAGGCAAACTGCTAGTGTTCAAATTTTGCCGTAACCACTTGTTGACTGCAAGACCTTAAGTTACTTATCCTCTCTATGACTTGATTTACTCACTTATAAAATGGGGATAAGAATGGTGCCTATTGTAATTATAAAGGTGTGAAAGTTCACAAGCAGAAAGGACTAGGGATTTAGTGAGAACACAACCAGTGTGAACATTTTCCTTTGACGTTCTTGGTTATACTCAATCTTCTCTCTTGTTTGAAACATTTTTCGGTTTACATACCTGATTTTCAGTGTCCTCTCATGTCACATCCTGTGACAGAAGCCCAAACTTGTTCTTCCTTAATTTAGGAGAAGCTCTCAGGAACTAAAGGCATTCAAGTGTAAAACAATCTAAACTGCACTGTGCCACAGAAAGATTTAATTTTTCGTTTGTTCTGATATTCATAGGAAAGTTTAAATTTTAGAGAGAACTTATCATCAAAAGGAACAGCAAAACAAGGCAAAAACACAAGGTGATAACCTGAGTCAACCTACCCAATAGGGTAAACAGGGAGATTAGAAACCAAAGGCTAAGGATCTGCAATGGGGTTTAAATGTGACCCACAAAACTTGGAGTCTACAGTCAACAAAAATGTATCCCAATCTTTATAGGCTGCAGAGGCTGATGCCCTTTTTCAATTTTGTGCCTGCTGGTGTTTGTCATAAATCGGACCCCTGATGAAGCCTTGGGGTGAAGGATATTAGTTCGTTTATATGTATAAATATGAAGACAGTGAAAACTGAAAAATCATACTTATTTTATTATTCATGCTGTCTAATTTGGTGCATTAACTACTATTGATTAATAATAATGCTTACTGTTGATAATAATACAATTGATTTGTGAACACATAATCAAAAAGTTAAAAAACCTCATATGGCAAACATTCACAAAATATATGATAGAGAAGGGAGTAATAATTTATTAAGTGAGGAGATGGATTTTGGAGACAGATTACACATATATTTGGTTAGAATAAAATTATGTAACAGAAAGTTAAATTTTGTAAAAAAAAAAAAGATGACATGTAAAGATGAGTAAAAATGAAACAAAAAGAATATTGTGAGCCAATATAAGGAAAATAAACATCATTAGACAATATAAGGCAAAACACATTGATGAAATCATATTGCATGCCCTGGCTAAAAATGGCTGAAACACTGAGACATGGGCCTGTTCTATCATTATCCAAGGAGTAAATATTGGCAGAGGCAAAGGTAACAACACTAGCTAAAACAAAGACAGCTATGTAGGGGGAAAAAAATCCCAAATCTATTTTTGTTATATGCAACATATTGAAATCTTCTGTCCCTCTTGACCAGCTGTGAGAATTCCAAACCCCTTTTCTGCCAACAAGTTTTCATATCCGAAAAGGCAGGTGACTCTGATGGTGACCTTGCTATTGAAACGAGGTAAATAGCCTGCAGCAGCAACAGGATCTTGACACTGAAGTTAAAAATCTCTCTTGTTGCAACTCTCTAAGCACTTAGCCCAATACATTGTTGCATTTGTCAATTAGACAGAAATAGCTCATTCAATCTGGCACTGTATGAAATGTTAAAGAAACTGAAAAGAACAAGCATAAAACATAATATATAGTTTACATATTTGTCACCTCCTATTTCTAATAGTCCAACGTGACACAAACACAAGTTATAATAGTGAAATCTCTGATGTCAGATGCAGAACTATCTCAGAGTTATTTTAGCAATAATTTAATAAATAGGTGGGAGCTCTTGTTTTAAGTTAGTAAAATTAGCTCATCAACTCTAATGATGCCATGCAAATTAAAAGATCCTAAAAATTGTCTGCAATTAGCAATGAATATAATTATAGTAATATTCATAAATTGGCTAGTTACTGAGTATTTAATACTTGTCAAGAAGTATGCTAAGTACAGTCAAGCAGTATACTAAATACAGTATATGGAATAAGTTAAATACTAACAAAAGTAAGTGAGATATATAATATTATTATTCTTTTTATAGAGTAGACAATAGGTTTAGGGAGGCATTGTAATTACTGAAATATGCAGAGCGTGTCAGTAAGTGGCTCTATTTGAACCTAGACACAAAGAAAATATAAAATTAATTATATTGATATTACAGACCCTGAAAGTAATCAAAACAGAATCTGACCAAACCCTTTCCTGACACAGTGGTCATATTCTGTATTTAAAAAGACAATTACAATGAAGAATTATGTTCGCTTTCTTATACCTAACTTAGTAGCAGGAAGTAAATAAGTTTTCAATATTTTGAAGATAAAATTATCAAAAAATAATATATATACACAGTGGAATTATGTATCATTTTAGCTTTCCACTTATGAAAATTTGTCCATGGGTAGGTTTACTAGAAGTTGGGAGAGAGGCAGAGAGAAGAAGGGTCTACACAAAGGAAGAGTATAAGTGAAGTAATGAGTGAGGGTAAAAAATAACTATTATTTTTATCAGTAATTGAGCTATCAAATAATGTTTGGTTCAAAATAATAAAACAATGTATTCTATGATTATAGCTTTATAGCTTATGGATATGTGAAATGAATGACAGCAATAATATAAAGTGTAGAAGAAGGAATTGGAAATACATTGTTACCTGTATTATAGGGTACTTGTATTATCCATGAAGTTGTACAATGTTATTTAGAAATAGACTTGAAGTAGTTGCAAATGTATATTGCAAACTCCAGGACAAACATTTTAAAAAGTGGCAAAAAGAAGTATAATTTACTTCTTTAAATTCAATTAAGGAAAGAAATTCAATCAAACAAAATGCTCAATTGGTAAATGGAAAATGAAATAAAATAGAAATGCTAAAAGTTATAAAGATCATTACTGAAGTTAAAGGTATTGGATTTCAACAGTAGATTAACAGGAAGAAAAGATGTTTAAGCTAAAATACAGGTTGACAGAAAATATATTTTTTTTTCTGAATCACACAGAGAAAAAAAAAAAAAAGATAAAATACAGAAAAATGTTCTACCAGACACATGGGAATCAGTGACAAGGCCTGACATATACATTACAGGAGCACCAGAAGAGGCAGTAGAATGAATGTGTCAATGGCAACAGTTAAAGATATACTGATCAACATTTCCTGAAATTGATGGACACAAAGCCAAAGATTCATCAGGTTCTATGAACTCCAGGCTGAACAACTAGATAAGTAGAAAGGAAATCACATTTAGACAAATGCATAGCAAAACTCCAAAGGAGCAAGGAAAAAGTCTACATTTTTAAAATCAGCTTGTAAGTACCCTTTCTTTCCAATACTCAGATTTGTATTGAAAAAGCAATGAATATAGAAATCAATTTGGGAAAATATAACAACTACAATTTGGGGTCTTCCAAACCACTAATACAATAGATTCTACTATTTATATAGGTCTCCTCTACTTTCTTTTCAAAGCAAATGGTTTTAGACTGAATAAGATACACTACAAATAATATAAGGCATACAAGAGATATACAAAGATTAAGAGCATGACTATTTGAGAGTAAAAGAAGGGAAAGATACACTAAAAAAGGTAGCTTGAGGAAAAACTGATATATAGTTAATATATAGAGTTAATACATCATATCAAACATATTAAACTTTAAGCTGTAAAATATGACTAGTGATGAGGATAGATATTCCTAAATGATAAAATATTAAATTAGGCAAGGAGATACTTCAACTCCAATGTATATACAAGTAATAATACAGTTTTAAAATACAAAAGCATGTGGTAACACATCAGCAGAAATGGAAGAATAGGGAGTTCTAAAGGCCCATCGCCCCAAAGAAACACTAAAAAATTCAGCACAATCTGTCAGAATCAACTGTGTCAAAATAACCCATGTTTTAAATGTATTCCAAATTTAATACATCTCTTAATTTTGTATGTGTATTAAACATAACATCACTGCTTCCGAAAAATTATGTATAAAGAAAATTCATAAACAGGCATGGTTAGAAAACAGTCAAGTAGTACCAGAAAAAAACAAGATCTGCCTTTATAACTATAACTAAAAATGCCTTACATCTATCTATCTGTCTGTCTGTCTATCTATCTATCTATCTATCTATCTATCTATCTATCTATCCATCCATCCATCTATCATCTAACATATCTAACCTGAAAGGTGATACTTGGAAAACATGGCTACCTAAAGCCATATAAATTGGAAAACAAAAGACTCTCTTGTCTCTCCATGGCAATAATAATAGTGTATATTTCTGCAGAAAGTATATAAAATTTTAAATATTTTAAAATAAAAACTGAAGAATATTTATTTAGAAATAGCAAGTGGTGTTTCTGTGGAAGAAACACCTGGAGCTGCCTGTTCTGTGATTTTTGCTGTTGTAAAGTGGGAGCTAAACATTGGTACCCATGGACATAGAGATGGCAGAGTAGGGCATGGAAAGAAAAACTAACTATTGGTACTATGTTCACTACCTGGGTGACAAGATCATTCATATCCCAACCCCAGCTTCATGCGACGTAACTGTGTAACAAATCTGCACCTCTTTCCCTTAGATGTAAAATAAAAGTTAAAATTGTATTAAAAAATTAAACATTTATAGCAATCCAGCAAATACTGAATCAAAAATAAAAGTAAAATGTTAGAAATAACTTTATCTTGGGGTGATTAAAATATTTTGGAATTCACATATGTAGTAGCTACATATCATTGTTAAAGCCCATGGAAATGTACATTTGAAAAGAGTTAATTTTATAATACGTGAATAGAACATCAATAACAAATAATTAAAAAGCAGATACAGAACTAATAAGAGAAATAGACACATCTACAACACACTTAAATATTTTAACACACCCTACTTTTAGGATCTGAATAAAATCACCAAAAAGTGTAAAGATATTGAAATACATGTAATTTGCATCCAGCAACCACACATTGCTTACAAGTACACAAAGAATACTTACCAAAATGGACTATATCTTGGGCCTTAAGTTAAGTCCAAACAAATTTAAATTAGTAAAATTATATACAGAAAATATGTTTCTGACCACAGCAGAATGATACCAGTAATCCCTTTACTGGGTATTTACCTAAAGGAATATAAAATGTTCTATTATAAAGATACATTCACGTGTATGTCCATTGTAGCACTGTTCACAATAGCAAAGACATAGAATCAACCTAAATGACCATCAATGATAGGCTGGATAAAGAAAATGTGGTACATATACACCAGGGAATACTATACCTCCATTAAAAGGAACAAGATCATGTCCTTTGCAGGGACATGGATGGAGCTGGAGGCCATTATGGTTAGCAAACTAACACAGGAACAGAAAGTCAAATACTGCATGTTCTTACTTACAAGTGGGAGCTGAATGATGAGAACACATGGACACATGGGAAAAAACCATACACTGGGACCTGTCAGATGGTTGGGGGTGGGAGGAGGAAGGGTATCAGGAAGAATATTTAATGGATGCTGGGCTTAATACCTGGGTGATGGGATGATTTGTGCAGCAAACAAACATGGTACACGTTTACCTATGCAACGAACCTGCACATCCTGCACGCGTACCCCTGAACTTTAAAGTTGGAAATTAAATAAAAAGGAAAACCTTCAAATATTTCTCTCTGCAGATATATAACGACAGGTTCATTATCTGTAATCTGAATTTTATCTGTCTTCTATTCAAGAAACTAAAAAAATAAAAAAATAAAAAATTTAAGAAAGTGGAAGAATAAAACAAAATAAATGAAGAAAGCAATGAAATAGACAAGAAAAAATACAGTAGAGATCTAAAAAACTAAATCTTGTTTTTTTAAATAATAAAATTTACAGATATTTAGAAACAGGTTAAGTAAAAGTACTAAAGAGACAAAACATATGAACCAAAAGAAGTAAATGAAAATTATTATAGGTGTTTTGAAAAAATAACAAGTTAAAAAAAGACTAATGTGACCTATGCAGCTGCAATAATGTTGAAAATTCATATTGGTAGCATGAAGGTTTAATTAACTAAAAAAAAATTTGTGTATTTAATTAACCAAAGATGTATGTGTGTAGTACATCGCTTGTAATAAATACTTACATTTTTGTTTCTATTTTTGAAGCTATAGTTTTTTCTATTTACATTGTCATATATTTTCAGATACCTGAACTTTTAAATACTGATTTCTAGAACTTCAGAAATATTTTTCACAAGTTTATATACAAAAAACATATAAAATATCTCCTTTAGAGACTTATTATCAAATGTAATCTAGTAGTTAACATAAATATATTTAAATAAAAGCTGTCTTTAATTTAAAGGGCCATCAAAATCTATCTTTACAAACTAGAAAATTGTATCATTTACATAGAAATGTACAAATAGCTGTTGACATTTAGAATCTTTCGATTTAATATAACTTACATATTTACCACATTATTAATATTTTCTATATTAAAGAAAGAAAGCAACCCTAAATTAAAAATCAAAATTAAAAATTTTCAACAGTGGCTGAAAATCTAGTATAAAATTTAAACACTGCTTACATTTATGATTGCTTTTTGTTCTATATGAATGTCTTTTTCAATTAAATTTTAAACTAGCTTTAGTTACTTCACTAAATACAATTTATGCATTGTATATTAACACCCTATCAGCAGTATTTGAAATAAGAAGCCATGATGATTAAACTGTTAATATTATTTAAATATATGTTATGAACAAACACACTCCAATGGTCATAATATGTATTGATGGGATATAAACAATTGTAAAACCCTTAAAAGTGTATAGATAGTATATCTTTCAACAACTAACAGTTGTTTTTAAATTATTTAAAAGGCAAACATGAAATACCACAAAATTATCCTTGAATATTCCTGACAATCTTTTAGGTTCAGTAACATTTGAACCAATTACTCACACTTACAGTCCATTAGCTTTTGATCCTAGAGCTGAGACCTGCAGGTGATATTCGTTAATTTAAAGGCATGAAATAAACCTTTCTTCTCTCAGATCCAGCCCACTCCCTCCCACTCCATACAACTCCTTTCCCCAAAGGGAGTATCCTTTCCATTAAAGCTAAGTGGACCCTAACTTCCTATGACTGTACCTATATTCCCCTAAATAACTGATGATAATAGCAAAGTGATGTGAAGGAGGAGGATATTACCGTAACCTCCTAGTTATCTAATCTATAATACTCAGTTTTTACTACTTATCTATTAAACATTTTTGAAAAGAAACAACTCAATCCACAACAGTCTTCTGCTATAATCAATTTTCTCAGTGTTTACAGAATACAATATAATGACCCAAAGGTTATATACTGACAAAGAGTGGAAAGAAGTGCCATTATCTATTATATTTTATGATATTCATTGATATTCACTAATCTATCCTATAACCATTTAAATATACCAATAACATGTGACCAGGACTCTAATCTCTATATGTGGTGATTGGTGTTCTAGCGAGCACAATTAATTTTGCTACTTAAGTTTGTGTAAAACAAATGGTAAATAGGGTTTCTTTCTGGTCATGCTTCTGAAAGCATATATTTAATTTTCGTATAGGTTTAGATTAGAGCAAGTGTTTTCTTGATATTTCATAAACAATATATTTTATTTAAAAATACTGTCTTAGTGAAACCTAAAATATATTTCCAAAATTATTTACATGTCTTCAGATCACATGCTTTTTTTCATTAATTTTAATGATAGTATCTATTCTTCTTATAGTGATGACAATATAAGGTCATTTAATAAGTTTTGTCACATAAAGTCAGTTGAATAAATAGTTTGATTACTTGCTAGTTACCGTGCTTGTCACTGGAGACAGAAAGACAAATACAATGTAATGCTCACATATGAGTAGCTGGTACTGAGAGCTCAGCATCATCTGTGTCTCATACAAAGCCACTCTACTGTTTAAGTAAGGCTGCTTTGTTGTGTGCTCACAAAGATCATCTGTCTTTTCTTCAGAGCAGTTCTCTCAGATGACAACTATAAATTAGTTAGCATGATTAGCTAATAGCTATCAATTTTGGCAGATAAATTCCATTAGTAGAAAAACTCATCCTTATTCTCCAATATTCCTAGCAGTGCATAAGTTAATTGATGATTTTAAATATTCATTAAATATTTATCAAATGAATGAATAATATACTGAGTACGTACAAAAACTCTAAGAATATATGTGAGTGTAAGTATTCCTGTACACTCAAATCCATCTCTGATAACCCAAGTGTCATCAACCCAAGGGCAACAAAAGTCAATATAGATATATTTATTATTATTATTAGACAAATCCAGAAAGTAAAATATCAAAATTTAAATAGTAACTCCCTTTAAAATTCCATATAATGTAGTAGTTAGCATTTTGTTACTATTTTTAGGAGTTGAATCTACATAGATTTTGGCTGACAGTTCATCGTTTCACACACTAAGGAAAATAATAAGTTGAAACACAACACCGATTAATCACAAATACCAGGAAGTAAGCCAAATATTTTCTGTACATTTTTCCAATTTAATCTTCATAAGATTAAATTATGGGTGG
Organism: Theropithecus gelada; assembly: GCF_003255815.1. NCBI lineage: Eukaryota > Metazoa > Chordata > Mammalia > Primates > Cercopithecidae > Theropithecus > Theropithecus gelada. The sequence goes on along the minus strand of NC_037680.1, from coordinate 70,444,518 downwards.
TTGTAGGTGGTAGGTTGTAGAGAAATAAAAAGGCCTAATGATTTTTTCTTCCTTCAACAGATAACTACTTGAAGAAATTGAAGCCATTACTGCTCCATGTTGACCAAACAAGTGTGCTATTTTTTTAAAATATATTTTCTTGGATAAACCCAATGGTTTAATATCACGTGGACATTTCTAAACATATGAATTCACATTTTATTATTTCTAGAACAACTTTGTTGAAATTTCATATTTTATGTTCAAATAAATAAATGCTTTCACCAAGCTTGGTACTTTCACAGTACCTTTTAAAATATATCATTTCATTTCTCAAGGCAGAGTATTTCAGAGGATCATTTATCAGAGAACACACATACACACACACAGACATACACACAGACATACACTGTCTTAATATCAATATTGACATGCAGGCTCTATAATAAAATAATTTTAAGTTTTGTTATTTAAGTTGCCATCAAGCATATTGGTTTAAATGTAGCTTACTTGAAACATCTTATTTCCATGGTAAACTAAAAAAAAATGCATAAGTGAATTAGTAATGATGTTAGCAAGGTTTTACATTTAAAAAGCAATGTAGATGTGGCGTGAACTGATTTTTAAAATTTGGAATGTGATGCCAGACAAGAAAATTCTGGGAGCCACTTGCTAAGAAATGTTATTAATTAAAAAAGAAATCACAACAAAACCTCAGGAGTAAATATTTCTCAAATAATACACTTAATAATTGTAATAGGCATTGTCGGCTGCTGGATCACTGAACAGAAAAATTAACATAAATCAATTATATACATATTTTTGAAAGAATGAAATTATATATAAAATACGTAGTTTTCCAGCGAATCTGTTTCTAAATATAGCAATTGTATGTCATTGTTGATTAGCAAAGTTAATCAATATGTGAATGCATTTTTCTATGTTTTGTATGTGGATGTGACAGATTACAAGTAACCAAAATAAATGAAAAAATTAGTTCATAAAAATTTCAAAAGAAAGGTAAAAAATCAATGTTACTTTGTGAAAAAGAAGGGAAAACTAGCCGGGCGCGGTGGCGGGCGCCTGTAGTCCCAGCTACTCGGGAGGCTGAGGCCGGAGAATGGCGTGAACCTGGGAGGCGGAGCTTGCAGTGAGCTGAGATCCGGCCACTGCACTCCAGCTTGGGCGACAGAGCGAGACTCCGTCTCAAAAAAAAAAAAAAAAAAAAAAAAAAAAAGAAGGGAAAACATTAAAATTGTATTTTCAAAAACATTTCTGGTAAGGATTTGATTTCTTTTTAAAATAAATTAGGTTCAAATAATTTTCTCTAATTTTTTATGCAGTGAAGATTTCAATTGACGTAAACAAGCAGTGAGACATACCATATGAATTGATTTTTCCCAATAAAATGAAAATTACTTCATTAAAACAAAGAGTAAAAGTGACTAATGACCTATTAAAATTAAAATGACCAATTAAAAATATTTAAGTAACTAAATAAATGATTTTTATTTTATTTTATTTTATTTTAAATGATTTGTATTATCTTTTTTATTTTATTTTAGATAAATAAAGTAAATAAATAAAATAAAAAGTTTTTATTTTAAATGATTTAATATTGTTATAAACTTTCTGAGGAAGTATTATAAATTCTTATTATTATGGTTCTGAACAGAAAACAGAACTTTTTATCTTCTGTTTATTTGACTCTAGGTAGCCAAGCTTTCCAATATCACTTTTCTTAGATAATAAATAGATAGATAAATAAATAGATAAACAATAAGACATTTTAGGTGTATTTATAGCTAAAAACACAGGTATTATTTTTGTCTGCAACTAGTTTACTGTTTTGTAATCAGGCCTGCTTTTGACTCTCCTTTATACATTATTTTTCAAAAGCAGTGATATGTTTAATACATATAAAAAACTAAGAGAGAGTTGAAAGAAATTTGAAATATACACGATCTTAATACATAAAATAAAAGTTTTCAAAGTTAATAATTAATAACAACACTTAATAGAAAAAATAGGCAACAAAAATGCATAGGCAATTCACAGAAGAAAGTAACCAATAAAAATAAAACAAGAAGGCCAGGCACGGTGGCTCAGGCCTGTAATCCCAGCACTTTGGGAAGCTGAGGTGGGCTGATCACCTGAGATCAGGAGTTCAAGACCAGCCTTGCTAACATGGTGAAACCCTGACTCTACTAAAAATACAAAATAATAGCTGGGCGTGGTGGCAGGCGCCTGTAATACCAGCTACTCAGGAGGCTGAGGCAGGAGAATTGCTTGAACCTGGGAGGCGGAGGTTGCAGTGAGCCAAGATCACGCCATTGCACTCCAGCCTGGGGAACAAGAGAGAAACTCCGTCTCAAAAGAAATAAATAAATACATAAATAAAATAAAACAAGAAACATACTTAATTTTAATATTAGGAAAGAAATGTATTTTGTTTCCAAATTGACTAAGATTAAGTGCCTTATTTAGTATTGTTTATGTGACGTTCTCAATCGTAAATATCACAATACACTGTTGAATTTTATATAAAAATAAATATATAGATTATTCAGTCTTGAAATTCTACTTCTTGGGAAATTCAACATATACAGCTAATTCATAATGCACTAATTCCTGAGAAATTTACAAACATCACTGTCATTGATTATATTAAATTCAACATTAGCCACATTAAAATGGAAGTGACCTAATATTACTAGCTGTGCAAAATTTTCAATAAACATATAATTTAATATTATGCAAATGATAAAATTATAACATTGAATAATATTAAATGGAAACACGCCAATCCAAACAATGTTTTATAGGAGTATATACCATGCTATGCAGATATTCTGAATAAAACATGCCTTACATAGGTATATAAAAATTATTTATCTGTTAACTCCAACTGAGGTTATCACAGTTGGTTGAATTATACATCATTTACATTTTTCTTATAGTTATTCTGTGCTTCATAAATATTTTATTATGAACATGCATCACTTTCATAATGAAGAAAGGTGTTTTAAAATAAATAATAAAATACAGTCTGAGAAGCAGATCTGTAGCAGATCTCTTATTTCATTAATATGTCATCATAGGATAAGCAGATCTCTTATTTCATTAATATATCATCATAGCTTCATGTAAAGGTTAGCTATTTTATGTCTTGTACAATTAGGTGATTTAGAAAAAAGTATGTTTTAATGGGGGAAATAGCTTGTGGAGACATAAACTATTAAAAGGGAAATACATATCGTAAGCTTTCTATTGTGCCTAGAACTCAAACCACCAACATACCAGAGCCTAGTATGACTCTTGGATTAACATTTCGAAATTGAACCAACAATTACCAGTGGTTTAATTTTTATGAAACACAAAATATAATATTGCTTTGTTCTTTTAAATTTGAGTGCATTTAATAGTCTTCAAACAATCGTTTGTGGTTTAACAATTGTGAAATATACCTAAATTCATTACAAATTCTATGAAGCGTTAGAGTCTAACATTCTTTTTAGACAAGTCTCAAGAAAAGTTTCAAGGCACTGAAAATAAATTCATTATTACCTTTCTAAAAATAGAAAATAAATAATTTTATATTTTTAGTAGACTTAGAAGACACCATGTTTGAATGAGCTTTCAAATTAACCTGTGTAGTGTAATATTTACTTTGAGATTAAATCAGATATTTTTTCTTTTGACAGGGAGTTGACAGTCAACAACAAGTCATGACACCATGATACATATTTTAAAAGAGGAAAATTTAAGAAAATCCCAGTGCATTCACCTATGAAGTGTAAAGTCATGAGCAACATGAGAACAATGCAACTATGGTACACATTTAGACGCTGTTACATGAGTAACAACAAAAAAAAGTTTACAGAGTTTGAAATTATAATCAGCGTAATTTTTTGCACTTATATACACTACTACTCTATACATTTAAAAAATTAAGGTCATTAATTTCCTCTAAAAAGTGATTATTTTTATTTGGGACAGTTTGTTTGCCAGGAAAACTTTCATGTACATTTTATTGATTCAAATCAATAAAAATCCAGGAATAATGTGAGCTAATTATGCTTTAAAATGTGAATATAAGATTTATATCATAACAGGAGATCAATAAATGATTGTTGCCTCTGACCTTCCTTTTCCCACCCAACACACACACAGTTACATTTCATACTTGTGTCATACACAAATTTTTTGTATGTTTTGGTTCAGTGTAGTATTCTTTTTCATTCTTAGGCTCGTAAGCTCTGGAGTTCACTGCTGGAGACAAATTCAAACTGCAGTGTTGTCACTTCTGGCATGTAACTTGGGAGAATTCATGTAACTCTTTGCATACCAATTTCTTCATTATAAAATAGGAGCAATAACACTTTCTCCATGATGTTGTCACAAACATTAAAAGACATAATATATAAAAAAAGCCTAGTACAGTACCGAGCAAGTAGTAAGTGACAGATGTTAACTATATTATCATTCTTTTTATTATGATGATTGGTATCTAATATGTCACACAATTCCCTTCCAATTTCCTTCTCAACTTTATATTGTGTTGCTTATTATTACTTTCAACTAATAAAATTTCTCTGTGGGCATGTATGTTCTGTTTTTAATTGAATGTAGCAGAAATGTTAAATACTTGTTGAAAAATTGCATAAAACTATAAGCATATTATTCACAGAAAAGGAAAATCAACTGTTAGTGTTCCCGTTCATTGAGTTCACAGGTATGGCCAATATGGAGTATGTATTATTATTGGTCGAACAAAATGAATATTGTATAGGTTAAAAAGTAATTTAAATATAACAAAATCTGTATATATTTTTATCCAAGCTCAATCTATGCATGTGTAAATGTAGCAGGAATGTGTTATTGTCTTGAATATATTCACAGCAGAATTCATTTCGCAGCAGATTCAGAATAATGGTAAAATAAAACCATAAGCATTTTCCCCATCAAACATGTCAACTGTTCGCAGAAAATAAAAGAAAACCACAAATTTCTGTCCTCTGCTTTGCCATTCAGTAGCATATGTTACTACAGGCTTTAACGGCATGCCTTTTAGCATGCCTCTAATAGCCAGCAAGATAGAAATTTGAAACAAAAAGATGAGAAATGAAATAGAAAAAAGCTGGGCAAAACTGTCAACCTAATCAGAAATTATCAAGCAGAAATCTGAACTGACAGATTTACCTTTGGGAGGTATAGTCCTCCTGGAGGACTGACTAGCAATCACTATCAATCAAAATAAAAATGTGTATGCTGATGATGAGAGAAATAGAAGTCATAGCCAACAAAATCTTGAATAGAAAAATCATACATTTTGAAACTTTGCAAAAAATGTATGAGAATATGATATAAGGATGCAAAATAAAGGTGTTAAGTATCTTGAAGAGAAGGAGAGAGAGAAGGAGAGGAGGAAAGGGAGGGAGAGAGATAAAGAGAGAGACACTAGATTAGGTAATACAGCCTTTCCAATAAAAAGGCAGAATACAACTCAAATTTTTACTTTCCTTGAAACTCAATATTAATGAAATTCACGCTCTACCATGAAAAGAACCAGAAAGGTAAAGTTATTCATAATCTAGAATAAATCATGACAAATCAATGTCATTTTTTTAGTATTCCTAACATTTTATTTATTTAACCAAGAAGGGTAGCTTAAGAATTCCTTGTCTATGTAGATAGTAGTAGAGACAGTTAATTATAGAGACTGAGCACTATTCATCATTTGTCAGGACTGTTCCAAGCAGATAAAAGGAAAATTATACGTCAAGTCTTTTAATCCATGAAACTCTAATCTATTAATTAAAATGTCATATTTTATTTATAAGAGGTATGTTCAAAAACAAGTGTCATGAGGAATATTGAGCTAGTAAGGATACTACAGTGGGGTCTCTTTCTCCCTCTCTCTTTATATGTATATATATTACTATTTTATTCATATGCTAGTTACTTCCTATAGTTGCCAAAATAAATTACAATTAAATATATGCAAATACAAATAATAATATATTTTTCTTTTTGTGCGTTTGAAAAATAAAACTGAGCATTCAAGAGCATAGGCAATTGTCTTAAATTCATTTGGACAACGATTTATAAAGAAAACATCAGATTTGTAACAAAAAGAAGCAAATATGGCTTATTTTATCAAGAAATTATTTAGAAATGCATTTCAATTAATACATTCAAAATCAATGAAATAACATCAGTATATTAAAAGACTGGTTACTGGCAAAGAAATATTTTTATGAAAATGTTAAGTATTCTTGTCAAATTGTATCTTCTTTATAATGTTGAAAAGATCACAAATGATATGTCAAATAGATTTATGTAGTATACTATATAATTAATATTATTCTCTACTGTTTCCATATCTTTGAGGATGAGATAATACATGTAGAAGATTTTTGAAAATTGTGAGTTTTGCTGTGATATATATTCAGAATTATATACAAAGTTTTAATTTCTTAATACTTTAGAGAAGGAAAACCTTTTTCTCTCTGCCACCCTAAGTTCTCTGGCCAGACAATTTGCTGAGAAAAGGAGGGAAGAGAAAGGGCACTTATGGAAAAACGAATAACGTTTTGATAAAATAAATATTTTCCAAAGAGAATAGATGGGAAATATGAGAGTCCAGTTGACTATGTTAGAGTGTGACGTAGACTCCTCTGAGAAGATGAGAGTCGCTCCTAGGGAGGGTGTTCATGACAATTGAGTTCTTTTGGGAGACTCTGCTTTTATAAAATAGGGAATTTTAGGAATTTACATGCCTTTTGCTAAAAATAATTATTATGCCAAAGTGTTTGGAATGCCATATCCTGATCTCCTCCAATACCAAATTCTGAGTCTTATGTTTTGATCCTCTATTAGTAGTTCTGGTAATTCATTGGATATAGAGAATGAGAGAGGGTCATTATGACATCTGCAGATTTTAGATGAACGAATAGTTTGCATGCCATGACATCTACTATGTAGTGTTTCTAGGCTTTTTTTTTTCCTTGGTTAGTCTTACTCTTTCAAAATTTAATTATTATTTCAAACATCTAGCTTTGGGCTTTGTTAATATTTTCTATTATATGTCTACTTTCTACTTCACTCATTTTTTTGAGATTTAAATAAACATTGTGCAATATAGGTTTGTATGTGAAATTAAATCCTCAAATTTCAATTACCTGTATGTGTATTTATATTTACTTATAGTTCAATAACTTTATTGAGATATAATTCTTATATGAAAAAATTACCTATTTAAAATCAATTATTAATTTTTATATATTACATAATTGTGCAGCTATTACCACATTCTAATTTTAAAATATATTTATTACCCCCACCACCAAGACTGCTACACTCATTAGGAATCATTCTCCATTATCTCCATTTCCCACAGTGCTTAGTTACTATTTTATTTTCAGTATATATAGATTTTTCTATTCCAGGCATTTTATGTTTTTGTATGTTTGGAATTATACAATGTATGGTTTATTATGGCTGGCTTCTTTTATTTCACTTAATGTTTTGAAGGTTTCTCCAGGTTGAGCAATTATTAGTACTACCTTATCTTTATGATCAACTTACATCCCATTGTGTATATATATATACTTTATATACTTTATTATTCATTAGTTGATGGACATTAGGATTATCACTAGTTTTTGGCTATTATGAATAATGTTGCTATGCACATTCATGCACACGTTTTTGGATATATATATGTGTGTGTATATATATATGTGTGTGTATATATAAAAAAATGCGTATATATGTATATAGTACATACCCAAGATAAATGAAAAGATATATATACAAACAAAAACGTGCACGAATGTTCATAGCAACATTATATATATAACTATATATATATACACACACATTTTTTCATTTCTCTTGGATATGTACTTAGAAGAAAATTTGCTGGGCCACTTTACAATTCTATGTTTAACTTTTTGAGGAACTTCCAAACTATTTCCAAATCGCTTCCACCATTTACATTTAAAATAAATGTAGTAGGATTCTAATTTCTTCATTTGTAATTGTCTGCCTTTTTGATTATAACCTTCCTGGTGGATATGAAGTAGGATTTCATTGTCATTTGCATTTGTATTTCCTCAATGGCTGATAAGGCTGAGAATCTTTCCATGTGCTTGGTTGTCATTTGTATATCTTCTTTGGAGAAATATACATTCAAATTCTACGATCTGTTTTAATTTAGCTATTTGTCTTTTTATTATTACTGAGTTGCAAGTAATCTTTGTGATTTCTGAATACAAGTGTCTTACCAGATATGTGATTTCCAAATATTTCCCCATTTCTGTGAGTTAACATTTTTATGTATTGATAATTGTCCTTCAAAGCAAAACTGTTTTTCATTTTGATAAAGTACAATTTATCTTTTTCTCTCCTCATTTTGTTCATTGGACTTTGATGTCATACCTTACCTGACTAAAGGTATTGGCATTTACACCTAAATTTTCTTCTAGGAGTTTCATATTTTCATTTAGATTACGATCAATTCTGAGTTCATATTTATGTATGGTGTGAAGATGTGGTTCAGCAGCATTATTATATATGTGAAATTCAACTTGTCCAAGCATCATTTGTTGAAAATACTATTCTTTTTCTATTGAATTGTCTTAACATTCTTTTTGAAAATCAAATGATTATAAATATAAAAATTAGAATAGAATGGAATTGATTGATTATATCGAATCATCTAAAAATATTCTGATATATTTTCTGGTTTAGCATACAAAATATGTGTCCTTAAAAATAACCAAAACCTAGTGAAATATATTCTCATCAAAATATGAACTTGAAGATTTGGTATTTATATGTAGTTTAGAATCTCTTGCTCAACTCATGATAGAGGTTAACGTATTGATATACAGCATTAGACATTTTGAAAAATATTAGAAGTGTTAATTATCACTCATGTATAATCCCTAAAGTCTTTCTTAGAATTTCCAATTGAATGTTTATATCTGTAGAGAAAATATGCATCAAATGTTATTTAAACCAATAGATTCTATCAAATATTTCCTCTAACAAATTTTGCTACAATGGGAGATTTACAATTTTAATTTATTAATTCATAGTTTTAAAATAGTAGAAAGATATAGTTCTATAATTTCCACACTGTCTGTAGCCCTCTTTAAGATATTTAATAATTTTAATGTGATTAGTAGTAGCAAAGTAAATTTTGTTAGCCAAAATGATTTCCAATTATAATAGTCATGAGGGAAAAATTATTCTTAACGTTTGTTAATTTTCATGTGAGATAGAAGTAAAACAAAAAAGCCTTCTCCTTAAAGATATTTATATATTTAATTGGTTGCAGCTATTACAACACAGTTAGTGCTATTCTCCTTGTAATAGAATGTGCTACCCAAAAGCTAAAATGCAAAAAACAAGCATCTCTGTGTGGATGAACAATTACTTTGAAATCTGAGGTAAGTCAAATATGAGAGTTCATCTTGCTTTTCTTTCTTATACATACATTTCCTATTAAGTTCATATGTCTCAAGTAGTTATGAAAATGTTTTCTCATGAAATAAAAATGAAACCTTGATTCATAACTGAATAAACCCAACTAACACTTAGGGATTTTTAAAACAGTTATCAACAGTGTTCTGCATTGTTACACTTGTGTAACCAATTTCATCTGGGTGGAACTGTCTAATTACTTTCAAATATATATTAGTGAATCATTGTAAACCTTACAGTGTGCTAATTTAAAAAGAACAGTAAAATATGCATCAATTTTTGTAAATCACGAAGCTATATTTTTCTTACTGTTTTCTATGTAGACTTCTTAGTAGCAAATTCAACTAAAGGTCAAATTAAAGACCATATAATTTATAGAAGAGAGAAAAAAAAAACCTCATCCAATTGTCCTAGTTTAGTAAATGCTAAACCCATAAGATAAAAATCTACTTTGAAAAAGTTTATTTTGCATCTGAAAGTCAGGGATTTGCAAATTAAGACAGAATCTATTTTCTAAAGGCTGTTTTCTTTTGTTAATTATAATTTATACTCTATTTTCCTTTTTAGCAAATGAATCACTTTGCCTACCATTTCAGCAGCCAACCTTTCAACGAGCCGTTTAAAGATTGCCCACATTTGTCAGCCCACCAGATTCACTATCATTAACCCTGTCTGAATTTATGCCAAGCTGCCACTTTGCTTCAGCTTGCATAAGTACAGTTTGAACTAGTGGCATCAGTTCGCTCATTGAAAATACCTATGTAGCAAGTGGGAGGATCCAATCTGTCAGGTTTTGTCAAGTTGTTTAAGTGCATATTTAGGAGGTGCCTTTTGAGAGTTTATCCATGATTACTAGTAATATGGTTTAGATTCAGATGAAATAAATTATTACCCTAAAAAACTCTTTCTTCATTTCTCCCTTTCTCCTTTCACCCTGCCTCCTTCCCTCCTCCTTCTATTCCTCTTTTTTTTATTTTCTTATTTTCTTTTCCTTTCCTTTCTTTCCTTAATCGTTCTACATTCCTTCTTTCTTTCTTTTGTTTCTGCAAGCTAGGTATTTGCAAGTTAGACAGAATATATTTCTAAAGCCTTCCTGATTATAGTTCATATGCTCTATCTTTGCTTACTTGCTTGGTTTATTCTTTCCTTTTCCTTCATGTTTTTCTTTTTTTTTTTTCTCGTATTCACTCTGTCTTCCATTTTCTCTCTCCTCCAATGATAAAGCAAAGATATAATAGCCAACAGGAGAATAAATATGTTATCCTAATATATTTACAGTGTCATGTTAATCGTATGGGGGTGGAGTTTTGTCTACTGTTTCAATCCATTTGCGCTGCTATAACAAAATGCTGTACAATGGGCAGCTTATAAGGAACAGAAATTATTTTTCAGTTTTGGAGGCTGGGTGAGCCCAAGATCAAGGTGCTGGCTGATTCAGTGTGTTTTGAGGGCCCATTTTTTGGTTCACAGAAGGCTGTCTTTTCATCATAACTTCGGGTGGTAGAAGAAACAAGTTTTCTGTGGGATTTCTTTTATAGGGGTACTGATTCTATTCATGAGAGTTCTGCCCCTGTGTCCGAATCACTTCTCAAAGGCACTCTCTCTTAAAACTTTCACATTAAAAGTTAGAATTTCAAAATATGAATTGGGGAGTAAAACACAAACATTTGGACCATGGAACTTACGAAAGATAAAATGTACAATAAATTTTTATTAGTTTTACCTTCTTTCCAGCACCTTATCTTAAATTCAACAAACTTAAGCTTTCCAAAAGTCCCTAAGGAAAATTCTTTTACTAGGAACAAAGTGATTAATTCTTCAGGACTTTCATTTGGATATCATTTTTTTAATGAAAAAAAAAAAAGGAGGAGGAAGTGAAGGTGGAGGGTGGTAAGAAGGAGATCATAAAGACCTGCACAGCGGTGTGATTATTAAGGTCACAATAACCTGAATATAGATGTTGTCAATCAGCTGAATAGTATGTAATCAAAGAAGTCTGATTACAAGAAGACGGTTTTGCCTACCCACTCAGTAGGATGAACCTCTTTCCCCTAACTAGTATCTAGATTTCCGATTATTTTGTTTTTCCTCTGATCTATGTATTCAAATGGGCTCATTGATATCAAGAGCTCAAGTTAAGTCTCACTCCACTTGGATTTGTTAGCAAAACATGTGAACTGGTGCTTAAACACCACATAATTCTGAGACATTATGAAGATTACAGGATCTTAATGGGGAGAAGCAGCAGCCTTAATAGAAGATCTTTATTCCCTCCTGATAATATTCCTCCAAATATCATAAGATCTTTATTGTTGAAGTTATTTGTGTTTTCTTTCTGTTTTTACTAGGATCAAGAAAAAAAAATTGTATCTCAGAGATTATTGAGAATACCAACGTTTTGCTCTACTGAATCCCCCAAACAAACATACAAGCAAAAAAGCCTACCACATAGTAGACATTCGATAAATATTTCTTGAATAAATAAATACATTAAAGATTGCCAGACAACTTCTTAAATATTTTAACATCCCTTGATATGCTGAAAATGACACTGAACTTCCCCTTCGTTCATAGTCCTGAAATTCTGAGTAACTTGACTAGCATAGTAGCTCAGTTATTATGATATGTCCAATATTAGTAAAATAATAATAAAATTATATTTCAGAAGGCAATATACTCAATATTACATTAATTATCAAAAATATTTTAGAAAAATAAAACCCGAAAATTAAGTAATCTATATGTCTACCTTTTAAAATATCCTGTAATATACACATAATTTATGTTTTCAAACAAAAAATAAAATAAGCTATACACTGTAGAGAAAAAAATTTAATTGAAGCATAACTTTTTTGTTAAGTGGAAATATGGTTATCTATTCTAAATTGTGAGGGAGTCGGAGTTCATTTACCTTAAGGAATTCGAATCTGGAAAATGCCAGATGCTGATTATTCTGCATTATGAACTGAATTGCTGAATGGAAGATTTCAAACAAAATACTATGGCCATATAAAGAAAATTGGTACATAATTTTAAATTGGTATATAAAATTGGTACAGAATTTAAAAATTGGTACATATAGTTTATTATAAAACACAAAAGAGTATGCAGTTGCTCTAGTTTATAATTTAATAACTTACTAGAGCTTTACTTGTCAAGTTTCTTCTACTTTCAAGAGAAAGAAAATGTCTAATGGGATGAAAATGAGATAATGGAAATGTTTCATTACTGTACCATAAAATACAGTATCCACTAGCCACAGATGCTTACTGAGTGAATATTTGGGCTGTGACTGGTATAAGTGAAGAGGTAAGTTTTATGTTTTATTTACTTTTAATTACATTTAAATAGCTGCATGTGGCTACTAGTTACCACACTACGAAGTGTAGTTCTAGAACACATCAGGTAGCAGAGCATTTGATAATTAAGAACAAATAAAAACAAACCATAAAAGCCTTCTTTCTAGATAGTAGAGACATTTTCAAAGAACTAATGGGAACTCCTTTCAATACTTCTTTTAGTACATTACCTAGTGCTTTGTTAGTTTGCAAAATTTCAATCTTAGAAATAGATATTGGAGTTCATGGAAGTTTCCTAAGTGCTCTCTAAGATAATAGGCAAGAGTCGCATTCATATTTATAATTGTAGAAATGACAAAATTTGTTTTAAATAAACAGGAACGTAAGTTAATGTCTCAAGATAAGTAAAAACAGTCTGTCATAATAAATGAAAATATGAATACTTTGCTAACCCCAGTGTCCTTAAATAATTCATTCTTCAGGTACAGAAATAATCATTATGAATGATAACCAAAACTCGTCAAAAATATACTTACATTACTGGAAAACACATTTACATGGGTAGGATATTATAAAGACTTATACTTTAAATGGTTAAATGTAAAAAAATGCTTACATACAAATGAGATACATTTATTTTATTATATAAAGTTTCACTTTTATATGCCCTCCTTTTTTTGATGCTGGTTAATGTGACACTTCATTCATTCATTTATGCATTAATATATTTAATAAATATTTGTAGTTGGCCTAGTGTTTGTCAGTGACTGTGACCGATCTTGGGATTTGAAGATGAAAGACACTCTGTTCTACTACAAGAGAGCTTAGAGTTTACTGGGAATTCTTGCAAGAAGATGGATATTCTACCTAGGGAATTAAGTACTGCCATAAAAATAAGCAAACATAGTTCTGGGGACACAAAAGAAGGTCAGACGGAGAATGAAGAATCAAAACTAGTGGATAGCCCCTTCAGAAGAGAAGCCATTTTTATGTATTGTCATGTTCACAGTTCTGTGCAATTGCTTATATGTAACTCTACTGTTATTATCTTACAAGGAATTAACCTCTGGGGAAACTTGAAGGAATATCAAGATTTAGATGCGTGTACTAAAACTTAGGAAGGGCATGCTAGTCAGAGGGTAGGGCTGTGCAAAGCACAGACACCAATTGCCAAGAGTATTAAAGAAATTTACTTAAAACTGGACCAAAACAAAGGAAAGTGAAGGAGATGAAGCAGAGCAGTTAGGGTTCGAATCAAGGCAGGGTTTCTGTAAGGAGTTTGGATTTTATTATGACGCCTATCTGTAACCATTGAAGGACTTCAAGTTGCTGACTAATTTTCTTAAGACTGATTTATTTCCCTCAGGCCTCGAGTTCATAACGATTTGCATGGCTGCTGTAATAATATTCTGGGAACTGTATAAATTCAAGTTCATAGATGTTAATGAGTAATATTCCTATTAAGGATGGCACTATGAAAAGTATGTGTATCTGATTGACAATTACATTAAAAAGACTTATTGTTGAATAATAAAACATGATTTAATGTGGAATAGAAGGGGAGAGAAAAGTTAATATAAGCCTCTGAAGGATTTAGAGATCAAACTGAAGCATACTGAAGTCTCTTCACACTAAGTAATGTCTAACTCTTTAATGATTGGTGTTAAAAGACAAATTTGTAACGTATGAATATGAGATTATATTTTCCTTTTAAAAAGCAAACACGATACAATAAAATAAAATATAAAAAGTCAAAGTTCACCAGAAGAATCCACTATTTGTAAGATCATATTCTCACAAAATTGTCAAACAGATGAAAATATACAAATTTACACATATCCATACATAAAGACAGATAAAGAGTAAGAGTAAGTATCTTCTCAGTACTTTTTGTTTTCAGTTTTGGGGATGGATATGGTTATCTTGTTATTTTTACTATTCCACTATATTTTAGTAAGCTAAATGTAATATAATGTAGTACAACTTCTCAGACTGAAAGTAAATATTAATTACTTTTTATTCAGAACAATCTTTTCTCAGATAATGTATAAGCATATCTTATTTATGGTTGCACTCATCAACATCCTTCAAGATAAGTAGCTGCAGTTTTCAGATAAGATATGAACTATGTGGCAATCATTAAATTTAAAAAAAATTACTTTTATCCATATAATGCTGATATTGTTGGTAAACTAAATTAAAATACTGAATTTAATTCTGCACTTTTAGTATCAAAATGGCATTGTCTATTTCAGAATGCCTCTTGCAGAGGAATTTTAATGTCTATTAGTGTTAAGTTACAAGGGATACTCATGGGAACATTCAAGAATTTAAAATAATTGGCTTCAAAGTAATATGATGCTTTGAGTGTCCTCCCATATGCCAGTAAACAAAAATTCATTGAAAAACAAAGCAGACAACTAATTTCACATTGTATTAATACATTGCTTTTTCAAGAAGCAATGTTGAGTCATGGAAAACAAAAACAAATAGGTATGAAGTCAGTTGTTTTAGATTTCTTGAAATGAAAAGTAACTTACAGAATTTAATAAATCTAATAGAAGCTTCTCATTGGAGGAGAAAAAAAATGCAGAGCATCAGAGGCTTTGTTGTTGTTGTTGTTGTTTGTTTTGAGACACAGTTTCACTCTGTCCCCCAGGCTGGAGTGTAGTGGTGTGATCTCGGTTCACTGCAACCTCTGACTCCGGATTCAATCAATTCTCCTGCCTCAGCCTCCTAAATAGTTGCGATTACTAGTGTGAGCCACCATGCCTGGCTAATTTTTGTATTTTTAATAGAAATGGGATTTCACCATATTGGCAAGGTTGGTCTCAAACTCCTGACCTCAAGCGATCTGCCCATCTCTGCCTCCCAAACTGCTGGGATTACAGGCGTGACTTTTACACTTCAAATTACTGTGATAAGAATCATCTGCCCCTAGATTTAGGGGCAGAACTGAGATGGAAGATTTAAAAGGTAATATAATGTAACTTCAATCTGAAAGAGTAAAGCTAAAAAAACAAATTATATACAGAGAGGTTGAGAAGTTGATAAGTTGATGAGATCAAAATGAGAAAGATCATAACAAAATTCCTAAAGCATAGTCTTGAAAGGTTACTTGAGCTGCTCCTGCAAACTGGCCTCAGTTATTTATTATGTTGTCTTGAATAGGATTGGGACAGGCGATTATCAAAATGTCACATCTGTAATAATTTGGATATTATGTCTTAAATTCAGGTGAACATGAGACTGTACATGTATATCTGGTATCAGTAGAAAATTGCAATTAAAAAACAAGGAGTATAAAGAAAACAAAGTGAGAGCACATTGATTGAAAATGTCAACTTAAAAAGAACATTTAATTGAAAAAAATAAAAATAAAAGGACCAACAATAGAGACCAGAAGGAATAGTTGGAGTAAAAACAGAAAAAAAATAAAATAAAAAAATAAAAAATTGGTGAGAGACCTACATCACAAAAGGAAGAGACAGTAAAGTGTGAAGCTGCAAAAAGGTCTAAATCTCAATGAAGGAGCAAAATCCTTACCTATAATTTGTTGTGCTCGTTGAAGAATTAGATTCACTGGGCAGAGAATTTTTATCTTCTGAGATGGCACATAAAGATGATTGGAAGAAAGTTAGTGAGTGGGAGAGGGTCACATCTTTTTTTTTTTTATACTTTAAGTTCTAGGGTACATGTGCATAACGTGCAGGTTTGTTACATATGTATACTTGTGCCATGTTGGTCTGCTGCACCCATCAACTCGTCAGCACCCATCAACTTGTCATTTACATCAGTTATAACTCCCAATGCAATCCCTCCCCCCTCCCCTCTCCCTGTGATAGGCCCCGGTGTGTGATGCTCCCCTTCCCGAGTCCAAGTGATCTCATTGTTCAGTTCCCACCTATGAGTGAGAACATGCAGTGTTTGGTTTTCTGTTCTTGCGATCGTTTGCTGAGAATGATGGTTTCCAGCTGCATCCATGTCCCTACAAAGGACACAAACTCATCCTTTTTTATGGCTGCACAGTATTCCATGGTGTATATGTGCCACATTTTCTTAATCCAGTCTGTCACTGATGGACATTTGGGTTGATTCCAAGTCTTTGTTATTGTGAATAGTGCCGCAATAAACATACGTGTGCATGTGTCTTTACAGAGCATGATTTAGAATCCTTTGGGTATATACCCAGTAATGGGATGGCTGGGTCATATGGTACTTCTAGTTCTAGATCCTTGAGGAATCGCCATACTGTTTTCCATAATGGTTGAACTAGTTTACAATCCCACCAACAGTGTAAAAGTGTTCCTATTTCTCCACATCTCTCCAGCACCTGTTGTTTCCTGACTTTTTAATGATTGCCATTCTAACTGGTGTGAGATGGTATCTCACTGTGGTTTTGATTTACATTTCTCTGATGGCCAGTGATAATGAGCATTTTTTCATGTGTCTGTTGGCTGTATGAATGTCTTTTGAGAAATGTCTGTTCATATCCTTTGCCCACTTTTTGATGGGGTTGTTTGTGTTTTTCTTGTAAATTTGAGTTCTTTGTAGGTTCTGGATATTAGCCCTTTGTCAGATGAGTAGATTGCAAAAATTTTCTCCCATTCTGTAGGTTGCCTGTTCACTCTGATGGTAGTTTCTTATCTTAAATGAGGGGTTACTCCACTGAGTAACTGGAGAAACAATTCAAAGCAAGGAAACTCACATGCAGAAGGCTGTCTTTATAGTGATTGCATATAGATAATAACAAGATCTGATTATTAATGAGAGTAACCAGAAGGGTTATATAAAAAAGAGTTGTGTTGAATAATATCAGTTTTATTGAATCCTAATCCTTTCTGTAATAAAAATACACAAAATTTAAGCATCTGTTTAGAATAAGCTTCCATTAATCTTTAAGTATTTCTCTGCAAGTATGTTTTGTGAGTACACACGAAGGACAAAATGCTTACTAGCAAAGTTGCATTGGACCTGTGCCTAGATAAATGATAGGATACTGACAGTGAAAAATAAGGGAGAAATATATTTCAAATATGGGAAAAAACACAGCAGTGGAATATTGATGATATTTTGGAGGGGAAGTATACTGAAGTAGCTCAATGCAGAAATTCCCTAAGAAACTATTTTGTCATATCATCCAAGAAAGGCTCTAGGTGTCATATAATACATCCATTTACAAATGAGTAACTGAGACCTCTGACTGTCCATATTTGTCTCTCATGGCCTGCTCAAGCATTAGAATAGTGATAGCCTTTAAGTAGGTAAAAAGTAAATGTTAGGCTGATTAAATAAAATATTGGTGTACATACATGATAAACAGTTTAGGCTACCCAAGAATAAACATGTGTCCATACTCCAGAGCATGTCTGGTGACTATCAAACATTTGCACAATATTAAGTCCTATTGGGCAGTTAGTCTCCTTTCTGAAACATTCAACATAAATGAAAAAATGGGATTAACAATTGACTAATTTTATTGTTTTAATTTACTGTAAACAAACACATTACCTTATAAATAGCCAGAGATGCATAATAAGGAATACTTTTTCCCTGAGTTGTATAATCAACAGAGATTTTAAATTGTATATGTTCTAAAAATTAGCATATCCAAACATATTTAAGTTAATGAGTTCATTCAAACACATTTTAACAGAATATATTATTACAACCAAATATTGAAATTAAATATAATTGCATAGAGGACTTATAAAAGAAGACATACATTAACATTATATTGTTCTGAAGTAGTATTTCCAATCAATGACATTTTGGTTCAAAAGTCCACAACTGCTGTCTTTATTGTCCAGGAGAGCATTTTGCAAGCCTGAAAATTCCATGAATTTTGTTATACCTCAATTAAGTTATTTACTTAAATATGATAAGTAAGAAACTACATTTCTAGCAAAAAAATAACATTATTATTAAGTATTCTTAGGTTAGTATTAGTGTGCTTAATGCACAATAATATTGTGCTTTTTATTAAGCACAATGAAAACTGAAGTTCAGTAATATTTCAGGCTAAGACATGGCTTTAAAAAGTAAAATAATATATAAAAATACATTATACCCAAATACAATACATAAAACACAAATAGGACAATAAAAGCATTCAGGTCTGCATCTACTGAATTTTCAGACTAACATCAGAACTTTAAAATGTATAATTTTTAGGGAAAATGAGAATTTTAATTGATATTTTAATAATTATTTGCCTAATTTTAAAATGATGGCCTATGTATAAATAGATCCACATGCTGCATTTAGGCTACCTAATGCATGTATGTATACATAATGTATGTATGTTTTTGTAAGGAGTCCATTGGATCAACAGTTTCATCATCAAATAACAATTTGGTCACTGCAAAAATGAGTGCCTACTAATCATCCTTTCTCCACATTGCAAGTGGCAATTAAGGTCATTTCCTCACTGGAAACTGCTATGCTTTATTTATTTGACATTAATATTATTAGCCCCACTAAAACTTGTAAAATGGTCTAATCAATACAAATGCTGTTTGTGGTATTCTGATAATGATTCATAGTCTCAAATTTTATTCTGGCAAATATTTTAAAGGTATAAAACCCTTTATTTTCAGAAAAGAAAACTACGCCTAAGATAATTGTTTTTTGTGGGAGTTTGATATCTGCATTTTTATTTAGTTTTCTAATCTGCGACTCAATACATTTCAAGTATATTTCAAATATATTTTATTTTATTATGTTCAATACAATGAGTATCTTCTGCCTCACCAAATACGGCAAAAGTTAGGATCTTATTGTATAATTTTTTAATATCTACATTTATATGTATTTTATCCTGAGTATTGCCAACAAATATCTTTATAATATAATGTTTTTTAAAAATAGCTTTGTTGCTAGGCAAGATTCAGAGGATCATGGCGGATGGGAGGCAGGACTAGATTGCAGCTCTGGACACAGCAGCATACTGAGGCTTGCATTGTGAATTTTAGCTCCAGGTCAACTGCAAGAACAAACCAGCAATCCCAAGAAGACCCACAGACCCTGTGAAGGAAGCAGACTGCTCCTGCAAGACCTGTGAGACACCCCAAATACTGTGAGTGCCCCAACTGCAAAAGTGGAAAAGGGAGACCCTTCTTTCATAAGCATAGCCCCACTGGAGAAGCTGAAGGTCTGTTTGTGGGAGAAGTTTCTTTCCTGAGAGCTCCACCTGTTGGCAGGAGGCCAAGCAGCACAAAAATAGAGCATTAAACCAGCAAATCTAATGACCCTCACAGAGTCCAGTGCACCCTCTGCCACCTCCACTGGAACAGACACTGGTATTCATAGCTGGGAGACCCATATATGGTTCACATCACTGGATTCTGGGCAGACAAACCCAGTACCAACTCTAAGGTGGGTAGACTCACTGGTTTGCTAGACCTAGAAGAGAGACAACAATCAATGCAGCTCAGCTCACAAGAAGCCATATGCAGGAAATGTGGGAGAGTACTACATCAAGGGAACACCCCATGGGACAAAAGAATCTGAACAACAGCCTTCAGACCTCACCTCTGACAGAGACTACCCAAATGAGAAGGAACCAGAAAACCAATCCTGGTAATATGACAAAACAAGGCTCTTCAACACCCACCAAAATCACTCTAGTTCACCAGCAATGAATATGAACTAGAAGAAATCCCTGATTTATTTGAAAAAGAATTTAGGAGGTTAGTTATTAAGCTAGTCAGGGAGGGACCAGAAAAAGGCTAAGCCTAATGCAAGGAAATCCAAAAAATGATACAAGAAGTGAAGGGAGAAATATTCATGGAAATAGATAGCCTAAAGAAAAAAAAAATACTATTTCAGGAAACACTTATAGGAATGTGAAACGCTCTGGAAAGTCTCAGAAATAGAATTGAACAAGTAGGAGAAAGAAATTCAGAACTCAAAGACAAGGTCTTTGAATTAACCCAGTCCAACAAAGACAAGGAAAAAGAATACGAAAATATGAACAAATCCTCCAAGAAGTCTGGGTTTATGTTAAATGACCAAACTTAAGAATAATTGGTGTACCTGAGGAAGAAGAGACTTTCAAAAGCCTGGAAAATATATTTGGGGTAATAATTGAGGAAAACTTCCCTGGCCTTGTGAGAGACCTAGACATCTAAGAAGCACAAAAAACATCTGGGAAAATTTTTGCAAAAAGATCTTCTCCTAGGCACATTGTCATCAGGTTATTCAACGTTAAGATGAAGGAAAGAATCGTAAGAACTGTGAGACAGAAGCACCAGATAAACTATAAAGGAAAACCTATCAGATTAACAGCAGATTTCTCAGCAGAAACTCTACAAGCCAGAAGGGATTGGGGACCTACCTTCAGCTTCCTCAAAATACCAGATTTTACAAACAAACGATTTTACTTTATGAAACTGATATTTGAAACAGCCTTCTTTCATTTTATAGTTAAATTAGATGTTAAAACTGAGTGCAAATACAGGAGTTCTTTAATCAAAAACTTTCTGGATAACTTGATACATTCGTATCACAGTTGTTGAAGTTATCTGTTTACTACCTTCATTGGCAATTATAAAAATTGTCTGCAGTGATTCATTTTGATAAGTCCTCACATCCTCATCTATTCAACTTTCAACGTCTAAACACTCTAAACAGTACTCCCTACAATATCTTTCTCTCTACCCTACTTTACTTTTCTTCAAAATATCATTATGTTTTGCCTGCTCCCTGGCAAGAAAACTTGGTGTCCACAAGGACAGGTGATCAACGTTGCATGATTTTTTTATTTCTATTACCAAGAATAATGTGTGGTCTGAGTAAACTCTTAAGGCCTTAGTCTGAGTAAACTCTTAAGGCCTTAATGTTTTTGCTAAGGGAATGAATCAAGTAAAGAAGAAATAATCAATTAATAAAGTAGATTTAGTAAACAAAAATATAAATATATTTACTTACTAATCTGTATTTTCATGAAGCCATACTATTGTATCATATAATGTGGGAAGATACCATGAACTAACCTTTTTCTGAATATCTATTAAATTTCTACATTATAGTTTCATTGGATAAAAATTAAAAAACAATTTTCCCTATATTCATTGCGCAATTTCCATGATACATATGTGTGTGTGTGTGTGTGTGTATATATATATATTCATATCCATAAACTATGTGGCCAGGCATGGTGGCTCACGCCTGTAATCCCATCACTTTGAGATGCTGAGGTGAATAGATCACAACGTCAGGAGTTCAAGACCAGCCTGGCCAAAGTGGTGAAACCCCGTCTCTACCAAAAATACAAAAATTAGCCAGGCATGGTGGCACGTGCCTGTAGTCCCAGCTACTTGGGAGGTTGAGGCAGGAGAATTGCTTGAACCGGTGAGGCAGAGGTTGCAGTGAGCCAAGATTACACCACTGCACTCCAGTCTGGGCAACACAGTGAGACTCTGTCTCATAAAAAATATATATATATATGTGTGTGTGTGTATGTGATATATATATGTGTGTGTGTGTGTATACATATATATTCATTGTTTTGTCAGGAGAGAGATTTTCTATATTGCCAACATTATTTAATAGTCTGTTTATTTAAAATAATTAAAACAAAATGCAAACTATAAAAGGTATATTGTGTAGTTTTTTGGATTCCCTGTTAACAATACCTGAAGTTACAACCAAAAAGTCTTTATTACATTTTCAAACTGTTAGGTATGACCATGAAATTGAATAATTTTGAATACAATATAATTCTTAGGCCTTCAGGACTATCAGTAGTTTTCACCAAAGTAAGTAAATGACATGTTTTCTTTAAATACGTAATATAGATGATTAATAATATAATTTCAAGTTTATAGAAGGAAAGTCACAGCCAGTTTGAATTTCAACTCTGCTCTCAAATTTGGCAAGCAGTTAATGTCCAAAGTTCTGAAAGAATAACACACTAAAATGTAAAGCTTTGTTTGGGTTTGCTATGCTAAATTTGTGAGATCACCTATTAGTTTCTAAGTACATAAATTACTTTCAGGTTATATGTTAGTGACTTCTAAATCTATATCTGCATTCTAAAATTAATCAGGTTAGTCATTTAATCTCATTATCAGCTTGTAAACATAAACTTTCCTTTCTTCTTGGGAATGCTAGTGTCCATTGAAGAAGAAAAATAATATATATGTTTCCAATTACCTAGCTGAACCAATGATGATTTTTTAAATTATTTTATTTTTTAATAGAATATTTTAATGTTAATGTTCTCACAGATGTAATCTAGTCACTTAAGTAAATTGAAATTGTATTTGATACCACAGTTTTTCGAATTTACCAGATTCATTGTTTTGTTTGGATGTAGACCCAAATTAAATAATATTTCCCTGAGTATTATAAGTACTATTGTGGAAATATAGGTTTAAAGCTTGACACCATGAAAAAGTTAAGTTACATAAGTTATTCATTTTGTGCTAATTTTATGGTCATCAAACACTTTCTGCTTTCCACAGACATATGCCACTCACAACCATGTTTTTCATGCAAGTAGGGCTTTCCAGGTCCTCAGGAAACTTACATTTGTTATTGCTAGTTAATAAATCAGTGTTCCAATTGTATATAGTTGACGGTAAGGCACAGATTCACTTCCACATCTAAAGAGTTAAGATTGATCCGAGTAAACATATCAGGATAATAATTTCCTTTGAAGTGTTTTAGGAAATATTTACATATTTCTAATTTATCTACATTATATTTGGCTAAGAGAGTTTAAATATCAGAAGTTGCAACAATATATTTGTCAATATCTTCTAAGCATTTTAGTTTTCATTACACCTGCCTTTATATCTTTCTCCTTCCTTCTTTCCCCCTTCCTTCCTTTTACCCTTCCTTTTTCCCTTTCTCCCTTCCTTCTTTTCTCCTTTCATTCCTTATTCTCTTTCTTCCTCCTTCCCTTCTTTCCTTCCCTTCTTCCAAAAAAAGTTGTCAAGTAGTTAACTTAGAAAGAGTAAAAGGAACATTGTGCACTCTTACAACTAGAAGACACGAGTGTTACCTATGTTCCAATTTTTTGCTTTTATATTGGTCATCACATTAGACCGTTATTCATCTATATTTTCATGAAGCCATACTATTAGATCATAATCATATAATGTGGGAACATACAATGAACTGATCTTTTCTAAATATCTAGTAAATTTCTACACTATAGTTTCATTGGATAAAAATTAAAAACAATATTCCCTATGTTTACTGCACAATTTCCTTGAAATTCCAAGCTAACTTTTAGCTGAAATATGAAACAGAATTGAATGTATTATAATGCTTTATTATATTTTGCTTAATTTTATGTTATTTAAATTAATAAGTAAAGTACAATGAGGGTAAGTAGAATATGTGATATTTAAGAGTTCGGTAGCAAACTATTATAAAATGGATAATAGTAGCTGTCTAACCAGTTTTAAATATAAGGGTTCAGATATATCACTGTGATAAAACTTTATATATCACATTCAAGAAAGAGAAACCAAATACTAAATCACTTGTAACTCTGAGATAATATCCCAATATGCTTTTACTCCTCAAATTATACAAAACAGTTCTGGATGAAACCAATGAGTGTATGCATACAATCCAGTCAAGTGTTCATAAAGCTGGTGCTGATTTATTATTTTGAAAATAATTCATCTATTTTGATAGTCACTCATCTTTTATATTGTATTTTTATAATTTTATTTGTTTACAAACATTAATAAAGAAAATAAACATAAACATAAGGCAAGCAAAGCTCTTCCATAGAGTAGCTTCAAGTAAAGTGTGGGAAGTTATAATACTAGCTAAATAAAGTTTTTATTTCAACTTTATGGTTATCAAACCTATTCAGTAAATATCCTTGAAACTTAAAAAAAGATACTGATAATCTTCAGACTATTTATATCTACATTATTATACAGTATTTATGTTACATATACAACTATAATAGGCTCTGTATGAATTTATACATAATATAGAGAGATGCTTTTTATTTATATTTGTATCAACTCTATGATGTTAGCAGAATATTTCTTAGCCTCAATTCATAGCTAAAATACTGATACAGAAATTAAATGCCTTGTCCATGCTGCTATCTCTGCTAATTTTTAGCACTATAATCAATAACACACCTTCTGATTCCTTGTCTTTTATTTTTCCCTGTTTAAAAACTGGAACTATAATAATAAAGTAATCTTTATATTTTATAATGACATGTTCATGGGTCAATAATCATTATTAAAGAACCTCTGAATATAAAATTACAACTTCCTATAATGGTTCCAATGGAACTTTTGGTTATAGAGTCAATACACTCCCTCTGAATAAACTACCCACTCTATATAGGATGTAAGTGTGTGAGGGAAAAATGACTGTAATAGCATCTGCTAGTCTTTACTTCCAGCTGTCATTTTGTAACACCAATTTAATGAGATCTTATAAAATCTCCAGATATTAAAACTTCATATAGCTATTATTATAAAATTCTATAGTGTACTTATAGTATATTTTAAACTGCAGCAACTTAAGCTATCCCTTTTTTGTTTAACTAATTATATAATAAAATATTAAACTTGAAATCTTAATTTTTCCTAACATATTATACAAAAATGAAACTATTTCTAAACAACAACTTCTTTTGACAGTATTAACCCGCCTTCATCCTCACTCAAAGAAATATAGCTGCCTTTTGAAGAATGGTCTCCTAAATTCTTGGATTTGCCTGCTCAGTCATACACTTTAATTGAAGAAAAATTTCCTCTCTGGCAGATGGCCAAGAATTATCCTGTATTTGCAATAGGGCTCTCAATACCATAGCTTCATCATTTGTAAAATAAGCAAGTTTTATGTCTAATGTTCAAGCTCCTTCAATTCTAAAGAGTCTATCAAATTTATATTGGTTCTCTATAAGGATTACTTGATATTTCTCATAACAGGTGGCATGGCCCTTGTTGAAAATAGTTTTATTCATTTTGGAGACTTTTAAGAAACCCCACAACTTATTCTTAAGAGAAGGTATTTAATTAAAAACAAAAAAAACAAAAAACAGGTCATACAGCTGAAGAAAGAGCCAAACAGGGGTCTTTGTGATGACCTAGAAACCAGCAACAATAGGACCTGTACCACTCCTAGGACAGGAGAAGCAATGGAAGGGACACTATGGCAGGTGCTCAGGACCTGGCCATCTGTGATAAATTGGAACCAAGCCAAGTCTGCTGTGATGGAGCTAAGGGTGAAGTGGGTGGCAGGAAGGAAGCCAAAGAAGAGGCCCAGCTATTCCCAGAGTTGTTTTCAAACGCAGAGCTTTAAAAACTTACAGATTAGAAGGTGAGGGTAGAGGGCTTATCTTCTAGGAATTTTCCAGATAGCATCCTTTTATCAGACAAAAAGAAATCCTTGGGCAGTGTTTATCTGGCAATTCCATACAAGGAGAACAGGAGCTTCCAAAGTGGTGGAAAAGATTCCTGAAGGTAATGGATTGCTGTAAATCATGGGAATAAAAATATTTCAAGAAGCAAAACATTGATTAATGGTGGTAAAGCTTCTGAAGTTATTCTTCCTTCCCAGGCACCCATTTTGACTTCATAAGTGCCAATATTAAATCTACCTCTTCCTTTATTCTATGTAGATAAACACAAATCTATGTCCTTCCAGAGCTCTGGTCCTCTTTCCAACCTTTTAAAAGACCGAAATATATTTTTACATCAATTTTCATATTCTATCCTCTTCCTCCTCAATCATTTACAATTCATTGTGAAATATCAAGTCATCCTTGAATACTCCTCCTCCCTCAGTCCTTTCATTAACAAGTTATATAATTTTTACTCCTACCTATTTAGTCCTGTTGCTTTGTATTTACTTTATCATCTGGATGTTTGTAACAAAATTCTGATCGAACATACTGTTTACACATTTTCCATCTTCCGATTATATTGCTTTCAGATAAACTTTTCCAAAGCCTAGTATTAGTATTTTCAATGTTCAGCAAAATCAATAGTTTTTTATTACCAATGTTCAAAAATATAGCATCAAATATTTCAAACATTTTCACTAAATTTATTTCCCATGACTTGAGCTTCAACTATACCTAACTATATTTCCCCAAAACTGTCTCTTCCCTAGACTCAAACTCTTTTGAAGCTTAAAATGCCATTTTTATACAAATAATTAAATTTTCCCTTCCTTATCATAGTTTTGTAAGTTCTTCCAAAGAGAGTACTTTTTCTATACTTTGACTGTATAAATCTTTTAAAATTCATTTGGTTATAATCTATTTTTATATTACTGTAATGTAGGTAGAATATTTTACTGATACTACTGTGTCGGGAATTGGTGGGTTCTTGGTCTAGCTGACTTCAAGAATGAAGTCGCGGGCCCTCACAGTGAGTGTTAACAGTTCTTAAAGATGGTGTGTCCAGAGTTTGTTCCTTCATATGTTCAGATGTGTCCACAGTTTCTTCCTTCTGGTGGGCTCGTGGTCTCGCTGACTTCAGGAGTGAAGCTGTAGAACTTCAAGGTGAGTGTTACAGCTGCTGGCCCGGGTGCTAAGCCCCTCATTGCCCGGGGCCTGTGGCACTGGCCGGCTGCTCCCGGTGGGGGGCCACCAAGCCCATGCCCACCCGGAACTCGCGCTGGCCCCTGAGCGTGGCATGCAGCCCCAGTTCCCGCCCACTTGCCTCTCCTTCCACACCTCCCCGCAAGCGGAGGGAGCCGGCTCCGGCCTCTGCCAGCCCAGAGAGGGGCTTCCACAGTGCCATGGTGGGCTGAAGGGCTCCTCAAGCGCTGCCAGAATGGACGCAGAGGCCTAGGAGGTGCCCAGAGCGAGGGCTGCTAGCATGTTGTCACCTCTCACTACTACATAGTAAGCTTCTGTAAAGTATTAACTGTGTTTTTTTGTTGTTGTTGTTCTTGTTTGAATCCACTACTGTAGTCATCAAATATCTTGAATTTCACTGGCATTTGGTACATGTATGTTAAATACACTTTTGCTAAATGTTTAAGGTACCTTTGCTCCCTTGCTTGATATGAAAAACAGGGGCACTTTTGGCACGGAATACATTGAAGAAAGTGCAGATATGAATAAATTTTTGTAAATTGAATCAAATCTTCGTGTGGAAGCTTATCATTCCAAAGATGCATTTATCTTTATTTCCTAATTCGCTAAAACTGTTAAAATTTCAGTGTAAAGTTTTCTGCTTCAAGCTTTCTGCCAAGTATTATAAATACTCTTCCAAGTATATAACAAGTAGTTACATTAATTATGGATAACTCCACAAAAATGTGATTCCAAATATTTTAATGTATTTACATTTGTGAAGTGGTGACTATATACTATAAATAATCCCTTTCTAATAAAAATTTTGTATACTTCCTAAATTTTTCCAAATACATGCTGTGTCCATATCCTAAATCTGAGACTAATTTGAAAATGCATCAGAGAAACAATTATTATTTATTTGTTCTCATTGGCAGCTCATTTACAATTGCTTTTGTAACTTAAAATTGATTACAGGAACACTATAATTAAACTACACAATTATGGTCTCTGGGATACACAGAGTTGCTAATATAAAGTGGTATGTACAGTTAAAATGGCATTAAAGAACTTGTTCTCTTGAAGAACATGTATATAAGAATAAAATCAAAGTCATTTTAACTGTAAACACCACTTTGTGTATAAAAATTAGCCAAAATTATTTTTCAGAAAACATTGTTCATCACACTGTTGTTGATTTTTGTGAAAGCTTTCTAGTAAAAACTACCCAAAAAAGCTATCCTGTTTCTCCAATACATAAAATACTTAGATATTTTATATTCCACTATAAAAATATAAACAAAACAACTTTTGGAGAGATCATGAGATTAGTATAAAAACTGAATATCACCCCATTTGAGAATTTTAGACATACATTCTTAGATCATTTTTACCTAGATGCAATGACAAGAACCGCCAGTGCAACTGTCCTGTTTATGTGCGTGTCTGATGTGACTGATTTGTTACCTGAAGTTCCTTCCACCCAGTATACACATGTATTCTGTACTTGGTATGGCCACTATTGCAATTTCAGTGATCAATTGCTGCTTTAGAATCAGCTTCTTTACCTCACAGACTGAATGATTCATGGGCTCCAAAGGAATCATCCCACTTCAGATGACCATATGACAGCATGATATGTCTACTTCTGCCATTTCCCAGAGTTGATGCTGATGGGTATAAATCAATATTTTGTTTCAGCATTTATCTACAGCATATTTTTCTTCCCTGCCTGATTTTATTCTGCCCTAAGCCTCCACACAGTTTTACTATCATCTGTTCTCTTCCAGTCTCCAACTCAATAAAACTGAATTGCCAGGAGTCTATCTGCAGTATTAAGACATTCCATGGCATACATACATACCCCAATGCAACCTCCTAAATTTCCTATGCCTAAGACTTATCCTTGTATGATTTTATAGATTTAGAATTAATCTTTAGCCAATACCCGCAGACATCATACAATAATACATGCCCAATAACAAAATACCACTAAATGGATGTATGAAATTGTAATTTAAGATAATTATAACAGATTAACTGATTTTAGATTTATACATATTTTTAAATGTTAAAAAATCACTTCCACAAAGTAAATGCTTATTCTGTACAAAAAAAAGGTATTTTGAAAGTTACTGAAATTACATACTATTTGATCAATAAAATATATATATTCACAGAATCTACTTTTATAACACCGTATTAATATTATACATGTGATGAAAATATTTTAAACAAAACTCCTTTTGAATTTTCAGTAACTATGTATTTCAAACATTTATCTTTACTGCTGTTACTCTAAATTCACTAATTGTCTATGGTGTTAACTTATCATTAAATGTGATTACACGAATAAGATTACATATTATTAAGGTAGATATGATAAGTAATGAAAGAAATAGAAAATAACTACAAACTAATGGAAAGCATAATTGAAGAAAAGGGTGGAATAAGTAATAATTCCTTTCAAAAGTTTAATCAATAATTTATTGTATATTTCAAAATAACTAGAAGAAAGATTTGAAATGTTCTTAGCACTAGAAATCATAAATGTTTGAGGTGATATACATCCCAATTACCCTGATTTGATTACTACACATTGCTTACATGTATCAAAATATAATATATATGCCAGAAATATTTGCAATCATTATATATCAATTAAAAATTAACAAAACATTACATGAGAACCTTCTAATTGTCAATTACTGGGTACACAAAGATAAATAATACTCTGTAGTGTGCTATAGATTTCATACCTGAGTGTGAGATCAGGTCTTCACTTGAAAGTGTCAATACATAGGAGCAGTAACAGATGTGTGCAACTTCAAATTTACTTAAGTTCTCAATGATTTGAGAGAGGATGGGAAAGAATCACATAATATAAATAATAATCTGAATCAGGTTTTAATTTGTGTCCATGATGCAGTAGACTGAAGAAACTAAAAAATAAGCATCTAGAATGAATAAA
Source organism: Theropithecus gelada (assembly GCF_003255815.1). Classification (NCBI taxonomy): domain Eukaryota; kingdom Metazoa; phylum Chordata; class Mammalia; order Primates; family Cercopithecidae; genus Theropithecus; species Theropithecus gelada. The sequence continues at coordinate 70,414,253 of NC_037680.1, read as the reverse complement.
AGCCTGGAGGCACAAAGCAGGATTTTGTGGAACTCTGAAAATTTTATAATTCTGAATCTAAATTATGAGGTACAGAGGGACTGGAGAGACGGAGGTAGACTGCTGAAAATATGTGGTTGACAAAGGTGAGACATTAAAGCACAAAACACGTTTATGACCATGATATGATCTCTTAAAATTTAGGAATCTAAAACTACCACTCAGTTTGGTGATTCAGCATTTGGAAAAAAGTTTATAGACAGAAATTTGTTGTGATTTGTGTAATCACCAAAAACACTTCTAATCCCAAAGTAGCTTTTTACTTAGCCTCTACATGACAGTCCTTCAATATAGTCAATAATTTTGTTTATGTTTAAATTGACTTGCACGAAATAATTTTACTGCCTGAACATTTCTCTTCACAAATTGACAATTTACCAGATATGAATTTGTTTGTTATTTTCTGAAATGCATTTTTCTGGTACATAAAATTCACTTTTACCATTGCTTTTAGTACAATGGATTTCTTCACTACAAATTTCACTGTAGTTTGTTGGAACACCAAAGACACACTAAAATGAGCTAGAATGCGACAGTAGGCTACATCGTTAATTTATAGAGCTATAATCTTTCCAGTTACTTGAAGAATCAAAACTCACAATTGAATCTTAAAAATAACATGAAAACATGTTTTGATAAGACATATATAAGGTCTAAATAATTGTATGGAAACTTCCAACTGCAATTAGCATAGTTCATTGAAGATAACTCTGAGTATTTAGACGCTTAGGAAACTATTTTATAACTACAGTGCCTAAAATTCAAAAAAAAAATTATTATTGTCCTTTCTACTTAAAATACAGCTTCGTAAATTATATCACTGCATATATCTTGGTGTTTGTATTAATATTGCTTCAGTGTTACCTTTTTCACATATACACCTTCAGCAAAATATCTGTATTTGTTCATTTTATCTAGTTCTATTTGCAACTTGTGCTTGGTGAAAATGAGGACCAAATATTTATTTACCACCGTGTCTGTTATTTTACCTCAGCATTAACGTCTTGTTACATATTGTTTCCGGAAATTTCCTATTCCATGGAATGATTAAACTTCAGTTTACGTTGCATTGTAATATATTTAAATCCTTAGAGTACAGTTTCTTAAAGCTTATGATTGGAAAACATTTCCTGAACACACTTTATATCCATTATGTATAGGCTACAATAGATTTCCAATAAAGGAGGATAAAGAAACCATTAAGCTCATGTGTGATAAATTTAAAGCAACTGCGCTTATTCTAACTGCAACCCATCACCATTTGTCAAACGTGAATGGTGGGCCAGCGTAAATTGCTTGTTTAGTGCACATTAATTACTGTAACTCTATGCTGAAGATTTTTTAGAATAAGCTTATTTAAAATCCTGTATACATAACAACAAAATCTGTTCACATTGTACAAAGTTTTTTCTGTTTTAAATTGGCATATTTGTCACTATTATGTGTTTTCCAATAAGTGATAATTTACTTCGCTTTGTAAACCTTACTTAGTTTTTATTAAAAATATCAAAATTGCATTCAAATTGATTAAAATGTTGTTATAAATAATATTTTATGTTATATATGTATCATTCATATATAATCTTCCCAAATTTAATATTTGTGCTTTACTTTTGATTTCTAAAAAAGTTACTTTAATCAGCAGATTCTATGACTTTTAAGAATTATTTGTAAATAATGCAATGGTATAAAACAAACTTTTTAATTCCTCATATGCTACTGAAATTAGCATATTTTTATGGATGCTGAGGGTAAACCAATTAAGCAGACAGTTCCAAATCACAAAACAAATGACTGACAGAGTCAGGATTCAAATCAAGTTCCATTGATTTGTGAATTATTATTTTTAAAAATTTTGTCTGTTAACTTGCTTCTTGGAACAGAAAAATGTGACTTAAAATTTGTTCACATCAGCATTAAAGTATCTTCAATTAATATAAGGAATCTAAAATTTTACCACGAATGCCTTGGGTATGTGTAAAGGATTGTTGCTGTGGCATCCTGGTTTAATGCTGGATTTTTCTCTTATAAACTCAAACATCTATTCACCTTCGTTGTAAGAGAATTTGTTACAAAACAATGAGTAAAGATATCATGATGTACCTTTTTGAATTAGAGAAGAGTGAAAGGAAGAAGTGATGAAAGGTTAAAAACAATCAAATCGATGCAGGGAAGGAAAAAATTGCTTGAGGTGAGATGTAATTGAATAAAGATGTACTCGCTGTAGATACTGTCAATGCAAGTTATTGCTTTTTGCACAATGCGTGCAATAGCTGCAAAGCCACATACATATAGTAAATATAAGTTTGACTGAAACAAATTCTATACAAAGGTAGTTTTAGTCATTCTGGGTTAATCTTCATTTTAGAGGAGCTTTCCAAGTGCTATAGAGCAATTAGAATTTCAGTTTATCTAAATAATAAGGTCTCATCTGTTGCAAAACTGAAAGCCACCAAGTTAAATAAATATAGTACTGTCATAAGTTTTTTCATATTAGTTTTTCTGTATATGTAAAATTTTAGCAACGTATTCATTAATGTAATATTTGATATTGTTATATTAAAAGCTTGTCATTTCTATGTTGTAAATATATCTCAATGTAATAACAACATATTTTTGTTTCATCATTTAAGGGAGTACTTAGAAACTCTTACAGGTGATCTAATTTTTCTGCTTACTTTTATCTTCACAATGTCTTGTAAAAGTTGATATAGGTTAACTATTCCTTGTCTGAAATGCTTGGGAACAGATATGTTCTGGATGTATAACTTTTTTCAAATTTTGGAATCATTGCGTTATATTTGGAATATTTGCCCCTATTGAGCATGCCAAATTCAAAAACATAAAACATAAAATGCTCCAATGAGCATTCCCTTTGTGCATCATGCTGGCACTCAAAGCAGTTTTGAATTTTGGAACGTTTTGGATTTTCAGATTTAAGATGCTCAACTTGTGTTATTCTCTCCATTTTAAGATGAATAAAAAGAAGAACTGGGATGTCAATAATTATTCCAACATCACATAAGTATAGGTGGTAATAGTGTTATTTGTATCCAGGTTTATCTAGCTTCAAAGCTTATCTCTGTTCTCCATTTGCAGTCTTTGAATAGTTATATAAAAATTGTTATAAAAGTGTGCAAGTAGTATGCAAATTCTAAGTTAAATCATTTTGAATAATTTATTAGACCAGCAATGTGTTTGAGGTTCTCTAATATACATGTACTCTTTTCTAGAGAATATAGGACAATATGCATTATTCTTATTTTTGAAGGTTTTTCAATGTAGATGGAACATTTGGTGGTTAAGAATAAATAAAATAATCTAATATAGATAAGCATGTACATTTCATAGAGATAAATCTGATATTAACTGTCATAAAAATGTGGGAATACCAGGAAAAGCTTTACTAAGCAAAACGCTTTAAAGAAAGGCCATTAATTTCTTAGTCATAAATAAGATAGTGAGTTTTTCAAAGAAACCTGGTAGGGAAGATTATTATTATGGATAAATGATGAGCATGACTGACAAGTAGTAGATGTGAAAGTACGGAGAATGTAAATGCTAAAAATAATTTTAATTTTATGTTGTTGTGATGTGTATCCATTAATATATTTTTCAAAGATAGATGATAACAGTTGAAGAATTAGTAGGAAGTGTTCAGTAGAAATTGTGCAGGTAGTGCAAACAGAGAGGTTAATTAGGTGTTACGGTTTGAATGTTCGTCTCCTACAAACTTCATGTAAAATCTGATTGCCAGTGTAATAATATTAAGAGGTGGAACTTTTAAGAGGTGATTAGGCCATGAGAGCTTTTCCTTCACGGGAGGGATTGGTGCCATTATAAAAGAGCTGGTTCTTTTTTGCCCTCTTTCTTTACCTTTCTTCTCTTCTACAATGTGATGCCTCCCATCATGTTATAATGCAGTAAGAAAGCCCTTGCCAGATACCCAGCACCTTTATATTACCTTTTTTTTTTTTTTTTTTTTTACTTTTTAAACTTTTATTTTAAGTTCAGGGGTTCAGGGGTACATGTGCAGGATGTGCAGGTTTGTTACATAGGTAAATGTGTCATGAGGGTTTGTTGTACAGGTTATTTCATCACCCAGATATTAAGCCTAGTGTTCATTTGTTATTTTTCCATATTCTCTCCCTCCTTCTACCCTCCATCCTCAAATAGGCCCCAGTGTGTGTTGTTTTCCTCTATGTGTCCATGTGTTCTCATCATTGAGCTCCGGCTTATAGGTGAGAACATGTGGCACCCTGTTCTCTGTTCCTGTATCAGTTTGCTAAGAATAATGGCCTCCAGCTCCATCCATGACTCTGCAAAGAACATGATCCCATTCTTTTTTTATGGCTACATAGTATTCCATGGCGTACATGAACCACATTGTCTTTATCCATTCTATCACTGACAGTCATTTGGATTGATTCCATGTCTTTGCTATAGTGAATAGTGCTGCAATAAATATACATATGCTTGTGTCTTTATAATAGAATGGTTTATGTTCTTTTGGGTATATTCCCAGAGAGAGATAGCTGGGTTGAACGATATTTCTGACTTCAGGTAATAGAGGAATCGCCATACTGTCTTCCACAATGATTGAACTAATTTACACTCCCACCAGCAGTCTAAAGGTATTTCTTTTATGCCACAGCCTCATTAGCACTTGTTATTTATTGACTTTTTAATAATAGCCATTCTGACTGGTGTGAGACGGTATATCATTGTGGTTCTAATTGGCATTTCTCTAATGATCAGTGATGTTGAGCATTTTTTTCATATGATTGTTGGCTACATGTATGTCTCCTTTTGAGATGTATCTGTTCATGTTTATGTCTTTTGCCCACTTTTTAATGGGGTTGTGTATTAGTCCATTCTCATGCTGCTATGAAGAAATACCCAAGACTGGGTAACTTATAAAGAAAAGAGGCTTAATTGGCTTACAGTTCCACATGGCTTGGAAGGCCTCAGGGAACTTACAATCATGAAAGCAAAGGGGATGAAGGCACCTACGTCACAGGCAACAGGAAGGAGAAGTGCAGAGTGAAGGGAGGAAAGTTTCTTATAAAACCATTAGATCGCAAGAGAACTCACTCTCTATCATGAGAACAGCCTGGGGGAACCAACCCCATGATCTAATCACCTCTCATGAGGTACCTCCCACAACACTGATAATAAAGACATACCCAAGACTGGATAATTTATAAAGAAAGAAGTTTAATTGATTCATGGTTCAGCGTGGCTGGGGAGGCATTAGGAAAGTTGTAATCATGGGGAAAGTCACCTCTTCACAAGACAGCAGGAGATAGAATGAGTGCCAGCAGGGGAAATGCCAGATGCTTATAAAGCCATCAGATCTTGTGAGAACTCCCTCAGTATAATAAGAACAGCATGGGGAAATTGCCCTATGATCTAATCACCTCCCCCAAGGTCCATCACCCAACATGTGGGGATTACAATTCAGATTACAATTCAAGATAACATTTTGGATGGGAACACAGACAAACCATCCCTGGTCTCTTTTGTCCTTACATTTCAGAACACAATCATGCCTTCCCAACAGTCACCCAAAATCTTAACTAATTCCAGTATTAACTCAAATATCCTGGTCCAAAGTCTTACCTGAGACAAGACAAATCTCCTCTGCCTGTGAGCCTGTAACATCAAAAGCAAGTTAGTTACTTCCTAGATACAGTGAGGGTACAGGCATTCGGTAAATATACCCATTCCAAATGGGAGAAATTGGCCAAAACAAAGGAGCTAGAGGACCCATGCAAATTTGAAATTTAATATGAAAGTCATTAGACCTAAAGGTTTCAAAATGATCTCCTTTGACTCCATGTCTCACATCAGGTCATGCTGATGCAAGAGGTGGCTCCCATAGCCTTGGACAGCTCCCATAGCCTTGGACCTTTGAAGGGTACAACCCCCCTCCCAGCTGCTTTCACAGGCTGGTGTTGAGTATTGGTAACTTTTCCGGCACACGGTATAAGCTATCAGTGCACCTACCATTCTGGGGTCTGGAGGATAGTGGCCCCCTTCTCACACCTCCACTAGGCAGGGTCCCATTGGGGACTCTGTGTGGGGGCTCCAATCCCACATTTTCCTTCTGCACTGCCCTAGCAGAGGTTCTCCATGAGGCTCTGCCCCTACGGAAAACATCTGCCTGGACATCCAGGCATTTCCACACATTCTTGGCTATCTAGGCAGAAGTTCCCAAACCTCAGTTATTGACTTCTGTGCACCCACAGGCTCCACATCACATGGAAGCTGCCAAGGCTTGGGGCTTGCACCCTCTGGAGCCATAGCCTGAAATGTACATTGGCCTCTTTTAGCCACAGTTGGGGCTTAAGCAGCTGGGATGCAGGGCACCATGTCCCAAGGAGGCACAGAGCAGGGCAACCTGGCCCATGAAACCATTTTTCCCTCCTAGGCCTCCGGGCCTGTGATGGGTAGGCCTGCTGTGAAGGTCTCTGATATGTGCTGGAGACATCTTCCTCATTGTCTTGGTGATTAACATTCACCTCTTTGTTACTTACGCCAATTTCTGCAGTCAGCTTGAATTTCTTCCCAGAAAATGGGGTTTTCTTTCCAACTCATTTTCAGGCTGCAAATTTTCCCAACTTTATGCTCTGCTCCTCTTGAACACTTTGCCACTTAGAAATTGCTTCCATGAGATATGCTAAATTATCTCTCTCAAGCTCAAAGTTCCACAGATATCTAGGACAGGAAGGAAGAAAGGAGGGAAGGAAGAAAGAAAGGGGGCAAGGAAGAAAGAAAGGAAAAAGAGAAGGAAGGAAGGAAACAAAGGAAGGAAGGAAACAAAGGAAGGGAGGAAAAGAAAGAGAAAGAACAAAAGGGACAAAACAAAAAAGAAAACAGAAATAGAAAAACTGTGAAAAGAATTTAAATGGGAAGAAGAAAATAAAAGTAACATTTACTGTGCATGGATTTATTTTGAAAAAGAAAAGAACATACAAATGAATTTATGTAAAAACAAATTGTTTCATTGAATTTTATGGGGCTAGATATGCAGATGCAGGGATTATTAATGATAAGTTTATTGTTAGATCGTGGTGAGTTGATGAGAACAATAAAAGTGTATGTAGCATAGAAACTCATAGAAGACCAGAGGTATAAGCTAGAAGTAAATAAATGAACTATATTTTCCCTTGATAAGTGCAGATGTGCTTTTAAATATTCTTTTATTTATAAAGGACTTTATTTCTAAAACAAAACTTCCAAAGGTCCTTGAAGTTTACCATGTAATACATTTCTGTTTCAGCTCACTGTATTAAACCCTATTGCTAGAAAAGTTTTATAAATGCTTAATTTTCACAGAGTAGCTTTCCTGCCAGAGAGCAAAATACAAATATCAGCAGGACACACCGGTATTTACCAGTTTGCAAACTGAATCACAAATTCACTACGAAATCTATAGTCAATTATTAAAAGATTGCTAGAAACTAATTTTATAGGTATGACATCCACAATGCTCCCAGGAATGTATCATATAGAATGTGAGTGAAGATTTTAAATGCTGAAGATTCATAAATCACAAATATTTCAACATTTTTTAAATCACATAAAATAACATTTTTATACTTTGTGTTTTTATTGTATTTATCAAATTTCCTAGTCGCCAATAGTCAGTAAAGTTTTTCAAAAAGAAATTTAAGGAAGCAAATTATAAAATCCATCTATTTTTTCACACTGATTACCTTGAAGAATAGCAAAGAGGAGTAAGGACAAAAGTTCAACAAAAAAGAGTTAAGATATGGGTTTAAAAGAAACTTTCAAGAAAAGTCCTTGATCTACTGCCCCTGCCTGCGCATCTTGGTAGATCTTTCTTTTTCTTACTGTACACAGTACTGCTGTACTGTGTACATCCAGCAAAGCTTGTCTTGAATGAGTAACATATTTCCTTCAAAGTACTAATTTAACAGACATCTAAGAATACTTAGCTTCATAGGTCAATTCTGTACTTTTTCATCCATAATTGCTATCACTTTTTGTATGTACCATTATATATTTAACTTTTCATGTACAAATTTTATAGTTTCATTAAGCTATATTTTATATACTATATAATTCATTCCTTTAAAGTGCCCAATTCAATGGTTTTCAATACTTTTTCTGAGTTACACTTATCACCACAATTGATTTTAAACTTTTTACTTCAAAAGAAACCCAATACTCATTAGCAGTCACTCAGAATTCCTAAACTCCCACAGCTCTGGAAACCACTAATGTACTTTCTGTCTTTATAAATTTGCCTAATCTGGGCATTTCATATAAATGAAATCACACAATATGTAATCTTTTATCATAGACTTCTTTTAAGTAGCATGTTTTTAAACATAATCCATGTTGTAGCATGGATCAATATTTTATTTCTTTTTTGCCAAATATTATTTTACTGTGTGGATGTATCATTTTTTACTTATTTGTAAATCAGTGGATAAAAATTGGGGTGGTTTATACTTTTGACTATTATGAATAACTCTGCTATGAACATTTATGTAAAAAGCTTTTGTGTGTTCGTGTGTTTTTATTTCTCTGAGACATATGCTTAGGAGAGGAATTGCTAGTACATATGAAAGATGTATGATCAAATTATAGAAGAACTTTCAAACTTTTCAAAAGCAATGCAATGTTTTACATTCCCATTACAGTGTATGAGTATTCTAATTTCTCTTTATCCTAGTGAACACTTACCATCTGCCTTTTAGTTTAGAGCAATCCTAGTGGATGTAAAATAATATCTTGTTGTGGTTTTAATTTGCATTTTTGTGGAGGCTAATACAGTTGGGCATTTTTTCATGTGCTTTAGAGAAATACCTATTCATATTATTTTGCCCATTTTAATTGATTAGCATATGTACTGGAAATTGTAGGTACTCTTTATATATTCTAGATACAAGTGCCTTATCAGATATATGATTTCCAAATACTTTCTCCTATTTTGCATGCTCCTACTTCTTGATACCATTTGCATAAACTGATGTTAGTTTTGATAAAATCCAATTTATCTACTTTGTTACCTCACTTGTGCTTTTGATGCGATATTTAAGAAAGCAGTGCTTAACCTCCATACACAAATATTTGCTCCAATATTTTCTTCTAAGTGTTTATGTAATTCTGTCTTTATGCCAACCACACACTATCTTGGATACTTTAGCTTTGCAGTAAGTTTTGAAATTGGAAATGGTGAGCCTTCACTAGGTGAGTGTTTTTCAAGACTGTTTTGGCTATTCTGTGTCAGCCTTGTTTTCATATAAATTTGAGAGTTAACCTTTGACACAGATTGCATTCAATCTAAAGATTAATTTGGGGAGTATTGCCATTTTGACAATATTAAATCCTCCAATCCATGAGCATAGGATATCCTTCCATTTACTTAGATCTTATTTAATTTATTTCAACAAAATTTTGTAGTTTTTCAATTCAGAAAGATTGCATTTATTTGCTACATTTGTTCTATTTTGTTTTAACTTTCACTCTATTTGTATCTTTGAATCAATCTAGAGAGTGTCTCCTGAAGATTACACAGGTGGGTCTTGATTTTTAATCCATCCTGACAAACCTAGCCTTTAGTTTGTTTAATCTACCCATATTTATTGTTATTACTGAAATCCATATATATATACACACACACACATATATATACACAGATATATATCTGTGTGTATATATATATATACACGTGTGTGTGTATGTGTGTGTGTCTTAGGTCATTTTCTTCCTTCCCCCATCCATTTTGAAACTATTCTCTCTCACACTGCAAGCATATGAGTTATGACACACAGACTGCTAACTAAAATTTTACCCAATGAACAGCAATATTCAATTCCTCTATCCCCCAGGCCCTTGCAACAACTATTTTACTTTCCATGCCTACAGAGGTGACCATTTTAGTTACCTCATATAAGGATGACTAAATTATAGGAATTATTCTTAAAAATTTTGCCTATACTTAAATTTGTTGCGAGGGTAGATCTCAAGTGAAGTGTTCTTACCACGATAAAAACAGAAGAAAGAAAGAAGGAAGGAAGGAAGGAAGGAAGGAAGGAAGGAAGGAAGGAAGGAAGGAAGGAAGGAAGGAAGGAAGGAAGGGAGAAGGGAAGGGAAGGGAAGGGAGAAGGGAAGGGAGAAGGAGGGAGAAGGGAAGGGAGATTGCCTTTATTTTTTTCTTGGACCAACACGTTCCTATGCATGTAAAATAGTAGCACATATGTAGTTGTAGAGAGTATATTTTTAATGAATCTCTACCACTTGTTATTCTTATCAGTCTCCCAGGAAGAATCAACTGTTACACAGAGGCAGAGCAATTGTTGTAATGTTTTATGGAACCTAGTGAAAAGATCTCATAAGCTATGACCTTATTACTAAATTATAAGAGAAATATGCTTGAACCCATTCTCTAGGCTTATAAGGGTCATATTTTATTCATTATTCTAGCTAGAACAGATAAAGAGTTAATTTTTAAGAGTCACAGCTTAGCACCTAAGAGAATGATGCTCATAAATTTTTCACCCCATATAGGGAATAATCATTGTCCTCTCATATATTTTTGTACTTTACTTTATTAGGGATACTCATGAGTCAGAAAAGCTACTGATCCCTATGCCCATATGCATTTGTGTGTGTGTGTGTATGTATGTGTATGTGTCCATGAGTGTTGTGCTGTGTGTGTAAAATGAGATATGGGAGAAAAAAGTCTTAGGGTCAATAAATAGCTCACTGAAAAAAATGTTGTTAAAATATTATTTCATGCAAACACAGATCACTTGTATGCAGATGTCATTAACATATTCTTGATTGCAATTTCAGCCACCATTTCAGTCACTTATTCACAGGCTAATAATTACAGCTGTGAAATATTTCATTTTGCCTTCTTCTGTCTACATATGCCTACCATTTATCCTTTTCACTGCTTATTAGCAACTCCACCAAAAAGTGGTAAGAAACAGAAGGTGAAAATTAAATTTGACAATTTTGTTACTTAGTATCTTTCATATTAAGTGATATAAGATGATTGGCTAAATTGACATTTCTTGGTTACCTTTGAATGTAATTTTTCTTTATGACTCTTCACTGTGACTAGAGTTATGCTGACAGAAGAATACACATTTTATACCTGCAGATTCCTGGCACCAAAATTACATTTTAAAGACTGTCTTGTGACTGGTGTAATAGGATGGACATAAGTGGACATAGATTAAATTGTACACCTCTACAAAATTTTTACAATAGTAGAAATTTTAATGCTAAGTACTCATGGATCTCCTGTTATATTTCACTCAGAATGACCATCCTGAAGAAAAACAGGAAGAAAAAACAATAGTATTCAAGGGATCACCAAATTAATGTAGAGTGAAATGGAAGGTAGTTTAACACACATACATAGTAGTCTCCGTTTACCAGAATAAGAAATGATTGTGGGCCGGCAGCGGTGGCTCACTCTTGTAATCCTAGCACTTTGGGAGGCCGAGATGGGTGGATTGCCTGAGCTCAGGAGTTCAAGACCAGCCTGGGCAGAACAGTGAGACTCTGTCTCTACTAAAATACAAAAAATTAGCTAGGCATGGCAGCGTGTGCCTGTAGTCCCGGCTACTCGGGAGGCTGAGGCAGGAGAATTGCTTGAACTCGGGAGGCAGAGGTTGCAGTGAACTGAGATCATGCCACTGCACTCCAGCTCAGGCAACAGAGTGAGATTCGGTCTCAAAAAAAAAAAGAAGAAGAAGAAGAAGAAAAAAAAAAGCACTTATATCACTGGTATTGGTTGGTGCATCTTGGAACATTTATCTGCACGATAACTGTTTTTTATTAACATTTTGTGAAAAACTGATTTGATGTCTAAAGTCTAAGTGTTGTGTTGCCCATATATAATATATGCTAGAATTAAATCAGTCTCTAACAGTCAATATGTGCTCTAATTATTAGTAGCACGAGTGAAGACCTATAGTGGATTAAAAAAATGAGAAGAAAAGCCAAATATAAAGTACATCTTTCAAAGAAATTTAAGCATTAATAATTCAATTGATTTGAGTATGATAGATTAAGAAAAATAAGTATGTTTTAAACATATTCCAATACATTGTACTCTGGTTTCTGGAAATTATTAAAACAAAAGGGAACATCAAGAAAATAAACAAGAAAAAAAAGTTTGTATTTATAAGAACAAGTTAAATTACAATGGCTTATCAACAGCAATTCTTTAGGCCCTAACAAGTCAGCCTGTCCTTTTAAAGCTGGAGGTTGACTTCTCCTCTCTAGCGATCGATGTCCTAGATGGCGGCTGGGCATGGTGGCTAACACTTGTAATCCCAGCACTTTGGGAGGCTGAGGAGGGCAGATCACTTGAGGTCAGGAGTTCAAGACCAGCCTGATCAACATGGTGAGACCTCCTCTCTACGAAAAATATAAAAATTAGCCGGGCATGGTGGTGCACGCCTGTAATCCCAGCTACTCAAGAGGCTGAGGCAGGAGAATCACTTGAATCCAGGAGGCAGAGGTTGTGGTGAGCCAACATCACACCATTGCACTCCAGCCTGGACAACAAAGCAAGACTCCATCTCAAAAATAAATAAATAAATAAATAAATAAATAAATAAGAAAGAAAGAAAGAAAAAGAAATTATAGATTCCGCCTTTCCCCAGTAGAAGTCTGTTTTGTCTACATTGAAAATAGGTTGTTTAGCGCAGCCACTTTCATCAATGATCTCAGCTAGATCTTCTAAATAATTTGCTGCAGCTTCTATATCAGAACTTGCTGTGTCACTTGCCACATTTATGTTATGGAAACAGCTTATTTCCTTTGACCTCATGGTCTAAGCTCTACTAGCTTCACATTTTTCCTCTGCATCTTTCTCACTCCTCTAAGTCTTAAAAAATCACAGAGAGTTAGGGCCTTGTTCAGGATTAGGCTCTGTCTTAAGGGAATGTTGTGGCTGGTTTGCTGTATCCAGACCACTAAAACTTTCTTCATCTCAGCAATAATGCTGATCACTGTCTTATCATTTGTGTGTTCATTGGAATAGAATTTTTAATTTTCTTCAAGAACTTTCCAAGCTAACTGACTGGCACAAGAGTAATAGCTTTCAGCTTATCTGAGTTTTCGTTGAGCCTTCCTCACTAAGCTTAATCATTTTTAGGTTTTGATTTTAAGTAGGAGATGTGTGACTCTTCCTTTCACTTGAAAACTTAAAGGGCCATTGTAGGGATATTAACTGGCCTAAATTCAAGATGGTTGTGTTTCTTGGGATAGGGTGGCCTGAGGACAGGGAGAGAGATGAGGGAACAGGCTGTTGGTGGAACAGTCAGAACACATGCACATTTATCAGTTGAGTTCACTGTCTTTTATGGGCAGAGGTTGTGGTGCCCCAAAACAATTACAATAGTAACATCAAAGATCACTAAACACAGACACCATTACACATTTAAAAACAATGAAAATACTTGAAATGTTATGAGTGTTACCAAAATGTGGCAGAAAGACATGAAGTGAGTGCGTGCTGTTGGAAAAATGGCAGTGATAGACTTGTTTGATGAAGGGATGCCTACAACCTTTAATTTGTTAAAAGACACATCTGCGAAGCACAGTAAGTGAAGCACCATGAAACAAGATATGCCAGTATTAAATTTAGTGCAGCCTAAGTGCATAGTGTATATTAAGTGACAGTAGTGTACACTAATCCTAGGTCTTCACATTCACTCACCACTCACTCACTGCCTCAGCCAGAGCAATTTCCAAACCTTCAAGCTCCATTTATAGTAAGTATTCTATATACCATTTTATAATCCTTATTTTACTTTACTTTTTCTATGTTTAGATATGTTTACATACACAGTACTTACCATGGTATTACAATTGCCTGCAGTATTCAGTACAGTAACATGCTGTACAGGTTTGCAGCCTAGGAGCAATAGAGTCCACCATATGGTCTAGGTACATAGAAGATTGTACTGTCTCAGTTTTTTAAGTACACTCTATGATGTTTACACGGTGACAAAACCGCCATGTATTTCTCAGAATATATCCCTGTTGTTACATGACTTGTGACTGCAATGTGTTTTTCTTTCTTGAACCATCATTTTAAAAATAAATCATTGTCAAGCAAATAATACATGCAAAAACAACATATGGTTATAAAGAAAACAAATTTTGTCAGGGATAAGGAATAGCTTGTAGGAAACCGTAACAGGTAAAAGTACTTCACATGTTTCCTAAGTTTGCAAAAACATTGTGAACATTGTATTTATCAAAATTTGAACTGAGAAAAGATATTAATATTCCTTTAGCGTACACAAGCTAATGATAAAGTATAATATGATTAAATCATTTGTAATTCTACCAAATTTAAAAGATACATTAAATATGCAAGACACATTTTTATCTGTATATTATGATTATCATTTTTAGAGCTCATTGTTGAACTAAGACATTTTAGAACTTGCAAAATATTCTGACATATGTTTGATGTGCATAAAATGTTTAAGCCCTTACATTAAAACATATGTAGTTTTTTCTTTCTGATTTGCCTGTAGTTCTAAAAACCAGATGAGCTCAGAAAAGTTTTTAATGTGACTGCTGAATTTTCAAATCACAACTCACTGTTTAGTAAACTTGTTTCCATCTTGAAGCACTAGCTTCTGAAAGAGTTGATATTTATCTGAAACACAAAAAGTAGACATAAAAATAGTCCTTCTCTGGAATTAGGGAAGTGTGAGTATGTGATGTACTATATACATGTGGTTTGATCACCCGCCCACACTTGTTGAGACACTCTTTTTCCTATTCTCATCAGCAAGACTCTGAAATGTGGAAATTTGGCTGAAACAAACTTCCTGTTTCTTGCCAGCACATCTTAGAGAGAGCTGTTGGAAGTGTGATGTAAAAGAACAGACAGCTGTTCCCAGTCTTGAGGATTCATCTGGTGTATTAGTTTAGAAAACCATCTTAACATTAATTTAACCTTTAAAGGACATATTTAAAGTTAAATATCTTGTGCAGTGGTCTATTAAAATAATACGAATTATTTTCCCACTAGAAAAAAGTCTGTAGTTCAAAATTATCCCTTTGTAGAGTCCATGTCCTAAGGGAGAACCAGCTGTTTCAGTAGTTATGTTATCTGCACCATTGGGCTCCTACTAATTAATTTTATTTTCTAACAGTATACCTCAAGGAGGTCACATTATTAAACTTTGATTGAATGAAATACCAAGGCCAGAAAGCTTCTACAAGCAATAAAAATTACATTCTATTCATAGACTCTCAGAAAATCAAATACTATTATTCATTATCACCAATGGGAGGCAGGAATTCTGTGCTGGGGAAAAAGATGTTTATGCCAGTTGCTATTATATGGTTTTGAGTAAGTTAGCTGACTTACTTGAGCTGCACTCATCTGTAAAACAGAAGTGATAAGAATACTTAGTTCATGAGGTACGTTTGAGGATTAAATAATAAATGTGAAAATATTAGATATATTGAGAATCACAAAAATATAATACTATAATTAAATATATTTTAAATTAAATAGTAAAATGCTAAACTAAAGAGTCTTTGGGGCACTACTAGTAAGTTCCTTCTAATAAATACGTTTTATTGTATATTATTTTCCATAAGTAAACAATGTACCACAAGATAGACCTAGAGGGCTATACACAAATGAGGAAAAAATTTCATAATGAAATGAAATTGTTATACTAAGCATTTTTGGAAATGCTCAGTATGATGCACTACAAAGTGTTATCCCCTTCTGTAATGATTAACTTTGTTCCTCGACTCACTTGCTTTTTAAAAAGATTTATTCATTTATAACCATCTACTTAAATGCAGAGAAGTTTCCTTTATACTCTTGCTAAGCAGAAAGACTTCTGAATTCTGGAATATCTAGGATGCTCCTAACCCTGTATTAGTGAGGAATTCCTTCAAAAATTCTACCATGATGGAGTCTGCTGCCCATTTGGGACCATTTCCCATGACAATAAGTGTCCGTAGGTGACCGCACCAAATGTCTGCCTTTCTTTTTATCTGTGATGTACCTTCATCAAATTGGAAGATGTTCCACATCCTGTCTTCCCTCTACTGTTATATGATCTTCTATCATTGGCCAATTCACAGCCAGAAGCAAATCTCATTATAAATACTTTGAATTTATTATAAGGCTAATGTAAAACTTTCAAAAGTTTCATTGTTTCTGAGGTACAACTTGGAAATTACAGAAATTGAATTCTCTTTATACTAAAAGTATCAGTATGAATATTATGTGGTTAACTGAGATCCTGCTACCATTTAAGGTGCTACCTTCCCGGAAGTATATGGCGGGGGATCTTGCATGACTGATGGCTAGGGAAAAATGGGATTTTTCTCTCGCATAGCAGAGTGGCCTCCAGAACAGAATCAGGAGTGGCAAGCAGAGAGAAACAGAAAATTGTAACCTTTGGCACTGCTACACATCAGCATACCTTCAAATTTATCTCTTTCTCTCTCTGGATTTTTAAGTGTTTAGACAAGATGAGATTAAATTACTCTTTTGTCATTTTTTTGATGTAACATTTATGTTAAAGAGTAATATTTAACATTATGTTGAAGAGTAACATTTATGCATATAGTCTGAAAAATGTTGATGCTGTATTTTACCCACTCTAGAAACTGGGACTGTATGTTAAAGTTAGCAATGGGTCTTCAATATACAGACACCCCAGCTTCACCCAGGCATCCTGAATCCAAGTTTCAAAACATGAGGCCAACAAATATCTAGTTTTAAAATATTCTACAGGTGATTTTAATGGAAACTATAATTAAATACAAATCTGTAGAATCTGGTCTTAACTTTCCAGGAACCATGGCCATTAAGCAAATATTTTTATTAACCACCTTACTCCCATGCACTGATGCTCAGTAGAATGTCATTGTGCTAAGCCACAGAGGAAAAGTGAGAGATATGGAATGAGAAAGTTATCAGTTGCCCTCATGTCCTAATACCTTATGATATGAGATACTTAGTTTGTACAGTCTGGAGCATCAGTAAAGCTGATGAGAAAGTTGACTCTTCTGGAATCCATTTTTTATTACAAAATAATTTCATTATAAAATAATGAATGTACATGATAAAAATATCAAACAGTAAAAATATTATTTGTCCTACCCACAAACTGTCCTCCCACCTATATAGTTAACTAAGAAGTTGTTTCTACAGTAAACTTACGGTATATATATATATAAAAATATATACATATATATCCTACACATATACACATTTAATGCATCTGCACCATTTTGTTTAATTAAAATGGAAATGCTATTCTTTACCTTTTTTTTTTCTTTATAAAGTAACCTATTTTGGTGATCTCATAAAATAAGCACAATATAGACATCATTTAAAATGCTTATATGGCATGTTAATGTAAGCATTTGGTCTATGTATTAAAGCATTTTCACATTGGTTGATACTGATGTGAAGGTCTAGTTAAAAACTATTTCACACACCTAGGTTTTAATTTTCCAGTAACTGTGCACTATGGTAGCTGTCAGGTTGTTTATGGGATTTTGCTCTTACAGAAAATATTACAATAGTTTCTTTTTATACTTGTGTTAGCATATTATCAAATATATTCCTGGAGGAGATATTTTTGAGTTAAAGAGTATTTCTAGTATTTATGTTGCCATTTTGTTATATTATTTTACCCTTGGTCTAATTAAGAGTACTGGTTGAAATTCCCATCAGAAGTGTAAGAGTGTTTCCTAATTTCCTCATACCCTTATCATCAGTGGTTTTTTATTATCCGTTCAATGTTTTGTGTATGGATTTAGATATTTCTCTATTTAATTATAAACATTGACAGTCCCAAATTGAGCAGTGCTATGTGAACCCAAAATTCTCATCTAGTCACTCATTCACCCACTTGCTTACACAACAGGAGCATCCTATGGGACCTGCACAACCATTATAAAGGCATCAGTTCCATTAAATTTGCTTTCTTCTCCATGAGTCATGTATGTATAATGAGAAATGCATATGTTTTGGCTATTTGCCAGTAGGAAAAAAAAGCACATATTATCCACTCTAATTGAAAATATGTTCATTTCAAAACTCATAAAATCTGTAGCTTGGTTGGGAAGATTCTTGATTCATTGGGGATTTTAAATTTACAATTTAATTAGACTCAGGATATACTTCTGAGAGATGGAATTTTGAAATGTAAGAAAGCAGATATGAAGATGTAATTCTTTATTACATGAATAGCCTCATACATCGATATTTGAACAGCTTCCTGTATAATCTATGGCTCTAACTACATATGAAATATGATATTAAAAAATTAGAAAGTGATGGAGAATATAAGAACACTACAGCTTGAAAGAAATTACTTTAGACTTTCACCTAAAAGCCCCCACCCCAAGATTTCTTTATTTTTTATAATATCCTTCCTTATGGCTATTGAATGGCAAAAGGCGGACACCAAATATACCCGACAGATAAACTCTTCCATGAAGAATCTGTAGTTCTCAATCTGAAGCACAATTTACTATCTCACAATTGTCCTTGTTTAAAGCTTAAGGATATGGTAGTAATAAATATCTTTCCCAATAATAGATAAGGCAATGATAAGATGGTTTTTTATAATTTGAAAATATGTTTGTTTTCACTAGTGCACTGTTGAGTTGATAGCTTGACAAGTTGGTCCAATAATTTGCATATTCTGAGCAAAAAGTGGAGAATTTTGCCAGTGGCTTATGGAATCGTTGTCAATCAGTGTTCAGTGTAGGGGCACTCTGTCTTTTGTTTTTTGTTTTTTGTTCGTTCTTTGTTTTTTGGTTGCTGTTGTTGTTGCTAAGACAAAGTCTTGCTCTGTTGCCCAGGCTGCAGTGCAGTGGGGTGATCTCGACTCACTGCAACCTCTGCCTCCCAGGTTCAAGCGATTCTCCTGCCTCAGCCTCCAAAATAGCTGGGATTACAGGCATGGGCCCCCACCCCCAGCTAATTGTTATATTTTTAGTAGAGATAGGGTTTCACTATGTTGGCCAGGCTGGTACCAAACTCTTGACCTCAGGAGATCCACCCGCCTTGGCCTCCCAAAGTGCTAGGATTACAGGTATGAGCCACTTCACCCGACCCACTCAGTCTTGTTATTTGGGATGCATAGACAAAACTATTTTAAAATGGTAGCATAAAATTTGAGATTTTCTAATTCATTTTCTTTTTTTTTTTTTTTTTTTTTTTTTTTTTTTTTTT